>NW_028146739.1:600000-968000 GCF_055883805.1 Amblyomma maculatum | reverse complement strand
CGAACAACACAGGAAACAAAGTCACGCAACACTCCTCTTATGTATATGTAATAACAAACACAGGCACATGTGGCAGAATTGCATGACAGCAGAGCACAAACGTGGAACCTTTACTTACAGCGGCTAAAGGTACATCGCGGCTTGTGATTGCACACAAGGTTCTGCCGAAGTCACCATCTTTTGAATGAAGAAGCTGACAGTTTTTTTTTTTCTCTCTCAGATACACAATATGCACGAGACGCAGCCGGTTCATCGCGAGGAAGCTCGTCGGTAATGCCGCGCTTACGGTGAAACATGCGCCTAATATATAACTGCATCCATATGACATATGTGTAGCGCAAAAGGACAATCCAGGGACACAAAAAAGGTACACAACACAGGTGCTGTCTGTAGCGCCTGATTGTGTACACTCTTTGTGCTACACACTGTCATGGAACACCGCGTTACTGACTCGCCCAAGTTTCCTTCCTTGTGAATATAAATGCATGCTCTAAAAATGTTTCTCGCCAACAACAGCAGTTGCCGTTTACCTTCCGTCATTTCTATCGATGCTTCGTTCCCATTGTACAGAATGCGTAATTACGTAGCATCTGATAGCGCAGTAATACGTACGCTCCTTTTTCTAGCGGTAGCCCCGTTTGCCAAAAAAAGCAAGTCTTCTCTGTGCACCACCGCTTTCTCTTTGGCATTTTTCTCTGCAGTTTAGTGAAAAGCACTGGGGAAACAACAATCAAGAACCGCGCTTCACCACTTGCGACACAGTAAAAAAAGAAGGGATACAGGCGAGCACAGAGCGCGTGCACAAAACTCTAAAAAAAAAACCGATGCAATCGTCGCCGAGGTGGTAGAAGTGCGGAACGACTCGCTTGAGCAAACACCTACACCTTAAATAAACTGCTGCACCTTCGTGAAAGCAAAAGACGCGCAGAAGCAGGTTTAACACGTTGCAGTTCTTTGAAACTTCCATCAATGCTGGACAGTTCAAATAGCAGGCAGTTGAATTACAGAAATGATGTCGATCATGCATTTCAGTTCTGGCAAATGGAAAGTAACGGTCCCCTCCTTGCATGCATAGGTGCCCTTGGACAAATACATACTCGGGTGTGGGATGGTGACACATATCAAGGGTCAACAGAAGGCCATGTGGAGCCAGTGTGATATTCTTCATGAAGCCTAAAGTAAAATTGTACAACAGCTGCTGTACTATGCAGAAAAAAAATGGTCATTTAGTGTATGATTAACTGACCATGAATAGCATCTTAGAGTATGATCTGATATATAATATCTGGTTTAGCATCCCAAAATAACTACAGCTATGAGGAACACAATAGTTGAGGGCTCTATAATTTCGACCGCCTGGGGTCTTTTACATGCACTGACACCGCACGGTGCATGACGGCCTGTTGTTCCCCTGCTGTGGCTGGAACCAAATCTGCATCTTTGGGTTCAGCAGCCAAGCACTCTAACTACTGAGCGAGCACAACGGGGCCAAGTATCAAAATGCATGTCACTACATTTCCTTCTAGCCTGTGGTTTCCTTCGCAGAACTAATGTATACAAGGAAAAGTAAATAGCAAGAAAACACTAGTTTTATTGCACATTATATTCACATTTCAGCAAACATTCTCTAGGAAAAAATTTCTCATTGTTTGCATGGAAACCATGAACATCTTACAAAAACAAAACAATGCACTTACTCCACTCCAATTATTAATGGGCAAGGTTGCATCTATGCTACCACACTGCACTTATCACAAAACCACAAGCCCCATCTGCTTTGGCCAATCACTTGATGAAACTAACGGAGACAGATGTCTCACACCACAGACTGGTCGTCTCGCAACATATATCTGCATATGTTGCATTTCAATTTCATGCCTTTCCACTTAGCTTCAACTGTTGCCAGCATTACTAGTCACCCATCTTTTCTGAAATTCCTTTTTACGCTGTTGGGATCAGCATCCTTATTAACGATGGTCTCTGGCATTTTCGATGCTAACATTTTCACATCTTCCTCATCTGGAAGAACGAAGGAAATGACAAGCTTTAAGCAGACAAAAAATTAGGGATACTCCTAATCTGCACCTGTAAGGGTATAATGCGCCAGCGTTAATGGTTCTTGTCTGCAGATCCCACCGTGGATTCCCGTTCATTTACAAGCCCTTTGCTACAAGCATAATTACTAATTCCTTAATTCATGTCTCTGTTATTTCAGATATACTCATTAGCATACGGTCGTAGGCTGCCCTGTTAGGTGATAGACAACCTGGCATAGACCTCTGTAAGCCTCAACCTTTCTTATTTGGAGCTGAAACGTCCCAGAACATATTTCAAATATAACTTTGTAAGCTTGAGTTAACAGCTCCTGCCATGTCGTGTGTCCTCGCGACATTTGGCTCGTGGCACTATTGGCTTGTGCACAGGGTTCATCTGTTAAATACTGGTTAACATGCATGAAAAATACATTTTCACACAAACTGGTGGCAAATGGTCAAGTGGTGCACTGCAGATTCTGAAATGTATACCTATATGCACGCAAGGATCGCATCATCACATAACATGATCAAGAGTTCTATCAGTACCTGTAGTTACATAGCTTTTCAATGCCCATTAAAGGAGGACCATTTCAGACAATGGTTGTTGTTACCACAAGACCTGTTCTAACAGCGTACTGACACCATTTCACTGAGCGATGGACATGTATATGCATACCTTAGATAGCTCATGATTGTGGATCTCATTTATTTCTGACTTCCAACGAGTTCCTGTCATCAGAAACCCTACACTTTATGAAATCGGGACAGTTGTCTTGAAAGGTGATGAAAAGAAATAGGCTGTGGCTAAAGGTACGTCGGACGGACCCGATCAATGGTCTTAAAGGTACGTCCGACGGACCCGGTGCGTTTTTCTTCGGGATACGGCGGACGGACCCGATCAGGTGTTTACGTCGTCGGGAAAGCCGGACGGATCCGGGTAGTGTACGGAGAACGGACCCGATCGGTGGGGTTCATCCGACGGACCCAACGCATTTTTCTCCGATATGGGCCTTGGGATCTGTCGGGAAAGCCAGACTATGGGCCTGGTGCGCTGCAGATTTGGCCGAACATGTGGCGCCGTCTGGGAGGCGCCGCTGTAAAACGCGGCTGTCTGGATCCGCAGCCGTGGGTAGCACCGACGCTGTGTTCCGATTTCTTTTTGGGTCCCCGTAAGAATAAAAAAATAAACACCGACTGAAACAAGGGCCTGTACTTAGTCATTTCGAATCTCATATCGCACCCATTGCTTTTCGTTAGGGCTGCGCATTTCCCATGTTTCTTTTTTTTGTTTGTTTTTTTTTTTGTACAGTACTTCACGCTAGGTTTTTTCAAGCACGCACGAGCGATCGCTTTTTTGTATAGAGCGCGCAGCACGCGAAAAACACAAAATAAACGGGTCTTTTTTTTTTACTTCTGGACCCAACTTGAGCTCTAAAAGTTGTGACAACTACTAAAAGTTTTTGTAACCAGAGCTGGCAGGCCTTCGGACACGGCCTGTGTTGTAGAGAGCGGAGCCTTCCTGCCCAACGGGAACTTTTTTTTTTCTTTCTAACGACTTCCTAATGATAGTTTCCAGCTGTTCTCGGCGCTCGCTTTTGGGAAGCCTAGCCTGACGTAGAAGACGTAGAAGCACGACATGGAGAGCGAAGCACATTGCAGGAGTGCGCGCTTTCTGACTTGACGCACGTTCATGGCTCCGCAAAGAGAAAACGTCCTTTTAAACTAACAGCTCAATCTGCTCTTGTGTTTATGGGTGTCATAATAGTTATAAAAAAAAAACCCATCGGGAAGCAATCGAAAATCAAGTTTTTTTTTGCGGTTTCCTTGGAAATCATACGAGAGCAATGTGTCGCATTGTTAACAGTGGCACCCGGCCTTGCAGACGCAACTGGCATCCGTGATATTGCGTGGGTTCGCCAACAACTACATACAAAAAAAATGAATTACATATGTGGTGAAGAGATGCCGACAGGGCCGAATAAAACTTACCTCCAAGCTGACGTCGTAGAAGGCGGTTTTCATTTCGGCAGCGCATTTTCTGAAGATATCCGAGGGCCCTCTGCACTGTGAAGTTCCCCGCGCACTCCATGCACGTGCTGGCTTCGTACAGTTTCTTACCGCGCACCAAGCAGTTATTCTTAAATTAAGTCTCGACATTCGCGATCACCCGAAATCCCCCGAACAGCACGCGCTGTGGAGCTTGCTCAGCCATGGCTGTTTTTCCGCGCACTGAACCGTCACCACTCGTTTCGACGCATCGAGTAGAAAATAAAAACTACGGTAGAAATGCCGAGCGCCGAAAAAGCACGTACACACAAGGCCCGACGCCTTAGGGTACATCTCCATATACAGCCTGCTCGTCCCGTCTTGGAAAAAACGTTTTCTTCTTTTCTTTTTTTTTTTAGGGAGCCTTTCTATTGACCAACGGAGCCCAGCTCTCGGCTGTCGCTTCTGGGTGGTCTAGCATGCAACAGATGTTTGGTTTGGGCTAGTTGGTAGCAGTTTCTTGAAGACATAGCGCAAAAAAGAGACGGGGACAACACAGATGTAGACAGGACAGGCGCTAACTGACAACTTTATTTTCGAGGAAAACCGCAGCACAATTTATGTCAAAAGTCACGTGACAATCAAGGGGCCTTATACTACGACCAAATACAGTTTGACAAAGGGCGGCCGACAATCTTGACCCGGAGAAACCAAAAAAGAAACAAGGGGGGCCGGATAGCATTATCAACAGATTATATAAAACTCATTGTGAATTTAATGCAACAGATGGGGTGCGAACAACATCATGGCCAAGGGACGGTGCCACCCAACCACAGCAACGAGCGAGCCTAAAAGGGCTCAAAACAAGGGAAGTAAAAACAGTCATAGGTCAAAACCAAAACAACGTGCGAGGCAAAAGCAGAGTCAGAACTAAAAACAAATAAAACGTGCGAAGCAAAAGCAGAGTCACAACTAAAAACAGATGACACGTGCGAAGCAAAAGCAGAGTCAAAACTAAAGACATATGAAACGCGCGAAGCAAACGCGGAGTCATAAGCTAAATCAGACGATACGTGGGAAGCAAAAGCAGAGTCAAAACTAAAAAACTTAAAACAGACTCAGGAGTGTAGAAGGCTCCCCGCTAAAACATTGAAGTGCTAAGCAAGAATAATCAGGATGGGCGAGTGGAAGAACAGTTATGAAGAATGAGAAAATCAGGGGAGTAAACACACCAGAAACCGGGAAGTAATAAAAGAAATTCCACAGACGATAACTCGTTTCATAACAGTCAGCAACCGGTTGCTTGTGGTAATAAAGCAAAAAGGGTTAAACACCTACATGTGGCCATCAAGGAATTCAAATTCGCTTTCAAGAAGGTTGATAGAAGGTACGCTGACGCAATCTTGACCGGCCTTCCTAATGAAGTATGCCTCCATGACTTCGCGCTCAGTTTTTTCTTTGGCTGATCTTAAGAAATCTGTACTATCTAAGAGCGGATAACATGCGTTAGTTGGATCAGCTTTACAAGCTTTACAATGTTCGGCGAGGTTAGTACCCGATTTGTTGCGTACGCATAGTCTGTGTTCTCTCGCCCTCTCATTGAAACATCTTCCAGTTTGTCCGATGTACTGGAGCCCGCAACTGATTGGAATCCTGTACACGACATTTTCCTTGCATTCCGTGAATTTAGTTTGATGCTTCTTCGTGCATGCTACTTGCTTTTTCATCTTTCTAGTGCATACTTTCGATAGTTTGCATGGTGCAGAGAAAATAATTTTGACGTTATAACGCGCTGCCAGTTTTTTGAAGTTATGTGAAAACCTGTGGAAGTATGGAATCACCTGGCTTGGCATCTTACTCTTGCTTACTTCGTTTCCCTGCTTACTACGTTGACTGTTTGAGGCTTTTAGGTTTTGCAGAAGGCTTTCACACACTGCTACAATAACGTCAGGGGGGAAACCTGCGTCTTGTAGACGCTTGAATTGCTCATTCATGCTAGTAGCCATGCGGTGCGTACAGGATTTTGTTGTGGCACCGTGAAGACAGGAAAACACGATGCCACGCTTCACAACCTTGGAGTGTGCACTGTCAAAACATAACAGGCGCTTTTTTGTGCGCGGACGGTACATCCAGCACAGCGTGTGGCCGTTAAAATCCAGCTCAATATCTAAAAACTGAATGAGGCCATCTGTAGGCGATTCCCATGTGAAATTTAAACCGGAACCGTGATCAGAAAAGATGCTGAGCACCTCCTTGACAACATCACTTTGTCTAGCTTGACATTTACTAAAAATGATCAAAAAGTCATCAACGTATCTGACCACTTTTTTAACTGGAAGGTTTGAAAGATTGGCTTGAATACGTTTGTCGACTGCAGATAAAAATATATCACACAGCACAGGAGCAACCGACGAACCGATGCAGATGCCTTTTTTCTGGATAAAGAATTGTCCGTCTGAGCAAATAGCTGTTGAATCAAGGTAGTATTCTAGCAGAGAAAGGAAAGAATCGCTCCTGGTTCCCGCGCTGTTCTGGAATGCTACTTCCCCGCTTTCCGAGATCGAATCGCGGAGCACCATGAGCAGATCTTCATGAGGAACGGAGTAATAAAGGTCCTCTATGTCAACTGAAAAGCCACTCACTGCGCAGAAGGAATTTTGTTCAAGAATGCCGACCATTTCTTTGGAACTTCGAATGATGAAGGGATCTTCAAGCTTCAAGGTTTTAAGACACCGTTGCAGGTATGAACTCACTAGCTTTTGCCATGTGCCGTTCTCAGACACTATGACCCTAAAACGGCATTCAGGTTTATGTGTTTTAGCGGTTCGAAGTTCCAATGGTGCTCATTGTGCTCCGCGATTCGATCTCGGAAAGCGGGGAAGTAGCATTCCAGAACAGCGCGGGAACCAGGAGCGATTCTTTCCTTTCTCTGCTAGAATACTACCTTGATTCAACAGCTATTTGCTCAGACGGACAATTCCTTATCCAGAAAAAAGGCATCTGCATCGGTTCGTCGGTCGCTCCTGTGCTGTGTGATATATTTTTATCTGCAGTCGACAAATGTATTCAAGCCAATCTTTCAAACCTTCCAGTTAAAAAAGTGGTCAGATACGTTGATGACTTTTTGATCATTTTTAGTAAATGTCAAGCTAGACAAAGTGATGTTGTCAAGGGGGTGCTCAGCATCTTTTCTGATCACGGTTCCGGTTTAAATTTCACATGGGAATCGCCTACAGATGGCCTCATTCAGTTTTTAGATATTGAGCTGGATTTTAACGGCCACACGCTGTGCTGGATGTACCGTCCGCGCACAAAAAAGCGCCTGTTATGTTTTGACAGTGCACACTCCAAGGTTGTGAAGCGTGGCATCGTGTTTTCCTGTCTTCACGGTGCCACAACAAAATCCTGTACCCACCGCATGGCTACTAGCATGAATGAGCAATTCAAGCGTCTACAAGACGCAGGTTTCCCCCCTGACGTTATTGTAGCAGTGTGTGAAAGCCTTCTGCAAAACCTAAAAGCCTCAAACAGTCAACGTAGTAAGCAGGGAAACGAAGTAAGCAAGAGTAAGATGCCAGTCCAGGGGATTCCATACTTCCACAGGTTTTCACATAACTTCAAAAAACTGGCAGCGCGTTATAACGTCAAAATTATTTTCTCTGCACCATGCAAACTATCGAAAGTATGCACTAGAAAGATAAAAAAGCAAGTAGCATGCACGAAGAAGCATCAAACTAAATTCACGGAATGCAAGGAAAATGTCGTGTGCAGGATTCCAATCAGTTGCGGGCTCCAGTACATCGGACAAACTGGAAGATGTTTCAATGAGAGGGCGAGAGAACACAGACTATGCGTATGCAACAAATCGGGTACTAACCTCGCCGAACATTGTAAAGCTTGTAAAGCTGATCCAACTAACGCATGTTATCCGCTCTTAGATAGTACAGATTTCTTAAGATCAGCCAAAGAAAAAACTGAGCGAGAAGTCATGGAGGCATACTTCATTAGGAAGGCCGGTCAAGATTGCGTCAGCGTACCTTCTATCAACCTTCTTGAAAGCGAATTTGAATTCCTTGATGGCCACAAGTAGGTGTTTAACCCTTTTTTCTTTATTACCACAAGCAACCGGTTGCTGACTGTTATGAAACGAGTTATCGTCTGTGGAATTTCTTTTATTACTTCCCGGTTTCTGGTGTGTTTACTCCCCTGATTTTCTCATTCTTCATAACTGTTCTTCCACTCGGCCATCCTGATTATTCTTGCTTAGCACTTCAATGTTTTAGCGGGGAGCCTTTTACACTCCTGAGTCTGTTTTTAGTTTTTTAGTTTTGACTCTGCTTTTGCTTCCCACGTATCGTCTGATTTAGCTTATGACTCCGCGTTTGCTTCGCACGTTTCATATGTCTTTAGTTTTGACTCTGCTTTTGCTTCGCACGTGTCATCTGTTTTTAGTTGTGACTCTGCTTTTGCTTCGCACGTTTTATTTGTTTTTAGTTCTGACTCTGCTTTTGCCTCGCACGTTGTTTTGCTTTTGACCTATGACTGTTTTTACTTCCCTTGTTTTGAGCCCTTTTAGGCTCGCTCGTTGCTGTGGTTGGGTGGCACCGTCCCTTCCCAGGAAACACAAAGCCATCTTCAAGACATCTAGTTCTCTGCTAGTTTAGCCAAGCAGGTTGACTACAAGCCGTCTTCTTCAAGCCAATAGCTGCTATTAGCCGGCTTCAAGCTCAGCTTTTTTTCTGCTAACGCTTCCTCCAATATCGTCTTGAAGACGTCTTAGTAAGCTTCGGCCAAGAACATCAGTAGATATTGCAGATCTGTGCTGAAATGGCCTTATTGAATGGCAGTCCGATTCACAGCTATTACTGGATTATTTTGCAGGCCATCCACGAAGAAATACTGAATTGTTAAGAATTCTGCATTACGGTTGGAATCGGTACACTCCATGCATGGTTTCAACCATGCTGCAGAATCGTCTGATCAGTTGAGCGTGTGGTGAATGTCACACTGGAAAGCATGTTAACCAACATTAAGTCCAGTAATATATTTATTGCAATTCACAAATACAAAAAGTGTAAAGTTTTCACTCTTTCAGTGAACATAGAAAAACAATATGGACAAGTGGTTCAAAATTGAAATAAAAAACTGATTAGAAATTCCAAAATTTCAAATAAATACAGCAAGTATCAATCTGAGACCAATACTTTCAGAATAAGATACAAAACAAATAGAGTTGAAAACGAACAAATACAGAACTATAGTTCAATATTGCGGAATTGCAAATAAACACAGAGGCGTCACTGTAATAGGAACTTTCAGTGATTAGAAGACTGTCGCCATAAATTTCAACAAACCGGATACAACAACGTTGAGCAGCTCAAACTTTATATATAAAGAACCACTTGAATATGATACAGCATCTAAACTACAAACAAAGACAATGTTACTGTCACCAGGACATTTAACGACTAGAAAGTACATTACTAAAAATGACCAAACACAGATAAATACAACTGTTGCGAAATTCTCCACAGAACTTTCAATAGCTACAAGATAATGATTAAGTTCTCCAAAGTTCAAAAATAGAAAACTGGTTAAAATTTTCAAAATTACAAATAAACACAGCAGGTCTTAATATATGACCAGTAAGAAATTTCAGTTCAAAATTATTCAGATAAAATGCAAATACATACAAATAGTGCAAAATTGTCTACAGAACTATCAAGGGCTGCAAGATAATGTTCTTAAAAGTAAAGAACTGCTTATGAACTACAGAACTCCGAATGAATACACGTCTAAAATAGTCAAAAAATCTTCCAGTCACTAGAAGATACAGAACAAATTGAATTCAAATTCAACTACTTGAAAAAACAAAAATGTGTGAAACTACCAACAGAACCTTTCAGCAACTAAAGACGTAAAAAGGACTGCATAGTTTATAATTTATTGCAGAAACTAAAGAAGGCTAAACTGCAAATGCAAAGGTATAAAACTGTTACTGCAACTTTTTGAGAGGCCCGCTGAATGAGTAAGACACACGAGGGGAGCACACCATCCTTGAAAGCGTCACGATTTTCATAAGCTGTGCAGCTGGTTCAGAAGCTGTTACTCTGCAATATTAAAAAAAAAACATTGTGTTTAGCATGAAATAACAAAATGAAAAACCTACTTCCCTCTCAAATGAAATGCAATGCTTAACTTTTTGCGCCATTAACTTGACTAAATACTGACAAAAAGCTATGAAGATGAAAACGCTCAACAGAAGCTGGATGCACAAGATATATAGTCAGCAAGTCAGCTTATTCATCTAAGCACACGGAAGTGTTACCATGAACTGTTCATGCACCAGTAAATGTTACTATGCAATGCTGTAGCGGCGCTCCCACAACAGCGAGAAACAGCGCCCTGGTGTCACAAAAAAGAAGTTTACAGTGAATTTCATGCCCCCCTGGCCTTTAAAAAATAAAAAGGCGAAAGCCTTTATAGGCTCATGAGTGTGCGTGCGTGCATCCGCAGAAGGTGTCACACTCAACCTGTCAATCAAATGACATCACCTAAAAGAAAATTTCCCATAAATTTTAAATGGCGCTGGGATTTGAGCTCGGGTTCTCCCGGTTGAGAGTCAACATTGCTAACCGCTCGGCCACGACGCCACAGTGTAGCTGCATTGTTAAAGCGGCAATATATGTGCAGGCATTTTCACATTCACTTAAAGCGATATCGTGATAACTGAAATTAATTAACACTGCACCATTAAAGCTTTTCCTTCACACTTTAGTGGTCCAAAGTGCAACCCCCCCTTCCCATCCCCCCATCCCCCAGAATTTTTCGTTTTACTTAGCCGGCTCAATCACAATCATTGTTCAATGTACATAGCTGCAGAATTGATCAGGTACATTAAATCGTTGCTTCAACTACGCAAGCCAGGTTTTAGTTGCGCTAATATGAAACTTGTGGCCGCCAGTTCCACATTCATTATACATGCAGTTTACAGCTCTGGCTGGCGCATTTGCTATGAAGAGCCCCACCTGGTTCTGTTTCCTATTTTGCTAAATGACACTTCTAACTCAGGTGAAGTCTATGGTATGTGTCTGTGTATATAATGCTCTACAGCATGTAGCTGGAAGCACTCACCTGATTGACCACCCAGTGTTACTGGCTCTTCCAGCAGGACAGTATTTGCATCAGAGTGTTGCCTGAATAAAAAATGCAACAATTGAAAATGTGTTTTTAGTTATATCCATATCAATGATGTAGAAAGCCATGTTCGTGTAAAACAGCACACAATTTTTAGAATCATGTTCACACTGCTGCTTTATACAAAGGCACACGCACACAAAAGAATGTTCCCATGGGTCACAAACATTAGGAATTCAGCTAAAAACATGCTACAAATGGTCCATAGCAAATGGACATATGTGACTGCAATGCATTTCATGTTACCATAATGCAAATGTCACAATCATACCAGTATGTTATGTTAGTGATTCTTTAAATAGAATTATGAATGGACAAATTACCTTCTAGAAGCTGTTGTCACCCTCAATGTGCAATTCTTCAGCCATCCTGCGCTGCTTGTTGTATCGTGTGGGAATCAGCAGAGGCATAGCGCCTGTCCATTCGTATAGATTCTGAAAAGAGGCACACCTTACTGAAGAATTGCAGGCACTGTCCAACAGCTTATTTGAAAAGTCTTAGTGGCTCATACCACGAAATGAACTCCAGTTTGGCTAAATAGTAACTGTTTTGGCATTAAGAATATAACATGTAAACTATTATACCATCTATCATTTTATGATAATTTTTCAAATTCAAGCTAACAGTGCAGGCCCTACTGGCATACTCATAGGAATGAATTAATGCTCATGCACTATTTGTAAAAGCCTACCAAATACACACCTTCAATCACACCGAAGACAAGCAGGTCTTTCAAGCTTCTCTTGCCCCGCTGCCTGAAAACGCTGAACATCTTCCCCACTTTGTCGGTGAACACTGTGCGCAAGATGTTTGCAGTAAAAGCCCTGATGTTTTTTCCACCTATCAGTGAAAGTCGGCGTGCCTGAAAAAAAATATATTGAACGATATTTCCCAGAGTAAAGCAAAACAACTTCACATATTTTGGGAGCATATCTTCTGGTACAGATGAATGAAGCATTGTTTTAGCTTGGTAGAGCTTGCCTCAATGTGGTGAAGGCTAAAACCAGCTTAAATACGAATTTATAT
Organism: Amblyomma maculatum; assembly: GCF_055883805.1. Lineage (NCBI taxonomy): Eukaryota > Metazoa > Arthropoda > Arachnida > Ixodida > Ixodidae > Amblyomma > Amblyomma maculatum. Next base: position 955,755 of record NW_028146739.1, on the reverse strand, counting down.
TTGAGAACTGAAAAAGCATGTCTTAGATGAAGGCAGTTTTTCACTACATCAGTTCTTAGCATTCACTCAAATGATAAACAGCATTTTGTGGCTACGGCCTAACACATAAGATTTTGTTCCAGAAATTTGAGACCACAACCTTCATGCTTTTCTGAAATATGATATATAGTACTGAAACCTATAAGTCTACACACTTTAAAAAAAAAGGTCACTGCAGCTACCATTCTTGCAGCAGAGCATCCGTCAATGTGAGCACTGATGAGGGTGACTGGAATTGGTGCCTGCGCTACTCCATTACTTGGTCTAATGGAGCCACCACCATACATGCATAACACTTCATACCACTTCAACACTTTGCTTTTTGAAGTTTTCCTTCTCAAGAACACTATCCAGCTACGGCATGTATGTCAAGGATACTGAGCTTTATTTGTTCAATTCCAACTGCAATAACTGGATTAATATGAATAGTGAAACTGCATTTCTCGCTACCAAGCGATAAGTCCTGTCCTTACCTAATACACTAAGTAATGCAGTATAGTATTAAATGTATTCTTGAGGCCCACCCCATTTCGTACTGCCCAGCTTCTCAAAAAGTCGCTCATGCTTTTGTGACCTTTCTCATCTGAGCACACAACACCAGAAAAGCCAGTACAACCTTCACTTTGAACAATGCCAGGTACAGCAGACACTTCTGTTTCTAATTCCACACAGTCTGAATCAGAACTGGAAATGTTGCCTCGTTCTTGATTAGCTGTGGATGGGTCGCCTGACATAGCGAACACATATTCGCACCGACAGTTTGCAACTCTGAACATACCGGTTCTTGATTAGCTGTGGATGGGTCGCCTGACATAGCGAACACATTCGCACCGACAGTTTGCAACTCTGAACATCCCGGCACCGGTCCTTGCTGATAAGGATTCGCCGAAACCGATCCCTCGGGCGACGGTTCAGCCATCGAACGTATGCGCCGACGCTTCTGCCACCGAGACAGTTCATCGAAGCTTTTAGTACTAAAAGACATAAGAAAAGCTTAAAAACTCTACCTGTTGAACTCGCAGTCTTGGCGTGCTGCCGCTAACACAAGCGCAGCAATCGTTCCGACGGAGCAGCCTTTGGCGCGAAACACAGCATAGCAACAAAACTGACAAAACGCGGCCAGTGCGGCGCTCGCAGCGCCGCGACGCATCTGCACAAAAGACGTGTTTTCAGTGCAATGCGCTTATTAAAACTAATACCAACAAAACTTTGTATATCAAAAGTTTTTATTTTTAAAAATGTAATACCAAAATTTACTTATCATTTTGTATGCAGCTCTATACTTCAAAAGTTGAAGAGCAAGAAATGAAGGTGTGGTGGCGCTACTTTATTTTTGAAGAAATGGCGGGAAAACGTGACCTCCGCGCAGTATGCATATAAAATATCAGCGTTTCTATAAGTGCTATCCGGACGTGTCTACTTTAATGCTCCCTGCAACATTTTGTAAGCGCCACGTACGTGCAACTGAGATATGTTATTTTTTTTTTCGCTTGAAGCATACGCGGATCTAATTAATGAAGTATGGGTACCATATTACAGGCACAAAGGCCTCGAAGAAAAAAAAATTTTGTTTCAGAATATTGCATCTCATTCAAGCATGCATGTACATTATTGTCTAAATTACGTCTATAAGGAAATGTCTACGAGGCATCAAACTTGAGTTGTCTTCTAGACGCTTATAAGCAAATGTCTACAAGGCATCAAGCTTTATATGTCTTCTAGACGTCTGTTTTGTGGCTAACAGAAGCCGCAGTCGAGTTCAGACGGGTCAAGCTGAGTCAAGCTGTCTAGTAGCCGACATTGGTTTCCTGGGTTGGCCATGATGTTGTTCGCACCCCATCTGTTGCATTAAATTCACAATGAGTTTTATATAATCTGTTGATAATGCTATCCGGCCCCCCTTGTTTCTTTTTTGGTTTCTCCGGGCCAAGATTGTCGGCCGCCCTTTGTCAAACTGTATTTGGTCGTAGTATAAGGCCCCTTGATTGTCACGTGACTTTTGACATAAATTGTGCTGCGGTTTTCCTCGAAAATAAAGTTGTCAGTTAGCGCCTGTCCTGTCTACATCTGTGTTGTCCCCGTCTCTTTTTTGCGCTATGTCTTCAAGAAAGTGGTCTAGCATGCCGTTTTTACATACACTGCCACCGAAGCGAAAAACCAGTGCTGCGCATTGCACACTGGCTTAGTTTTTGTTTTATTTATGTCTTTACTTTCAAAGTACCATATTGTTCGGGTTCCGAATTCCTACTTCAAAGAAGAAAAAACCCGTAGAGCCGCCAGCAGAAGCACTCGCGCGCCGACGATGCGCTGCGCCCAAAGCGCCAGCGGCTTTCTACCAGACCGCATGAATGGGTAGCAGCTTTCTTCGCTTTGCTTTTGGTTTATTTTTCAACACACACACATGGTACATGTGTCTGTTATGTACGCGTGTGGCAGGAGGCAGGAAATGACCGACAAACGTTTTCTTCTTACAAGGTTTCTGCCGAGAAGAGTAGACTTCGCGTTCACTCCGCCGCCTCTCTCCGATGAGCAGACATACCACATATGGGTGCGCCGGCGGGAGGTGGCGCCACTTGTTCCGGAGCAGTGGAGCCTCCATACCAGCGCACTAGGCCCATAGACACCATAGCCGGACGGATCAGAGATGGCGCCGTCTGCTGCGACCCGGTTGCAGCAGCGAAATGCTTCCTGCAACCGGGTTGCAGGAGCAAAATGCTTGCTGCAACCCATGACGTCTTATCCGGTTTAAGAAATAACGTCACGTCCGGCTATTGTTTTGTGGGTAGGTGGTTGTTTTTAGTAGCAGAATGGCTGGTCGTCGGAGCCGTGGGAGCTGCGTCGCCGTGCCAGCCGTGCACTCTCGTGTTGTACATAAGCAATTTTTTCTATTTTTTAGATATTTCAGTATGCATGTATTGAGTCATTGCCCGCTGTCTGGAACTCTACATTTAGTTTTCAACTTCCCTGCACCCGAATGTTTTGTTGACGACCATTGAGCCTGCTTGGCCGGCAGTGGGCCCGAACGGCCCAAAGGTTTATTGTAGAAAGTTTCAATCGAAAGCTCAACGTAGTTCGACACCAAGAAACATACGGTTAAATACCGTTTATTAGGCCAACCGCACGAAAGTCTCAGTCATGTAAAACACGCCTGACTACCAGTCTTGCGTGCGCCTGAAAACGGCGGGAAACTTGGGCAAGCTTTCCTCAGCGGTCTGGATGAATAGTTAATGATTGTAATGTCTTTGAGCTGATGGAGGGACTTAAGGAGATACTAGGACATGACAAAACAACGCGTAGAAGCAGGAAAGGCGAGGATCACACAGGCCTGTGTGGGAAGCTTTTGTTTCGGTGCACCACGACGTACTAACCATTTGTGCGACGTGACCCTTTGTGTGACCCTCATTGCTATGACGCGGTGTAGAATAATGATTTCATACCTCATTTTATGACTGCGCACTGTCAAGTGTATGCAGGGCCCCTTTCTAATTACGGTGAGGTAAGCGATTTCGCCTTGTGTTTAAAGTGCATCAACATGTACTTGTCTTAATTTCTTTTGTGTGTGTAAACATCGCTTATAAGCGGACGTCTAATATTTGGTACGCAGGGACCTTCCTGATATGTGTTTTGGAGTCTAGCATGGGCTTGCTGGTTGCTGAGGCTGAACAAATGGGACTATGAAAGGCGGAGGCAGCCGATGCTCCAACGCCACAAGGTGAGCCCTGTACTTAATTTCAAAACAATTGCTGTGCCACCGGGACTGGTCATTTGTTTTAACTTTTACATGGAGAACATGGCGCAGGTCACCAGTTTGCATAAAGTGCATGAATGAATTGAACAAGCAAGCATCCCTGCAGCTTCCTGCAGCTGCGGTGTCCAGCTTGTAGTTCGCAGCCTTTCTTTCTCAGCTGAAATTAATGCATCGCAAACAGTGTGCAATGTAACAGTTGATTCAGACTAAGAAAACCAGACTAGCTCCAAAAACAAACAAATGTTTGCACGAGACGGAAGATCAAACCACGCTATATTGTCTTCTCAATTCGCTGTGAGAAACTAGCAAAGCTGCCTTCTTTAACGAATGGTATTCCTGCACAGATTGGTTGTGTCGCTTTTTTGTGCGTGTGACAAAGTTGCTGCAAGAACTTTATTTATTTATTTGGTTACTATCAGGGCCGTTGAGCAGCTAAAAACAGTGACAGCTTCTCCGGGCACCGATATGCCTACCAGCCGATTGTGGCAGGGTTGCTTCACATTAATCAAAGCAGCCTAGCAAATGAGGCTCACTGTAGCAGCAAGAATTGTGAGCACGCCCTCGCACTCACTTGCTTTGTCATCTCCTGCATCTTCTGGCGCAGCAGCGCCGGGCAGTCTCTTTCCGCTCATCAGAAATGATCCTTTTATGCCAGGGGTCTTGGAGCACGGCCAGCGAAGCTGCATGATGCAGTCTGCCCAGCTCAATTTTCAGCCGACGTTTTGAAAGCATTACCACCAGCCCTAATTTCGAACTAAAATATGCTCAGACTTAGTACCCAGTTAGTATGCATTCATTTTTGATAAGGCGTTGACCACTTAATCAGCATGAACTTTCATTTGACATCACTATGCCTTCAAAAGCAAGGAGCCGGACATCCTGCCTTTTCTTTTATTTCCAAGTGTGCTTTTTTTTTCCTTGCTGAGGATTATAAATGTGGTATTTATTAACAGGTATGTCATTTCATCCTGAAGCTGCTTTTGTCCGGCATTCAAGCGGAAAAGAGCACACGTTGCTTTTCTTTTGCAATAATGGAAGGGCTTGGTCTGGAAAAAAGAAGTTTTGCTTATTTTTGTTCATTTTATCGTTATTTATTGTACTTTGTTTCCTGTTGTTTTGTTATTTTCTGGCTCCTGGGTCATGAGAGAAAAGGCTTTGTCAATGCGGCCCACGTAGCAATATGAGTTTGAGACCGCTGCTCTATGCCCATAATGGCGTGGCTATCAATGGATATTTCATAATGAGTTTGTCTGAAAGGTAATTGTTTAGCAAAAAGCTACCATGTGCCACTGGTCGGCCCGGACCTACAACCTCCGCATCATGGTGTTAGAATAGAAGTGCGTGAGCGGGCTGCTCCGCACCGAACAGTAAGTGGCGATACCGATGCGCTGATTTCTGTAGGCTGCCAAGAGACTGCGTTGACTGTTGGTGGCCGCGGGTTCGCTGGGTGCCTCAAGGAATGACAGTCAGTTCTCAACTTTCGCTGACGCCCCCGCTCCACGCCTTTCTTCGATCATGGTATATTCTAAGTTGTAATGTAATGTGGAAAAAAGTGCATTGTTCTCCACTGCGATACAGGCTACATATTCTGTAATGAAAAATGTCAGCTTTTTTCGGTGCGAAAAGATGTCGAACAGCTACAGCTATGGCGGCCGGCATACCAAGATAGGACCGAGCTATACAGTCACTGTTTGTGAGGGGCATTTGGAGCCCAGGTTTGTGTCCAAAACATGGATGACAGAGTTAAATGGGCATGTGCTGCAAAGCGTTGCGCGTTGCTAGCAAAGGAAGCGGTCCCCACGATATTCTCTGCCGGCCTTGCCTACCTTTCAGACTTCGAAAAGTAGAAAGCGACCCACTGAAAGGCAGCCCCAGGAACCGAAAAAATAGAAGATCGTCAAGCCTTGTGTAGAAGTGTCGGGTGAAAGTAGCACGTGCTTCACACGACACTGCGTGGGCATGGGCCGGCCCAAAAGCCGGGTGCGGCTCAGCCCACGGGCCGTCTGGGCCGACTCATGAACATTTTTGCTGGACCCGGGGTGGGCTTAAACGTGCGGGCCCAATCCGGATTCGGGCTTGTACACAGAGAGCCGATGTCCGATTTATAGTCACTTTGTCAGAGTAAAATACACATCCGCGGCGTCGTAGCAACAAAACGGATGAAATAACCATGGTACGCTCTGAGAAAAAGGTTTAGTCTTCATAGCTTATTTATTTACTTATTACGACACCGCGGTGGCTTAGTCATTAAAGCTCTCGAGTACTGAGCTGGGATACCCTAGTCTGATCCTAATTGGGAGACAGCATTTCGGTCGGAGCTGAAAGCATGGCAGGCATATGCTTATAGATGACAGTTTCATTGAAGAACCCCATGTGGCCGAAGTGATCCGCACGCCTGTGCTACGGCGTCCTCATACCTTGAGCCGGTTTGGGACCATTACTCCAGACATAGCTCTTTTGTTTTTTTGATGTCATGTACACTTTTTTTTTCTTTTTTTTTTCGTTGTGAGAAAATTCAAAACCAAACGTAGGTATAGTTTTCATTTTGAGCTGTTGATTGGAACGTCTCAACAGAAATAGCCGCAAAGGCTTGATAGAGTTTAGAAATCTCCTTGACGTTGAAATAGGATAAATCTTGAATGAGCAATGTTTAAATTAGTCAATTAATGTAAACAATTAGACATGCGCCGGCCACATTGAACGATTCAAACGAATATATGAAATTACTCCCCTCTGTGACTGAAGAGCAGCAGTCAGACACCGCTCTTGCATGTTTTAAAGCGTAAAATGCCATGTGTGGGTTACTCTAGTGTGGTGCAGCGTGGAGTTCGCCTAATAAATTAGAGTAGCACTGGATGAGGCTGTTTCAGCTATCAGCAAGCACAGACAGTCTGGTCTGCGATAAGGTGCTTCCGCATATGATCAGTTTTGTATACCTCTGGTGACTAGGAACTGGAAACCTCATACAAACCACTGGGAAGGGCCAACGTCTCAACGCTTTATGAGGTGTGACCTTTTCCAAGGTTGCTGTTCAACACTCGGGACGCCTCAGCCACAGATACAGTCTTGCTGCCGCAATGGCACCATCTTTCTCGAAAGGGGAAATTGGAGGCGGCGGGGACCTTCTACATGTAGAATCAGCGAAGAGCATTGCAGCCAGAACACATGCCGGCCCTGGCGGCGGTGCGATAAATATAGCTATGATATAACAGCACCTCTCGCACACCACAGGGCGGGCACGCCGCCTGAGCTTCTTGTCTTTCTTCTACCACCGTCGCCTCCAGTTCACAGATACATTAATTCGAGAAGAATATTGGCTTTCTCTTTCTTTGACGGAGGTGATACCTACGCTTGACGAACGGCCGTTTTGGCATGGCGTGAAGACTACATACGCATGCAATTGGCTACTTCGCGTTTCCTCTAGATTTTAGTCAGTTATATTTTGCTGCACGCGGTGTATAAATATTAAAGCCTCCTCACAAGAAGTCCGATTACTTTTTTTTTTCGAGGCCCCCTCGAAAGTTTAGACTTGGTGGGGAAGAAGAAGCCGCTGTGGCAGTGTAAAGGGCAGCACACGAGGAGCTCACTGACTGCCGGCGTCTCACAGTCTGGCACACACCTGCGTCGATCGGCGTCTGTCTGCGTCGAACCATGTCGAACGCGCCACTGCGCGCCGTCGGCAAGACGAATTGGAAAAGCGCAGTGTAGATGGCTAGCGAGGAGTTCGGCGCCTTTTGGTCTGGGCCACACCGTCTGCGTCGCAAGGGCCGTTGCGCGCTGTCGGCCAGACGAAGGGGATGACCGCGTGGCCGGCTTGAGGGTACTGACCCAGGCGGGAAGACGCCGGGATTCACTTGAACCTTTTTGTTTCCCGATGGCCCGACTTGGGCTGCTGTCGCCGTCTGGCCAAACGCCCCGCGTTCCTTTTCGGTGGGGAATTCTTGTCACAATAGGGAACCCAAGCTCAAGTTTCGCCGCGCGATGGCAGCGCCGCTTTCCTGGCATGGTGGCGAAATGTGAAACGATGGGACGTCGCCGGAGCAGACGCTCCGCTAGTGTCCTATGCACGTGCGGCGATCGAGTTGCGCCTGGCGGTTATTTGGCGATACAAAAACGCTTCCGCTGATGCGAAACGGAGGTACTAAGTAGCATTGTGTCATGGGTAGCCACACTAGTAGGCGAAGCATCAAAAGACGGGGCTCACGTGTGGAACTTTGCAGATTTCATTGGAAGCGTTTCCACAAGACCTGTTTTCCAACCGTATGACAGCATTCTGAGAAGTCTCGCGTTCTTTGTGGAAACGAAAAGGGCCAATTTTCCCCTTCTCCATAAACTCAGAAATGTTCGACAGTTGACAAAGACGTCTTAGAGAGGCATCAAAAGAATACAATGGTTAAACACCATGCATACGAAGTGAAGGGGGTGGAGGATTATCCTGCTCTTCGCTCCGCGCGTGTCTTGCTTTGCCGATTTTCTGTGCTCTCTCCCTACTTTGCGAGTACTCTGAAAGCAACCAAATGAACAGATATCCAGCGTGAGACGTCCGCGATCGACAATGATGTGTGTGTGCCCTACGACCAAGAAAATATCTAGGAACGAGGCCCTTTTTGTTGTGTGTGTGTGTGTGTGTGTGTGTGTGTGTGTGTGTGTGTGTGTGTGTGTGTGTGTGTGTGTGTGTGTGTGTGTGTGTGTGTGTGTGTGTGTGCGTGTGTGTGTGTGTGTGTGTGTGTGTGTGTGTGTGTGTGTGTGTGTGTGTGTGTGTGTGTGTGTGTGTGTGTGTGTGTGTGTGTGTGTGTGTGTGTGTGTGTGTGTGTGTGTGTGTGTGTGTGTGTGTGTGTGTGTGTGTGTGTGTGTGTGTGTGTGTGTGTGTGTGTGTGTGTGTGTGTGTGTGTGTGTGTGTGTGTGTGTGTGTGTGTGTGTGTGTGTGTGTGTGTGTGTGTGTGTGTGTGTGTGCTGGGGGGGGGCGGAATGCATGGCTGAGCCGCTTTTACAGATTTCCGCAAATTGGCCAATAAATGAACCAACATTATTATTATTCGTAACAAAAATATGTTGGAAGTGCAATACAAAAGTGATCCTAGTTATGGCTCGATTGACACTACTCGCACGGAGCACCCTATTCGCGTCACAGGTTTCGTAAATGCAAACCAAATATAAATGAAGCACAGCCATTTTGTAAGAACCGAAATAAAGCACGATTGTAGTACAAGCTTGGGTTTCACCTTCCTTCCGAGCCAGCGAACCGGTTATGTCGCGTGCAGCGCGCGGAGCACGCATGTGCTTTTGAGACTGCTAGCGTTCGTGCCTTTGAAGAAACATCTTCTTCGGACTATAGCTTATTCTTCTACTGCAAGATTTGCTTTAGTAACGTCGTAATAATAAAAACAAAACCGTAAACAGATCTCATGCTACAGGCCAAAACGATTATCAACAAGCGAGCAGCTTTATTTCAGAGTACTGATAATACTTCCGCAGTTTTTAAACATATTATAATGTAGCGTGTGCAACAGCAGCCGCTAGGCGGCTGCTCATCGAGAGTCTCGTGCGCGGACTCGAAGTGGCTCCGTGGCGTTCAAAGAGAAGTTGGCGTTGGCTGCTGTCACTCGGTGCTCTGGACCTGCTCTCCTGTGCCTGCTAGATCAACCCCCTATTAAAAACCAACCTTCTGGTTACGGGCCTAAACGGCTACGTGACAATATACGACAATATAGTTACATAGCTGACTTACCTCGAGATAAACTTCCTACGTTTTCGCTAACGTGAGAAACGCATTCACAATCAATATTTACTCATCGCCGTCTGTCGTCTGCTCTACAGTGCAGACGTGAATAAAAATTTTCTCGCCTATAATTACGTTTCCTCCATGGAAATACGCGGCAGGTTGTCCAGTCATCAAGACGGAATGCAGGCGACATGTCGCGATGCGCCTGCGGGTGCGCGTCAGGGCGCGTGCTCGTTCGAGGGAAAGCGCGCGGCGCACGTCGCGAAGGCAGCGAGCCGAGCCGGCGGCGTCCCAGTGTGTGTTTTTCTGCCACAGATGGCGTTGCCCATCAGGAGCCGCTAAAACCCCTTGATACTTTGAAAGTTACGCCAACGATTGAACTTTGCCGCCGCCGCGCTACCTCCTCGCCTCCTCCTCGCCCCTTGCGCGCCCCTTCGCTGAAGGCCGGCTCTCCGCCCGATTTCCTGAGCGACGATTGGTCTCCCTGCCGTTGCCATTGGAAACCGACGCGCGTCCGGCGTTTTCCTTGTGTTTTCTTTTTCCTTCGCGCCATTTTTCTCCTAGTCTCGGCGAGCGAATATTGCGCGCTGTGCTTTTATTGCAGCGTGCAAGCTCTATGCCGTGCTGTTGCGCGTACAACTGCAGCAAGCGACCTGAAGATGGTTATGCGGTATTCATGATATCTCAAGGCAAGCGTGACGGCTTGCGCACGAGTCAATGGATTCACAAGATTAGTCGAAAGACGTTTATTCCTAGAAACAACAGAGTTGTTTGCGACGTCGAGTGCCTTTCTCACTCCCCGTAATAACGCGTCACCTGACGCTGCGTTTTTTATTCCTGCTTGCTGCTCAATATTTTTGCGGCGGCAGCATGTTCATTGTATAAAAATAAGGTTGTCCTCTGCAGGATGCTGAATATTCTGCGAGGCTCCAAGGCTCCATCATTTAACACGCTTCGACTTCTGTACAGTCAGAAACAGGGCGCTATAATCTGTTTTTTGCTGTCAGAAATAACTGGAAAATTACAGTCTCTCGATTGCATTTGTCGCGATTATGCTAGGATCCCTGGCCTCCTTCACTAAAAATCAAAATTCGGGCTTGTAGAGGAGCTAGCCTTTCCAGCGTTTACTTGTAGTGTGCGTCGGTTACTCGGGAGCAATGAATGCTGGCCCTGAAAAACTCTTTGGCAAGTAAACCCGAGGTATTGCTGGTAATCTGCACTAGTTAGGTCGTATGGCATTTTTTTTTTTTCAATTCTTGAATGTGTCTTGCCATGCTTCGACGCACGCGTGGGTTAAAAAATATGCGTTCGTTTTATCAGGGATACGGCCAATGTGCAGGAGGTGTTCATATGATCACACACGCTTCACTTTGACCATGACTACTAGGCATTGGCAGGTTACCTTCGCTTTGAAAGCGCGATTCCGCGTATTCATTTATTGCGAGAAAAGTTATCCCATCGATGTCAAATCAGCCGGAATCATTGCATCAATTTTCTGTATTTACGAAACTTAAACAATCAATAATGATTACAGTTATTATGTAAAAGTAGTGGAACATTTTGCGAGCAACAATTCTTAACACTAACATATTGTCACGTGCTTCGGGGCGTCAGGATAGGAAGAAGAGGCTAGAGAGAAGACGAAGAAACGGAAGACACAGTGGTGTGTGCTGGTGTTCCTTGCGTGACTCGCAGCGCTTTAGACTACCAATAAACACCCCCGTTACGTACTGAGTACGTAACAGTTGTGGTGGAGGTGCGGGGTAGATCAACACGGATCCCCGTTGTCTTCGACGAAGCCGCCGGCTCGCTGGTTTGCCACCCCTACCATCTAACATGGCTCAAGACGGCGACGCTGACCGAACAACACCTGCGGTGAGCAACTGGCAGCACTACCGCGAGCCGCGCACATTTGGTGGAAAACCTGACGAGGACGTCGACGAGTGGCTAACCAACTACGAGCGGGTGAGCCGGTACAATCGTTGGGACGCGACCGTTAAACTAGCGAACGTAGTGTTCTTCTTGGAAGGCACTGCCCTAGTTTGGTTTGATAATCATGAAGACTCGCTTACCAGCTGGGATTGTTTTACAGAAGAGATAAAGGACTGCTTTGGCGACGGATCCGCGAAGAAGAAACGTGCAGAACAAACGTTGATGCAGCGGGCCCAGGTACCTGGCGAGACATGCACCGCATATATCGAGGATGTTGTGAAATTGTGCAAGGTGGTAAACCCTCGGATGTCCGAGGAAGATAAAGTGGGGCACTTGCTTTAAGGTATCGCTGTAGATGTCTATAATGTTCTTATCAGCAAAGACAATTTGAACTCTACAGCTGATTTCATCAGGCACTGCCGCACTTTCGAAACCTTGAAGTTGCGCCGTATCACTCCTAAATTTGGGCGACTGCCCAACGTCACATCGGTTGCGAGCGTTGATGTCAGTGCTCCGGAATCCATGGCAGATCTGATACGCCGCATCGTGCGGGAAGAATTGCTGCGTGACAAAGATTCTTCGTGCCGGGACGAACACCAGTATGACGGTTGCGCGCTGCAAGCAGAACCCGCAACCCCATCAACTTTCTGGACTCCGGCTTTAAATGCGTCACGCTTTGGCGAGAGCAGGCAGCATAACGATTTAAGCACTTCTCAGCCACGGATGGGCCGAAGAACCACCTACACACGCCAGGTGGTTCGTCAGCAATACCGTCCCGATTACTACCGCCAACCAGAACCAGTTTCCGCCCGCATTTACTCGGACCGGTGGCGCCAGCAACCCGTGTGTTATAGCTGTGGCATGACCGGACACATCTCCCGGTATTGCCGTCGGCGGGGCCTACTACCACAAGATCATCGACCGCAGCCCAACGTTTCTAATCATTTCGACACTGACTTTCATCCGACACAGACTCTGGATACATACCGCACGGCACAGATGCGAAACGGATCGCCTGCTTCGAACCGCAGCTTGACGCCGCCAACCCAAAGACAGCGACAATCTCCGTCTCCTCGGCGCCGTTCTTCCCCTTCGGGAAACTAGAAGACGCGGCCGATGGGGGTGAGGTCGCCAGAAAATCAACGTTCCCAATACCTCTGCCTGTGTTTATGTTAAAGAACAAACTCGAAGTATCCATTGACGGCATCCCCACCATGGCACTAATTGACACTGGCGCAACAGTCTCTGTTATGAGTTTAGCATTCAAGAATCGATTAGGACATAAAGTGATGTTTAGCGTGAATCAAGCTGTGGTATTCCGTGGTGTTGGCGGTGAATCATTGGTGCCTTTGGGTGTGTGCTATGCGAAAGTTGTGATTGGTGGCCAAGCGTTTCGAACCGAATTCACAGTGTTGCCTCGTTCCACGCATGAAGTAATTCTAGGTATAGACTTTTTGCAACAGTGTGGTGCAACGTTAGACTGCCGTAGTGGACAGATCTCGCTTAATGCTGAGTTGATGTCGGCCCTTGTAGAAACCTCGTCGCTCGATTTAGGAGCGTTTTCTGTGTCTGAAGATACAGTTGTACCTGCGATGTCCGGAGAATTCATTCAAGTTATTTCATCTACGAATTTGAGCGAGAATTTCGACGCCGTAGTGGAACCTACAACGCTGGCCTGCGCAAAGAAGAGTGTCTTGGTGCCTCGTTGCATAGTTTCAGTCACCAGAGGCCACACCTTGCTGTGGACTGTAAACTATTCAGACGAGCCAGCCGTCTTGCCTCGTGGCATGAGGCTCGCTCATTACGAGGAAGGTGTGTCGAATTACGTGGCGGCACTAAGTAACCATGCTCCTGAAGAGAAAACATCTCATTTTGCAGAGTCTCGAATCCAGGCAATGATAAACACAGCGTTGGGAGCACAGGAGCGCCGAATTTTGACAGACCTCCTCTCCAAGCATGTTTCGGTTTTCGACTTCGCCAGAGATCATCAGCCACCGATTCCAAATTCTCGCATCCATCATTCGATTGATACTGGAATTTCTCGCCCGATCAGACAGAAGCCCTATCGTGTGTCTCCGGCCGAACGTCAGCTTATTGACGATCAAGTTCATGACATGCTCCAACGTGGCGTTATTCAGGAATCTTCAAGTCCTTGGGCGGCTCCAGTTATTCTCGTTAAAAAGAAAGACAACACATGGCGTTTCTGTGTGGACTATCGTCGCCTTAACGCCGTCACCAAAAAAGATGTATATCCACTTCCACGTATTGACGATGCAATCGACTGTCTTCATTCGGCGTCATACTTCTCCTCGGTAGACTTGAGATCGGGGTACTGGCAGATACCGATGATCCCAAGTGACAAAGAAAAGACGGCATTTGTGACTCCCAATGGTCTCTATGAGTTCAACGTAATGCCCTTTGGATTGTGCAATGCGCCTGCCACGTTCGAACGATTCATGGACACCATTCTGCGCGGACTCAAGTGGAAAATTTGTTTGTGCTATTTGGACGACGTTGTGATCTTCAGCAAGACCTTTCAGGAACACAATAGCCGCCTCGCCATCGTTCTCGATTGCATTGAGAGAGCAGGCCTCGTCCTCAACTCTAAGAAGTGCCACTTTGGCGAACGCCAAACAATTGTTCTTGGTTACTTGGTTGATAAGGATGGTGTTCGGCCGGATCCTCAGAAGATTGCGGCTGTAACCAGCTTTACAGCACCGAAATCAGTGAAGCAGCTTCGGAGCTTTTTAGGACTATGCTCCTATTTTCGTCGTTTTGTGCCCAGATTCGCTGACATTGCATACCCGCTCACGTGCCTTTTGCACAAAGATGCACCGTTCAATTGGACTACTGACTGCGACTCTGCCTTCCGCCACCTGAAATTCCTTCTGACATCAGGACCTATCCTACGTCACTTCTGTCCTTCTGCCCCCATCGAGGTTCACACCGACGCTAGTGGCGTAGGTATTGGTGCTGTGCTCATCCAGCGTCATGGCACCGATCAGCACGTGATAGCTTATGCTAGTCGTTCGTTGAGCAAGGCGGAGCGCAACTACACCGTTACTGAACAGGAGTGCCTCGCAGTAGTTTTTGCGGTGCAACGATTCCGTTCCTACCTATATGGCAATGTTTTTACCATCGTCACTGACCACCATTCGCTCTGTTGGCTCGTAAATCTTCGTGACCCTTGCGGCCGGCTCGCTCGATGGGCATTGCGGTTGCAAGAGTTTAACTTCACTGTGGCATACAAAAGCGGCCGCCAACATGCTGACGCTGACTGTCTGTCACGCTTGCCGCTTTCATCAACTGGTAGTGATGATGACAACTTTGATGACTACCTGGCGCCTATCTCGGCAACCTTTCCTGACCCTCAACTGTTCCAGACAGAACAACGCAACGATCAGACTTTGGCACCGCTCTTCTCTGCCGCTCATGATTCAAGAGATGCGCGTTTCTGCGTTCGTGCCGGCCTACTTTACAAGAAGAATTTCAACCCCGGAGGTGCACGTTTTCTCCTCGTCGTGCCGGAAAACCTCCGCATTCCCGTTCTTGAAATGATGCACGACGATACCACGTCGGGCCACTTGGGTGTCGCCCGGACCCTACATCGCACACAGGAACGCTTTTACTGGCCGAAAATGCGTCAAGTCATTCAGCGCTATGTAGCCAGTTGTGTCAAGTGCCAGCAGTACAAGCTCCCTACTTCCCGTCCACCTGGACCGCTGCACCCTATTGCGCCTCCGAGCACACCCTTTGAGCTGGTGGGCATCGACCTCTTGGGTCCTTTTCCGCGATCTTCTAATGGTAACCGGTGGATAGTGGTATGTGTTGACCATCTCACTCGATATTCAGAAACAGCTGCAATACCCTCAGCCACTGCTTACGAAGTATCCCTATTTCTTCTGCGATTTCTCGTCCTGCGCCATGGCCCTCCTCGAGTTCTGATCAGTGACCGTGGGCGCCAATTTACTGCTGAAGTTATTGAAGAACTCCTTCGTCTATGCACCTGCGATTACCGTCATACAACGCCGTATCACCCGCAATCGAATGGACTTGTTGAACGGACCAACCGCACTCTGACCACTATGTTGGCGATGTACGTGGACTCTCATCACAAGAACTGGGATGAAATCCTCCCTTTTATTACATTCGCTTATAACACTGCACAGCATGAGACGACTGGCTACAGTCCGTTTTACCTCCTGTATGCTCGAGTTCCCCGCAGTACTCTTGATACCATCCTTCCTTTCTCCCTCCACAATGAGCCTTCTATCGCCACTACTTTATGTCGAGCCGAAGAAGCTCGCCGCGTTGCCCGCCTCCGCATCCTACACTCACAGGAACGTTCGAAGGAGCGTTATGACAACCGACGCCCACATGTCTCTTATGTGCCCGGTGATTTAGTGTTGCTGTGGACGCCGCTGCGCAAGCGTGGTTTAGCCCAAAAGCTGCTGTTTCGTTATAGCGGCCCTTTTGTCGTTTTGAAGCGCCTGAGTGACGTGAACTATGTGATTTCACGCCGCACCGAAAGTGGCCGATGCTCACGCCGGACCCAGGTGGTGCATGTCGCTCGACTAAAAAGGTTCCATCCCCGGCACCTTTCTTAAACTGCCTGTCCTGGGGCTTCGTCTGCGAGGAAGGAAGTGTCACGTGCTTCGGGGCGTCAGGATAGGAAGAAGAGGCTAGAGAGAAGACGAAGAAACGGAAGACACAGTGGTGTGTGCTGGTGTTCCTTGCGTGACTCGCAGCGCTTTAGACTACCAATAAACACCCCCGTTACGTACTGAGTACGTAACAATATTACTCATTTCAAATGTATGCAAGATTTTTTTTTCACCTAGCCTGAGTAATTATCTCATCGCTCTATGTTCTAGCTACATTTCACTGAAGACCAGTTTGAGCCGCCAATATTACACGAACTCGAAAAAAAAGAACAGACCAAACGCAGTTCCATCAATTTTCTCTCACCGACCTGTCCTGAAGTAAAGGAAGCCTCCTCGACAGAGACATGAACCTCGCGCTGATATTAGTCAGTTATTTCAGTGGCTTGCTCTTTTCCCACCTCCATTTATGAGAAAACAAGAAAGTATAAGAATTAAAAGTCAATGTATAGTTGTCTCGTCAGATATTATGAGATAATAGAGATATGACTGACAACGTAAGTCAATGAAAATTGAAGTATATCAATGGGTCATGGGACGGCATCAGATTAAATAGTGATGGTTATGAATAGTGATAAGTAATGATGGTGACTGTTACGGATAATAATAGTAAATTATAGTAATAGGCCCGGATAGTGAGGTGATAGTGTTCGTTGCGGATAGTGACAGTTACGATAGGTCTCTGGCATTAGTAGATATAGTGATAGATAGGATAGCGATAGTTAATGAATTGGCAGTTATATGCTTTCTCATTTCCGCACGTTGAAGACCTATGTGCACCTTGTAATTTTTTTATTTGATTGTTGCGTTAATGAAATCAAGCTCTTTTACACAGCGCATGAGACCACAGCATGCTTGCCCCAGAATTTCAGTGTATCGGCAATAGGGCCCACCACTTCTCCCAGTGTACCCTGCTGTCTTTTAACCACACGCGAAGTCAGTGAGGGGCCACGTACTCATAAAATTATGTAATTCCTCCATCAGCATCATATCAAGACTGCCGTGACAAACCTGTTCCTTGCCTCGAAGCAGCAAGGAACAGCTCAAAATTTGATTTTATACAAAATTAACTAATGAACGCAGATTATCGCGGATCGCTAACTAGCACAGTGCCATTACGCTTGGCCTAAGCTTTCCAACGGTATACGGTTCGGTGTTGCAGCTAAAATTTAGATTTTAATTGCAATTTACTAAATATAAATTAATTTGGCCCAGTAATTGATTGAAATACATGTACAATTAACCAATAATCCAATCTCATGGTTGATCACGTGACATATACTATGCTTAGAGAGATAGCTTGACAGTAGCGAAATAGACTAAGTCCTGCTTTAACCTTCTCTAATCTTGAAGTTCAAAGCGCCAGCCTGGATCGTTTTCTGAAGTTTTACCGCGGTGACAGATTTCACGCTCTAAAAAAAAAACAAACACGAAGTCAGAGGCAGTACTAGATTAAGTGCACAAAGTAAAACCTTATCATGAGACTTAAAAAGTGTCTGTAGCACAGAACTCGCCTGAAAGCTTTGTTTATCAGTATTCCCCATTCAAACAGTTCTAAGAAGAAACCAATCAATTCATGAACTTTACTATCGGCATTCTCAATGCTTTTCTCGCAATTTTTCAAAAATTTTGTGCACTCCTGGAGCGCTGACCTGGCCCAAAAGCTCGCGCTTCACTCACTGCTGCGGCCGGCCGGCGGGCGTCAGGGGGAAAAAGCGTGTCGTGCGCAGCGCTCGCCGCCGCCGCGCGAGGAGAATCGAGGAGGAAAGCGCGGCGCGGAGGAGAGTGTCGCTACTTTCAAATTATCAAGGGATTTTAGGAGCCGCTAGGGTGCCTCTTCTTGTTTTCGTAGAAGGTGCGCATGAGCATGACGTTTCACCATGCAAATTACTGGTTTGCTTAATTCCATGCACGAGTAAATGAGAAAACACGCATTATCTGATAGTGTGAACTTGCTAAATGGAAAGGGCATGCACATTGATGTGAAGTAACGGCAAACAAAAAAAAGCAAAAAAAAACGCTGTCCGGACACATTTGCTTGTTTTATTAGCCAGGTATGACCTTCAGCAAGTGCAGCACATCAAAACATAAATACATAAGGAATGCCACAGGAAATGCAGTAAATAAGTACAAAAGCAATCTCATTTCGGAGGACTCTGTGCTAAGTGAAATTGCATGCAGTGAAGTAGCCTGTCTCCTGCAGAAGCCGTGGGAAAATGCACTAAAAAACGACACAGAAGAGAAAAACACACAGAGCAGGACTGGCTTCTGCAGACGATCACTAACTAGCCCGACAACTGTTGTTATAGCCTGTCTCCACTTGCTGCCAGAACAAACACCATACCAGCACTCAAAGTTTTATTTGCTAGTTTTTTTTTTTACCCACTTGCATTAGGTGAGTGTTGTATAGTGTGCAAATATAATTGAAAAAATTGACTTCACTAATACCATCATCAACACCTTCTCACAGTTAAACCTCTCCAAAATGCTTTGACACTAACATTTTACATACGCTGAAATGTGACAACCAAAAAAAAAAAAAGAAAGACGTTCTTCCAAAGGCCAGTACACCGAAACTTCCACAGCTTGAGTAAGTGTTGGAAATTTTACAGTTGGCAAATGAAGTTATAGAGTAGTTTTGCGGCACTTGCAGGAAGTTTGGCACGTGGCGGGTTGTGGGAAAACAACTGAGAGCCGTTGACAGAAGTGGACTTGGTAGTTTATGGATCCTTCGAATAGAATGACTCCATGCACAGAGCTGCTTAATGCATAAGTCGCATACTTAACATCTTCGTGCTATGCGGATGATATCAGCGTGGACATTGACATCGGCCACAACACTAGTATAGAGGGTGTAAGACGACTACCAGGTTTTCAGTCAAAAGCTGCATTGCCTTCAGGCATTATTTTGCTGCAGTAGCAAATTGTGATTGCACTGAAGTTCTAATATTGGGTGGGTCTCGTTCTCTCTCAATCACCTGCAGCAGAATTCAAAGTTTGCCATACTTCCAGGGAGAATAAATTGACAGTGAAAGTTACACTGTACAGCTTCTGTTAGACGGGAATTAATTGTGCAGATGCATGAATAACTTTCAAATTTGTAAAAGACCTAAATGATATGTTCATTTTGCTATGCTGAAAAGTGAATATTGCTTTTTCTCTTGTCAACAGGAGGCACCGCTACATCTGCTACAGCCAGCTTGCGCACTGGTTTTGGGGATGCCTCGGCAGATATCACAGTAAAGTCCTCCCTATTTGTGATGCAAGCCAAATAAGGGAAAGGTTTCCATCTGACAGTTACACTGGTTTCCAGTTTGCGCAAGGTTTGTAGAGTCATCACCTTATTCATTCTGAAACAAGTCGGAAAACATGAGAAGAGAGAATTGCAGGACAGCTGGACTAATAACTGGAATTTTACTAAAGGATAGAGGCAAAAGATGACTTGCACAGAGATGCACATGTAAAAAAGGCCCCAAAAGACTGTTGACTGGTTTGTTAGCCACACGCACGTCCTTAGCCTTTGCAGTATAGTGTGCCTTTGGATTTGGATCTGTGGCTTCCCTTTTGTAACGAGTGGTTCTTGACCATAAGGAATTTGCTTTTTTTAGATGATTTTTTAGATCCTTTCTGCTTTCCACGCTTTCACTGCTTTGGGGGTCTTTCGTGCACGTGCATTTCTGTGCGAATCTTCTTTTGCCTCTTTCCTTCAGTAACATTTCAGTTGTTAGTAAAACTTTGTCTTGTGCTCCTCTCACATGTTTCGTCTTTTGGCTGGTTTTAAGATGAATCAGTACCAACTCATCCAGTTGTTAGTCTTGTTGATATCACTAGCCTGACTGCACCCACTGCTGGGCAAATGCTTCTCCCATATCCATCCGAATAATCCGATCCTGTGCCAGGTGCATGATTCTCGCAAACTTCCTAATTTCATCTGCTTGCCCGAGTTTCTGCCGCCCCCTGCTAAACTTGCCTTCCCTTGGAATCTAAAAGACATATAGGTTCACTTAGAATGAATTTTGTGTACTCACTCCCTTCCTTTACCTTTGACGGGTAGAATTTTTCTTTTTTTTTGGAACTGACCACAGATACATCATAATGGGGAAGGGATCATAATAGATGCCTCTCCCATATCCATTCAAATAACCCGATCCTCTGTCAGCTGCATCCATCTGATCCCCGCAAACTTTTTAATCTCATCTGCCTGCCTGAGTTTCTGCTGCCCCCTGCTATACTTGCCTTCCCTTGGAATCTACAAGACATATATAGGCTCACTTAGAATGAATTTTGTGTACTCAATCTCTAACTATACCTTTGTCGGATGCATTTTTTTTTATTTAGCACTGACCTCAACACATCATGATTGTGAAGCTGTATATACACATTTGTATATTTAGGAGAGAGGAAGACAGCAAAGAAGCATGAATAAAAGATGTCTTGCTCTAGTTCAACTTCCTTCTAGCCTAAAAATTTTGTATGCACTGATGAACCTGCGGCCAACCAATAAATTATTTTGAAAGCAACATGTCTCTCTTTAACACTCATTTAGTAACATTAAATAATGCCCAAATGTACTACAAAGTGGTGGTCCTTGTGGCACTGACAAACCTAGATTTTCTAGTTGCCGCATTCACCTTTACACGGCCTCGAAAAATAGTGGCTCATGGGGAATAGAAAAATCAAATGGTTTTCTGCAAAAGCTGCTTTGAAAGGTGGGCACTGTTTTCAGCATTTTGCAGTCTCATTCAGAAGCAAGCCAACATAATCTGCAATCTGTAGACATGCATACAATAATATGTGCCTTATACTTTGAAATGTACCAGACTTTAACCAGTCATAAAACAGCGTGCTGAAAAGGTATGTATAGTAAAGCCTCCTTCGTTGATGATACCCATAGTTTGCATGGAAACATCTGCACTAGAACCTGCATGACGTTGAGTTAATTGGCTTGCTGGTTGAATATGCCACCAAAATGCTGGTAATACAATGCACTTCGTCGGTGCTGGGGTCAAGTCTGGAAATATAAAGTTGGGATGATTTAATTGTGAAATCTTGCTGCTGAATTCACTGCAGGCTAGAATGTAACAGGATTAAAGGGCAGCTGTAGACGTAAGGGCAGCCCACATTGTCACGGCATCTTATGCGTCCTAGTGCACATATCTACATACCATGCATGTTTTGCTAGTAAACAATGTAACCACAGATTTGCGAAGCTCCAAGAATGCTACACTGATGCTGTCTGAGTAGCTGCTTGTGTCGCTGAATATTGTGAAAGCCTTTTGATGGAACGAAAACTGCTTGGTGAATACTTATGCAGAGTTAGGTTGGTCAGGAGAGCAGGTGATATGTACACCTTCGCAATTTAACCATACAAGCACAGACTGTATGATACTCATACAAATTGAAAAATATAAGGGAAGGAATTGAACTGAAGACTTCGCGGTTCGACAGTCCAAACTTCTACTACATGTGCTTTGGGCTGTGTGTGCTAGCCCGCCTGCAATCTGATCGCCCGAGCCAGGAAAATGGTACACACCCATATGAGCACCACTCCCAGTACTCTTTAACATGTACATAGAAGTGCAGGTGCTTGGGATAAACCTTGGCTGCCGCAATGCACCTCAAACAATGGCATGTTAGCCAGAATAGCAGGTTGGGCTTGTTGATTTTCCATCCTGAGGTAACAGCGCAAAATGTGGACGGGAGCACAAGACGAGAAGACGATGAGACATTGTGTCGTCTTCTCGTCTTGTGCTCCCATCCACGTTTTGCGCTGTTACTTCAGAATGTCACGTGCCTGCCCAATATCTGCATAATTGTCACACGAACCACTTTGTGTGTATTTACGACTACTTGCACAACACCGTTGCCACCCACTGATGACGAGCAACTGAACAGCAGTTTTTCACGTATACTCCGCTGCCATTAATTACAAATGCTAACACGCTACGACTTCCCATACCACCCCACCCAACCTCTGTGTGTAATGGCTCAACCTTTGGTGCGTTTGCATGTTCTCGGGATACTGAAGAATTCGATGGTACCAATTAGTAGATTCAAGCAACTTAATCTGACATACATCTGGTGAGAATATTACAACTATATCCATGTATACACAGATCTGTATCACCACAAGCGTCGCCTACAATTGTGATGATGCCACTGAGAACATGACATTTTTTTTTAGGGCATAATTCTCCACAAACCGCTGCTGAGCTTGTGGCCCCTTGGTAAGAGGCTTTCCACATCTATGGGAAACCACTTTAGAAGTAGTGTGCATTCACAGTTTCAAAGCCTGCATTACAAATTTTTGGAAGTTTTCAACACCACACCCTTACCAGCCTTTGGCCTTTGTCACTACACATCACTGAGTTCCTTATATCTACTTGTGCTCAAGGCCACAAGGTAGTGCTTTAGTGAATCCATACCCACTTGCCAATTATATGCCATTATGCATGCTTTCTCCATAGACTGCATCTAAATGTGGTTTCACACACAAATATTTACACTTAATTGGACAGGCGGACTGCCCAGAATGTTCCACATGTGACATTACGGAGACTGTGGAGCGTGTACTAGTGGTGTGTCCCAGTATATGCGTGCAAAACAATAACTCGAGTTACTTCTTTGAAGTGTTTTGGCAACAGGCCTCTCTCAGAGGACTTATTGGCCGGTTGGCCAGAAATGGAAAGCTCTACAGGCAGTGCAGGCTTTCTGCTGCTTCTTGCATGACACAGGACTTGACTCGTGACTGTGGTGCAAGTTACTATTCTTATATATATTTTAATCAAGTCACGACCCTCTTTGTTCTTCTCTTTCTGTAGCAGGTCAGATATTAAACTTTTAAGCCGTCTTTCCAATCAATAACACTTGCGTGAATGCATTTCTCCTGGATGGATGATCTGGTAATCACACCATTGTAATGCAAGGACGTGGGGCTTATGAGCTTTTGAGCTGAACAATTTTTACCCTAGAAATGTCTTTTAAATGATGTGAAGGATTCTGAGCTCTGCTCAACATGACCCTCCTCTTTGGAGTCTTCATCAGGTTCTATGGGACTAGAGTGCTGTGGAAAGAACGTGATCAAAGTGGAACCAAGGGGCCTGTTCTGGGTGGTACGATATGCTGGTAGGGGCACCTGTTGTGCTGGCCTCACGGAATCGTTCAAAAAAAAAATCCAAAATGCGCATATTACTGCTATGAGGGCAGTCTGGCAGGAAACAATCAAATAGAACTGGTGGCTTCTACGAGTCGAGTAGTTCTCAAATAGGCATATCTGTAAGGCTACAAATCGCAACTACTTTTACTGCCTTTATCACGCGACCTACACTTTTTTTTTGCCAATGCACTGGGCCAGTGGTTTTGCGTCGGTACGACGCATCGTTTGAGGTGAGCTTTCTTCGTTTCCGGTCCATGCCGAGGCTTCGAATGACGCCGAGGTTCATTTAGGACTTCCAGTAGAAAGTAGTACGAACACATAACCCAATCGGTGTGCCAAAACTTGTGAAAGCGAACGTTACTTCCACTCGGAGAAGCCGTGCTGCAATCTCGCGACGCACACGGTTGGCATAGCGAGCACTCAAACCCGCACAACACGCCTAAACCCAGAACCTAACGGTGACAGGAAAAATAGGCGAAGTCTGAGCACTGTAGACGTTGTAGAAAGGTTACGAAAGAGTCGTCGGGAAGGTGGGGGAGCAAAGCTGCGACAACGCGTTGGGTGAAAGGGCCACCCAAGTACATTGTACCAACCTTTTTTTTCTGTTTCCGGCTTTCCGTGTAGTGCCATAGTTCAGGTCATCCAGCCGAAATAAAGGAAGCGAAGCTCGACACGCTATTCTCAGTGATGCAGCGCGGAGGCGAGCAATTAATTTACGAGTACGCGCCGCGGCGCCCGCTCCTGAAACACTCCACCCACCACTCGGATTGAACACACTTGTCGATTTCTTTGACCTGAAACCGTATTTACATCGTATCTTTAATGACGCCAAGAATAAAAAAAAATTACAGCAGCGGCCGCACAACCACGTTGTACCGGTGGTATGAGACTGCTGAAGACGTTTTGCTCCATCACGAATGTTCTCAAAAAAAAAGAAAAAGAAGACAACAACAACAAATAAGATTGGAACCCCGGAGTACCCGGCGGAGCGAGGTGTAGTCGTCGTTACCGAAAACCTGAACTTGAGCGTCACCTCTCGCTCTGTTCCAGAGTGCAGCGAGAAGCAGACACCACCCGTCCTCCTCCGCCGCCGCCGCCGACCGCGCGTCACGTGACAGTAACGAGGTATTGCCCGGGTACAGATTGTTGAAGAAATGCGTTTGCGTGAGCGAATAATTGATATACTATATTTTTATTTGCTAACTTTAACAGGAACCCATTATTTTATGTAAAATAATGATTATATCTGCGTTTCCAAATGGCTAAACATGACGTAGGCGAGTACTTCTAATTCCGGCCTACAGGGTCGCATAGTCGCTTCAGGAACGCAAAAATGCTTTGATTTCAGAATGGTATTATTAAATGCAGAAGCAATATTTCGACGAGATATTTTGGAATCGGCATGCCTAATGTTTACTGAAGCAAGGAAAATTGCAACTGGGCAGCTACATTTTCGTTTCACGACCCCTTTAACAGGGGACATGGCTCTTAAAGCTATTTTTCCTGCGTTTTTCAACAAATTTGATAAAACCTGGTATTCTGATTTAGTTTCTTGCACTGATTTCAAATATATAATTATGTTTCCAATTGGCCAATTAGTTCAAAAGATAAAATAAAATTGTTCATAATTCGCGGGAACAATGAAAAAATAACCGCACTACAAAAAATTCACATGAACACTTTGCTAGGTACTAGAAAGCAGAACGAATACAATGTTACGCGCTCTTTTGTATAACAAATATTAGCTATGTTATAGCAGTTCAAAATTCACTGCTCCAAATGTGAGTGCCTTTCTGTCTGATTTAGTGCGAAATTGAAAACTTTGAACTGCTATAACATCGCTAATATTTATTAAAAAAAAGGCTCCTAACATTGTATTCATTACGCTTCCTAGTACCTAGCAAAGTGTCCATGTGAATTTTTTTGTAGTGCTGTTATTTTTTCATTGTTTCTGCAAATTATGAACAATTAATTTCATTATTTCTTGAACTAATTGGCCAGTTGGAAAAATGGTTGCATGTTTGAAATCAGTGCAAGAAACTGAATCAGAATGCCAGGTTTTATCAAATTTGGTCAAAAATTGAAAAATAATTTTCAGAGCCATGTCCCCCCTTAAGCAGAAGCGAAATGCAATACAGCTGACATATTTCGTGGTGTGTTTGGAGACTGTAAACAGCCTAAACTAATACATTCTTTTTCAGCGAATTTCTAACAGTTTAGAGTTGTCGTGGGAAGACGAAAAAGTCACACTGGCCGTACTGCCCGAATCCGTGAGTCTCACTGCCTGTCGGAGGTTGGGCACACTACAAGCAGTGGCGCGCCGCGCCGGCGCGGCTCGTTCATACACAACCCTTCAGACACCACGCTCCACATCATGTTCTACTTGGCACTTGCTGTATTTCATTTTAAACCAGCCGAAAAACGAGACAGAGAATAGAAGTGAACGAGATGAGGCTGGCATCTCTGTGTCTAGTCTTTTGGCTGGCTTAAAATGAATGATTACCAACTCGCCCAGTCGTTAACCTTGTTGCTGTATTTACAGGGCATTCCCACGTCTGCTGCTGCGGTTTAGTTGAGCACTGGTGAACGCTGTCTATGTTGGGATACAGGAAACATAAATAGCTTGAAAGTAAAAGATTGCACAGCCATCATTGTAGCTAGTTTGTAAAGCATGGGATGCATAATGTGCAGGTCTCGGACCTCAACGGTGGCATTTTTCTTGTTTTTGTTTTTCTGGTTTGCAATGAGTTATTTTTCATTTGACAGTAGATACATGCTAATTACCGTTCATCACCAATGCAGATTTTTTTTTATTAGTTAATTATATGCTTTCCTCAATTTCATTCTGTTGGTTTGCATACCTGTGTCGTAACAGGGCCTTTATATATTTTTTCTTTTCTGCTAAATAGAAGAGCATGAGCCTCTCATAGCCTGTGTTGCTTTGGGACTTTAAATCCCATAAGCCAGACCAGCATGAGCCTCGTTTCTGGCAGTCGTAGATCTATTTCATTGAACCTCTTTGTTAATAATAAGCTTGTCAAACATACATCAGACAGAAACATACAGTATTATGGGTGTGACACCATGAAGGTGTCAATCATTAGAAATGTCACAAGTGTTGGGCAGGCATGGAGCGCCCATATTAACGTGTTAAAATTAAGGAAGCTCCGGTGCCACTCAAGCGAAAATGTGAGAAGCCACTGACAGAAGGCCATGGAGTAGGGCATTTGAAGGAGGAAAGGGCTACCCTTGAGTGCAGTCTATCCTCACTGAAGGGATTACTGACCAGTGCCTTGGAAATTTTATCAAAACAGGCATGAATAAAATAAATTATATGCACAAGATAGGGAGTGGAAATGTGCTGCTTATTGATTTGAACTCCGAACTAGTCCAGTAGTGCTTGAGCACATCATAATGGTATAGTCCACATTTCTCAGGCTAAAATAGTCATGTTTTTAGTCAAACTTATCGTTCGGGCATCAAGTATGGAAACAAGCATTGCATTTTCTGCTAGTTTGTTCCAAATTGTTGCTAAGGTTATTTGTGTTATTTTAAACATGTGTACATGTTTTGGCTGTTAGTCTTGTATTTTCAGCAATGCATTGATCTTTGAATAAAAAGGAATCAAATAGGTTATTTTGGTATGTCAGGTATAAAATATTCAGCTAATAAAATCATTTGACTTTAGAAGCGTGCTCCAAAACAATTTGAATGCTTCAAAACTTCCGTTTTATAGCTTCAAAGTGCTCGAGCCTGCTTCCACCTTTCTAAGTTGGTTTGTGGTTCAGGTCATTATTGACAGTTCTGCATGACTGAATTTATGTCTTCAGTTTGGAGTTTTGGGGAGGGTTGCATCCATTGGGAAGAGTGAAAAATGCTGGCTGAAGATAAGGAACGCAGCATTATGAAAATTCCGATTGCTATTGGGCAACCATCTCATGGATGATGGCACTTGAAAGCGTTTTGACTGGAGGTACCCGCACTGCTTGGGCTAGGCCAGTGCAGCACTTCATCTTACAGGAGCATATGCACCTAATCTTGGTCGCATTTTGCTTGTTAACGACATGCAAGACATTGCTCTGTACAGATCATCACCTGATTTTTATCTTCAACAGCTAAATAATCTATTATTGATTTTTGTCTTATCTGTTTCAGGGTGTCTATACTCCATTAACACACTGAATGTTAGTAGGGCTGCTACTGCACTTAAAGTCATATGTTGGTCTCTGTTTGCAATATTTTTTAGCTGCTTTGAGAAGTAAGATGCTCATGGACAGCCTCCTTAACAACATAAACTGGTGTATTTGTGATGAGGACCGTATATCAAAGACAGCTAGAGGTTTTATGATGCTGGCATTGTAGCAACTGTTGTGGTGCTGCAGTTCGATGAGGGATTTGGCCATCTTGTGGTTGTTGCCTGTTTGCTGTGGCCACCCTCAAAGTAAATAGCTGTGGTCCTGTCACATAGTTTGAGAACTTCTTGTTACTTGTATGGAAACTACTGTATGGCACAAAATGACTTGTGGCTGCCATCATGTGCCAGCGACTACATTTGGGTGGAACAGTTCCTCATTCTTTTTCACAGCCCATAGGAAGGATTTCGCAAGTTTAGAAAATGAAAAGTCTACAGCTGAATTAGTCGCGATTCTGGAATCATGCTGTGTAGTCGACAAACGCTACAATCCGAGAGCAACGCATGTCGTCTAATGAACAGTGCAAGCGAAACTTCTTGGATGCAGCAGCAAATGAAAATGTGCACACTTGGTTTTCAAGATGTCTCAACGTTTATTTATATGCTTCACAACCTACCAAAGCCCGCACGCTTGCCTTATACCAAAGTACAATCAGCTGTTTGTTCTGATGTCTACGGCCAGTGTTGATAACTTCATATCAGTTATTTACCACCCACGGTGTCCATTTCTGCTGTGCATGTGCACTGCAGTGATACATTGTCGCACGCTTGCAGAGAGTACTAGTACTGACCTTACTTAGGGTAACCTTTTCGCTGTTTTGGCTTTTCTCATTCTTGAGCTGTGCTACATGGTGCACACTTTTCTTTTTGTCTGGTTCCTTTGGCGAGTCATGAATTCAGCACTTGTGCTTCTTTCCTTTTTGAGGGTGTAGTGACCATATGCAAATCCATTATTAGAATATATGAGCTGATGCATAGTCCTGTTATCTTTTTATTTAAATTTGGTACGTCTCTGAATTTCTCTGGGTGTTTTGTTATTGTTCTGAGTTTGCATACTTTTGTTTTTTCTCCCCATGACAGCCGATCCTGCACGTGACTGATGCTAGTCGAGAGATGACAACAGCTGCCCACCTTTCAAAGCATGGCATTCCCTGGTCCAAATTGACTGCTCCCTGTGCTACTGGCTCAACAGTGTACTCACAAGTCTGCACTTCACTTACACACGTTGGCCATAGCTTCTGTGTCAAAATAAAGTATTTCTACCTATGTGCCTTTTCATTCATTATTAACGCACATGATTGGAGTAATAAACACTCCAGTGCCAAAACACCATGTTGACGCACTCATGTATGTTTAGACTGCCTACCTTCTGCATTACTTCCCTTTTGTAGTCTACCTAGAGTGGTATTTACTGTGTGTCATAGAACCACATGTATTTCTGTTATTCCTTTTGAGGCAGGAAATAATCTGCAAAACCAGTGAAGTAAGAAAAGTTCACAGATATGTTTCGTAGACAATATTTAGAGATTCTAACCTTGGATACCCTCTCAATACGCTATTGCTGTGCCTCTATGCTACTGGGATGGTAAGGCAGCATACTAAAAGGGCATAAACAAAAGCGTGTGCAGTGATTCTTGCCATGTAACAATAGTCTAAGCCCTCGCCTAATTTAATGTAACTGCATTAAATGGCCATATTTACTAAACAAGTCAATTTGAGCGACAAGGATGACTAGCAGATGGTATGACTGGATGGATTGGTCTGGGTGATGGCACCATGGTATGGTCCAGCTGCCTACCCAAGCAGCTCATTTCACATGAGAAAAACTCATTGCCTTTCAGAATCCCAAGTCAGATGTGTGAGTTGCGAGTTCATTTACATCATGCGGTAATTAGTAAACTTACAAATTGGTATGTGTGATAAAAGTGCTAACTAAGATTGGTGAATCAACAAGTAGCCAACTAAATGTACAGGGATGAGGATACAGGAGTCTTAAATGCTGCGGCATGTTTTCCTTAACAGCGGTGCAGAAGTGCCCCCGAAATATTTGTTTCATTTGCTCAATTTAGGTGTATTTCAGTTTCTGGTATAACCTTTCTCACACCTATAACCTTTAGGCACAGTAATTGTAAGTAAAATCAGCAATTAAAAAAATAGCATTGTCAAGATGACAGCGTTCCAAAAAATTGAGAAATAGTAATTAAGGTACGTATAACAGCAGAGGTTGCTACACTGTATCATCAGCATACACGTGTGATCCCAGCCATTTTTGGAATCATAAATGCAGTATTAACTTAGTAGTTTATCAATTCAGTTTCGGACTATCCTCATGTTTGACAAGATTTTAATGATAAAACCTTCAGCTTAATGCCTCTAGTAGCCTGAGTATTCTGAAGCATAGCATTATTGCCTTACTTAATTGCTTGGCACACTTTTCAATTTTGCAGTGAGAAATGTTCTTAGCCTAAAAAAGTGAAAAATTTGGCAGTATTCTGTCAGGGACAAAGCAAGCTTTTGGAAAAGGAAAACAGAGTAGATGTCTCTGAGTGGACACCCCATGTGCACTGTGAATGAAACTAATGAGCAAAAAAAAAAGCATATGCTTTCAAGCAAAGTATTGCAATGCTTAATATTACATAGAATTCCTCCTGTCACACATAGATTTCATATTTCAAGCTGCCAGTTTCCATCATGCAAGGACGACATCTGCTAGTTTCTATACAGCACCTTCGTGCTTTCGCACTGGCAAGCCATGTTTTGCGAGGGTACTTTCCAAGTGGACTCAGCTAGGCTTAACCTGATTTCCACGAAATATATATGGAAGGGTGCTTAAACCAGATGCTATCAGGCTTTACGTATACCTGCAGGTAAGGGCTCTGCCAACCACTACATTTAATAAAGAAAATTTGGTATATCTAGTCGTGACTTAGTGTTTGTCATATATACTCCCTCAAGCACAATTAATAGTGTTCTGATCAAGCTGCTTGGTTGATATTAAAAATAAAAACGCAGCACTGACACCAAACATGGACGGGTTATATACTGCTCAATTAAAACGCTTGGAGAGAGTGCAACGGCAGTCAACTTAATGGCTTTCACTTCTTTCTTGTCGACTGCGACATAAGTATCAACAGCACTTGTGCAGTGCTCACCTTTACAAACCAAGCATGCTATGCGTCTGGTCATCGACTGGCAGCTGTCGGCTGGCGCATCGTCGCCATCGATTCTCCCAGCGACGCCACGCCCTCCGCGGCACGTATTCAACCCTCTTTCCAGTTTGGTTGCTAATGGCCACCAATTTTCGCTGATTAGCAGGTAAGCCCAGCTCTACTAATTGAACACATAAATAAAATATTTTATCGAGTTTAGTTTACAGCGCAGCCCTATGGCAGTCGCGTAACCGGCGAAGCAAATAAAGAGCGCATCAGAGGAAGAAAGTTCGGCGATGCACTCTGATGCATATATCTTACCGACCATGGAATAATTTGAACAAATTGTTCGATACACACGGTCATTTGGCTGCTGGATATACCATTGCTTGTCAATCCGGCCGCGCAAAATACATAGTAAAAAATTTACTTCTTTTTCCATATTCTATGTTCACAACAAACATATGCATAACCACGCACTGAGATCAAGCGCCACATGAAAATTCGCGCTTCCACTTCAGTTCGAATAATAGCTCTTGAGGCCAAATGTTCGAATGAGTCGCGTTACATATGCTGTGTATGCGAGGTACGTGGGTACGTGGGGGACCAATTAAACTGCACTGCAAAATATGGTTTGGTTTGGTTTATCAGGTCCCAAAGCAACTCGATCAGGCTATGAGATACGCCGTATACAGTGGAGGGCTCCGTGAATTTCGACCACGTAGTTGCAGGTTTTTACCGTGTAAGCTGACATCGCGCAGTACACGCGGGCGCCTTGTTAGTTCTCGCTCCCATCGAAAAGCAGTCACCCCAGACAGGATTGAATCCCACACCCTTGGACACAGAAGTCGAGCACGCCAACAGCACCAGCACAGCGAAAGAGGGGGGGGGGGGGGGGACGTACACTGCAGAAGACACTGTTGCGTTGTCGGGTGCTTGGTTTTGCCCGCGGCTGCTACGTTTTTCTGACATGGCCATGCAGTCCCGTTCCACCTAGCTTAATTCCACTGGGCCATCGCAATTCAATCTCGACCTCCTATAAAATCGCAACATGCAATTCCTGGCACGAATTGTCACCTCCTGGTCAAATTAGCATGGCTTACCCTGCGCCGCCAGACAGTTCGCTTATACACGCTGGCCAACAAAGACGTACGGGATCTGTTGGCTCTTAATTGATCACAACGGTGCACTGTAATGCCGATCGACGCCACGCCACGTACACGCTTACGGGCGGCATGCAATTCGATCGTTGCAGCCTCCGCTGCTGGTTACGTGGTTGCGATTCGTGAAAAAGAAACTATGCCGGGACTGCGGGCATTGCAAAATTAATATGCACTTTCACGAGTTGGTGCGGCTGGAGGCTTTTAATTGTGCCCGCGTATGCGGTGCGATTTCTGTGGTGGTGTGGAGCAGGCAATAGGTAACACGCGGCAACAATTAATTAAGCAGGCGCTGTTATATAACTGATAATACTTTTTAACTAATCATGCGCACTAGCATCTCATTCACTAACAGCTATAGGTTTGTATAGCTGAGGTCGCAATTATAATATCTGTATCAGTTTTTTAATTTTTGGAAACACCATTATCGTCCCCGCTTTTAACACATGAATTTAGGCCGCACATGGCAGAAAACGAAACTTCTCGGTCGAGGATAATTTAGTGCGCGCGGCGTATATATGTACGGGTGTACGTTCTACGATCGCTTCGCTAGCCATTCCTCCCGGGAGCTCACGAACATTATGAAAGGAGTGACACTCGCGGCGGTGCGTGGCGCGTATTGAATCGTAAAGATCAGCATGCATGACATGGCGATTTGCGCTCACCCGCTGTATAGTTTCGGTTTCGTCTGTGTACGGCCGAAACTACCCGAGCAGGTAGCGTAGATGGCAGCGTACTGCTCCGAAGTTGTCACTTGTTCCTTCGTAGCGCCCAGGAGGGACGGCAAGCTTCGAGAGCAAGGTATATATGAAGCGGGCTCATAAGAGTGCCAGGTCGAAGAAATAGAGGAGGCTATGGCCAGGTACGCGCTCGATCATCACAGTGGTTTCAATTTAGTCCGCGCATCAAAATTTCTTGCGCTAAATACGGCAACAGAATTATGTTTTGGGAAAGTTTACACTGATATAGATACTGACATGGGCGTCGGCATGACCCCCTGCATGATGCCAACAGATTCTTATTCACTGAAACTGCTCAGTCAGAACACTTAGTGACATAATTTGTTCATTCTAGAAGGCCAAACTCGTAGAAGTTTAAATTTTAGGGCTTGTGTTATTAAATTAAGGCAAAACGTATGGGAGATGGAATAAACCCCACCCTTTACAGCCCCCTTTAATGATACATTATCACCAGGTTTGATTTGGTTGTTTAATCTGACGCAAAAAATTCATAAGAATAGCGATAAATGGACAGCAGAAGACAATTAAGTGGTTCAGTTTGGTAGTTAAAATCTTAAGGATGCTTTTTGAGATTAAGAAAAGGTAGCTAATTTTATTTGAGTTGAACACGCCCATGCTTCTCATTTAGTGAATCAGTATATGCAAAGCATTCCTCATCACCTGATGGGCCAGCTCATCAAGACACAGTAGTTGCTTAACTGTGGCTGCTTCCTATTTGTATGAAATGAAAAACCAACTTGAATTTGAAGGAAAAATTTCTAAGAAAGGAAAAGGTGCGAGTACTGAGTCATCAAAAGTGTCTTAAAATTTAGATACTCGTTTAAAATCAAGAGACTTAGCTGCAGTATATGCAGCCAAAGAAGAAACAGAAAAAGGCTTTTGAAATGTCAGAACAAGTGATTTTAATAGCACCCCCAAAATTCAGCAAGAGTACTGGGCAATTTTAGAGTGTATGGCTAAAGCAGAATTCATTTTACCCAAATTTAATGCTCACCTTAACAATGCTAAATTTTTCTAAAAAATTGCAACACTTAGAAGCACAATATCTTGCACAAAAAAAAAGCCTAGCCCTGAAGGCTTTTGCTTTCTTTTCTAGAATGCATTCATACCTTCAGTTAGAAATGTTACCGGTATAGAAGCACGATCAAAAGCGACCATTCAGAGCTTCATTGTAACTATCCAAAATATAAGTTATGAACTGCAAAATAAAACGACCCACGTTTAAGGTCTAATTGTTTTTTTTTTTTTTTTAAGTTTCGCTCTCAGCTATGCTGGTCCCTGTAGACCTTTCCTCAACTCTTTAAACTGTACTTCAAGACCTAGTAGAAGTAGTAGTAATAAACTTTATTTGGCTACAAAAATGAGTGCCAAAGAGGTTTGCAACTTGTAGAACCAGGGCCATCTGTCACTTCGACATGGAGGACTCCAGCCAGGTACACCAATTAAAAAGAGGAGAGTCAAGATGAATGGGGGACTGAATGGCAATGGTGCAAAGGAAAAGCAGTGTTCTAGGTTAATGCAAATGAGAGATATAGTTGGGACAAGATGCTTTAGGTGGAAACGGTAAAGAAAGAAATGCGCTGGGAGAAGAAGGAAGAAATTTTAATGACACGGAGTATTAGGCACCGAGAATGTCCCGAGTACGGGTCACCAAGGCCAACCAGTCCGTCAGCTGATGCAAGACTAGCCACGCCCACCAGGTCTGGAAACAGAAGCGAGGAAAATGAAATGTGCCGGGATGGTGAGAAAATTTGTTCCCATTTTACGTTTGACATGAGATTTAGTGACAGAAGAAAGGAAGAGGTGTCAAAAGAAGAATAAGATAATCTCGAAAATGCCTGGAAAGCAGCTTCATTCATCAAATTGACAGGTTGAAAGAAGCCGGCTATCCGGAACATGGTGTCATCTCAGTTGCTGAAGGAACCTATAAAAAAATGAAAACAAACAGCAAGGAAGCTATGCCTAACACAGTGGACAGAATACAACAACAAAATCTGGTTGCAATACCCTATCTGCACAGCATATCGCATGATTTGAAACGAATAGGCAAAAAAGTAAATATCGAAGTAGTTTTTACAGCTTCGGAAAAGTTATCGAAGCTTTGTAGGATCACTCAAACTTGTGGTGTGCAGCGACGCACATGTAGCATAAAACACCATACTTTATTTGTACCCTGCAGCACAGGTGTGGTGTATGAGATCCCATTAAGCTGTAGGAACGTTACATTGGACAAACGGGTAGATGCCTCAATGAACGGCTCTGAGAACACAATTATACCAATGAAAAACTTGCAAAAAAGAAACATCTGCGAAGGAAACGTTGCTTTGCACTGCAGCAGGTGCACAGGTTGTATGCCCTGGCTTCTACAGGGCTTAAAGCCAGGGGGTGTGTCAGAGACCCCCTCCCCCCCCCCCCCCCATAATATTTAAGAGGGGCCCCCGAGATCCCCACAAGCTTGAATTCAAGCATGAGGACTGTAAGAATACAAACCAGGTAACCATTGTTTTGTTCTTGTCAGTGGTGTAATTGGAAGATTTTTTCTCTACCGTTTCAACAGTTTCACATTGAGTATTAATACAAACCAGAGATGGAGAAAAATAATGATTTCTCCCCTTTGTATAAAACGATTTGCAAAACAGGCAACCAGCCACTTTCTCTCTTTATTTCCCTTTCCACCAATGCTCAAATCACTACAGACCCCCTCCGATTGAGCCAGACTTTAAGCACTGGGCTTCACAAAACAAAGATTATTGGTAGAAGCAACAAGCAAATTACAAGAGAGATTCTGGAGGCAAGAGTCATCAAATAGAAAAAGGGCTTGTGCGTCAGTGCACCTTCAATAATGCTCAGTGAAAAAGAACTTGAGATCCTGTAAGTAGCGTAGGCTTACTCAAAACGCTTAGTATGTTATATCTTTTCTTGTATGGCAGTTTTTGGTTCTATATCTGGTGGCTTTTAAGGCTAACGACACGACTTAATCCTGCTCATTCATACTTTAAATTTTGACAACAGAAGTCCATATACAGCTCAACCTGGCTTTTTCATTTGTCTTCATTGAATGTTTAGCGGTGAGGCATGTGCTTGCTCATGGTGTATACTACTTCACTTGCGTTTTGGATTTTTGTGATTTCTTGTTT
Organism: Amblyomma maculatum; assembly: GCF_055883805.1. Classification (NCBI taxonomy): domain Eukaryota; kingdom Metazoa; phylum Arthropoda; class Arachnida; order Ixodida; family Ixodidae; genus Amblyomma; species Amblyomma maculatum. The sequence continues at coordinate 920,119 of NW_028146739.1, read as the reverse complement.
ATTGTTACTTTTTTTTTTGTCAAAGCTTTGTTAGGAGAGAAAACTGGTATACGTGTATATGACGTTTTGACTTCGGCTGAGTCACATGTTATGAAAATGTGCATAAATTCCTCCGTTTTCCAATAAACCTCAGTTGACAGTCAGTGCTGTGTTCATCTCCCTACCTCTGACCACATCTATCTCAATCTCAAAGACCTCATTCCAAAAGTAAGATGCACAAGTATTGATACAGCCATAAATTTATTACAATGAATAAGACTTTGCTGTCAACCATGATGAACTTGACTTTCTGCAACATCTAATGTCAAAGTGAACCCAGACGGCCATAGACGTCCGACGGTCGACCGACGGACGTCCGTTTTCGGACCTTCGGACATCCGTCGGAAGTCCGGTTATGTTCGATATACGTACAGCGGACGTCCGTCGGACTATCGTTCGTGGATCCGGATCGCGTCCCACGGACGTCCGACGGGCAGCCGGAGGCGGACATTCGGACGTTTCCCGGAACATGCTTGCAGGGCCCGCTATTGGTGTAAAAACTTGCCAATAACATTCGTGTAAAGCTCAGCAAGCATGTGCCATGGAAATTTCAGTCACATACTAGTGCTCAATGCCTTTGTCGTGAGAGTAAAGCAGACAATAGAATATGCAACAGGTTCAAGTTTCCTGTTGTCTGCTTTACTTTCACACACAAGATCAAAAAACAGCGCGGCTACTTGGGACAAACAGAGAAGGGAGAATAACGGACAAGCGCTGTCCGTTATTCTCCCTTTCACACACAAAGCACTGAACAGTAGTGTGCAATTAAAACTTCTATCAAAGAGGCACATATGCTAGCTGAGCTTTACACAAATGCACCATTCCTGAAAACATGCTAAGTGCATAGGCATACCAGCATGTGAGGTTGTAAAAAAAGCATTTTTTTTTTTTGCTTTATTGCAAAAACTGCATGCATAAATAGTCTACACTAAAAAAATATCGATGTTAAGGAATGGCATGGTAAAATGCAGGCCAACTGGAGTATTAAGAATCTACTTAAATAATTTTAATTATCCTTGGCCGTGACAGCTCTTCCCTTGGGGAGGTGGTGGAGGAAAAGGTATTTATTGAAACCTAATATTTCGGAATTAGCGAGGAGATGAGCGAGTTCTCTGTGGGCGGCCTCCGCAGGCCGGGATTCCAGGAGCAGTTACTATCCTGTGCATTTGCTCGATCAGCTGTTGCTGGTCTTTCAGGCCTAAGATGGAAAGAGCAGGCTGGGCTCCTCCTGCAATAGAAGGGAAAATGAAATTCAAGTTATCTGTGCTGAACTTTGATTACACATCTCCAAGGGCAACTGCCAGTTTCTCTCAATTGCTTTTTACAGATGGCACTGTACGCATGCATCTCCATTCAGAACTGTCACATACTATATAGAAAGGTCATATAACTGCAGCAAAACCCATGCAGAACAACAAAAGATACAAACGTAGTTTGACCAGAACCTGGCATTCAGTATTTTAATGTTTTTATGTCGTCTTTTTGAACATGCCACTCTGACCAAACATGGCATGTTATGCTTGCTGCTATGCGCCCTCAGCAATGCCCAAGACATGGAGTGCACATGCAGAGAAATTAAGCATAAAGGATGCTGTATATGAACATAAAGCACAGCCAGAGCATTGCAGTATTACACAGGTACGCATTGGCGGCAGAAACCTGCATTTTGAGCAATTTAACAGGCAGATTTCTAAAGTCATTGTTCCTGCTCTGAAAAGAAGTGATCAATAATAACATCATTTAAAATTGTTACCTTTTTATTCTGTAAACTGCACATTTAGCTGGTTTCCATGTACCCTCTACCGAAGACATTCCCTGGGCGTGTCGGGGGTATATCGACATCAACATCTAGGCTACAAGCGTCTAGAAAGCGTCTCCTTAGAGCAGCTGCGACGAAGTAACTTATCCGATAACATGCAAGCTGCTGCAGCAGAATAAAGATAGACATTTGACATGTGGCAAAAGCCCAATGTGGAAGCATAGCCCGCCGCAGTGATTGCGCAGTGTTCATCCTTCTACAAGAGTTAAAAGTAAAGTTATTTGTTTACCCACAGCGCTATATGTGACATTACAATAGCAAGGCTTATAGTTACACAAAACACAAAAAGCTGACAACCACAAGCTCTTGATGTATTACCGGCAGCATGCAGCATGGATGTTAGTTACTGAAATATGGTTGCATAATTCTGGCAACCAGCTGTGCATGTATGTCATGGATTTCTCAACTACGCACAACAAATTACAAAAAAAATAATGGTATTCATAAATGCAGCCAGCTGTTCACAAGAAACATTGTAGCTTTTTTATGGGGAAGGTAATGGGCGCCAAAGAAACTGCCCCTGTAAAGGTGCCTAATTTGCCCCTATGTAATATCGGGGACAAGTGTGTGGACTACACAAACTGCAATCAAAGCACATAACTTTCACATCGACCAGGAAACTCTGACCATACTTGTCGATGTGAAAGTTGAACGTTAGTTCTTTCATGTGTGCAAGAGAAATAAGGTCAAAATTCGTTTACATCGCGATTCTAGCCCAAAATCTAGACATACTGTCCAGAGACTTTCGCCCCCACAGTATAAGCCACCACTTGGGTAAGAGATTAATAAAAGAAGTGTATAAAAGACATTAGTGCTGTTGGACAGCCATAGCTATAAAAATGGTATTGACATTGGAGTACTGCCTTAAGGCGGAGCCTAGGGCATTACAAAAGCAAGAGTTAGTGTCCGCTGGTCCTCATTTGAACGAACAAAAAGAGGGGGGGGGGGGAAGAAATCTACCTCAACTACATGTTTTGAGTGACACCAAGCCGCAGTTAGTATTAAAGATATCACAGTTTTGTGGAAGATTTGGGAGCGCTTTGCTGCTTTTTTACAGGATTGGACAAAAGAGCTCACCATCTTCAGAAAGGCACGTTATATAGAAATGAAAATAGTGAATTTACTGCATCTGGCCACAACAACTTGCACACGGAGAGGAAGATGAACTGAAAATTTTATACATGAATGTACGTATTTACAACAGGTGAAACAATGACCATGATCTATGCCGAAGAGGAAAGAGATCAAAATCTAGCTCAGAACGAGTTCTCCAGGCCGCGGGGCCATTTCATTAACTTCGGGACTCCGCCCACATTTCTCATCCCCAATGACAACGAACTCACACATGACTGGCTAACAAACATTTTGGCATGTCTTTCCACTTTCATAAGTTCTTCACCCTCTCCCTAATACAAGCAATGCAAAAGGGACAACAAATTCGTTTCACAACAAACGGAATTTAGAGAATGGACCTCGAAATGATTGGCTCACTAGGTCACATGCCAAACTCTCTCCCCTAGGAAAAAAATAAAAAAAATTAGAACGCATCAAAACGGTGTCCCACGTGCGCAACCATTGTTGCCCAAAGCTTGCATCCTTGGCGGCTCCTTTTACAGGGCAATTATTGCAATTATTGGCGTCCGAGTCAGCACCATTGCGGACTACATCAGAAGAGCCAACCCACATCCTCCCGCTCCGCATCATACCGTCACTGTTACGCACTTGCCCTTTTTCAACGCCGCCATCTCCCACCATTGTTGACATCCAGGGTTGGAATCCTCAACGAGACCCCACTCAGCGCACCTGCACTGAATAATTGTCACTTTTATGGACTCCCCAACAAGGAAGAGGGCCTTACACACTTCAAGCTGACAGTGTTTTTTCTTTGAACGATAAGCAGTTCTTCCAAAAGAGGTGCTCGTTTCAAAGCTGTGCTGCCTCCGGGTGATGGGTCCAGTCAACGTACTAAGGACCCTTTAGTTGTATACTGTTCGTAAAGCTCCTTAAATAAAAATGAGCCCCCTACATGACACAGCAACGAGAACAAACTGCCTGTCCCCGCGTCTTCGAGTGCGACAGCAAAGTCCTCGGAAGAGGAGACTTCTTTCCCTCTCTGCCTACGTTTCCGTTAAGCACTGTAGCTGCTGTAGCTGCCTCTCTGCGTGTCTCTCCGTCTCCTGTCCGAGGGCAAGTGGGAGACGGCCGCAGCTGGGCATTGAACAGGTGACCCAAAAAGAGCAGACTAATAATGGTGCCTAGCATACCCACCGATCCCTTACAGAAATCATTAAAGAAATGAAAGCAACACATCAGATAACGCTACAATGTTTCTAAGTGCAAAGTCGACAACTCCAAGTGATATAAATATATGTACATCTCCGCACATTAACTAGACAGAAACAGTGCAGAGTAAACTAATAATTCAGTGTCTAGCAACACTATTAAAAGGGGATAAAGGCCACGGGGGGCTGCGATTATTAGTACCGTTTTGCCTTTAAACTACAATAACATACTTGTTGCAAGCTTAAAATCAAAGATTCACACCTGTCCCACCCACAACAATGGAACACACATCTGACTCAAGTCTGCAGAGAAAGAGCAAGCTAGACTATTGCAGACGCACCCTTGGTTATTTTTCTGGCATTTCTGAGGGTGAAGAATCTGACTTGTCAGTAGCATGCATATGAATAAGAATCCTATGACAGTAAATACATCAGATTTTCTGGAGTGGCTTTTCTTTGCTGACCACATATGAGGTGAGCTATAATTTATCCAACTTGGCCTAGGTTTATTCTATGAATAACAAAGCTATAGCAGGTACACAGTCGTCCACTCAGGCTGAACATGCGAGTGCGTGGCATGCACTTTTTGAGATGCCACTGCATCCATCGCAGCTGCACACCGTAGCGAAGAGGCAGACAGAGTGAAGTACCAGCCTCTAGTCCCTCTACCACCACTGGGGTCCCAAACTAGGGACCCCTTGTTTTTGTCAGGACAGGCCCCCTCAGGGTCAGCTAGTGAGTAACCTCCTGTATTCGTATCTGATGGCAATGTTTTCCACCACCACCCACAATACGCAGCTGCGCATCATAGCAGATGTGCAGCAACAGCTCCTGGTCCTTCTATGCATAAGCCACTTTGCCTTGATGCATGCCTGCGCACCATAGTAAAGAGGCAGACATGACGCAGCAGCTCATGGTACCTTTACACATGAGCCCCCCCATTGTACTTCAATACGCACCATAGCAAATATACAGACTACGTCACACAGCAGCTCCTGGTCCCTCTATGCATAAGCCATTTTGCCTCAATATGCACCTGCGTACCTGAGCGAAGAGGCAGACGTGAAGCTGCAGCTCCTGGGCCCTCCATGCACAAGCCACTTAGCATCAATGCACGGCTGTGCACTGTAGTAAAGAGGCGAAGGACGTTAAGCAGCAGCTCCTGGTCCTTCTACACATCAGCCATTTTGCCTCGATGCGCATCTGCACACCGTAACAGCCAGATGTGACAAAGAAGCTCCTGGTTTCTCTACACATAAACCACTTTGCCTCAATGCACGTCTGCACACCGGAGCAAAGAGGCAGATGACGTGAAGCTGGAGCGGCTGGTCCCTCTACGCACAAGCCACTTAGCCTTGATGCATGGCTGTGACGGATGCATTGCTATTTTGCAAACTGCATGCCACACATTCCCATTCAAGCTAAGAGTGGACGACTGTGTAAACGTAAAATACTGGTTATTTACTTCAATGGACAATGACAAAAAGTAACATGGTGGACAATGTAAAAAGAATTTGCTGCATAAAGTTTGTTGAAACCAGCTCTACATCCTACATGTAAACAAGCTAAAACCTTAATGTCGAAGGGATGTCCTGTGTGTTTAAAATCATCACGCTCAAACAACTTCAACACTGACAATCATGATTCAATATTTTAATAATATAGATAATGATAAAATACTCACTTTTAGCCATACCAAAGAAATGAGAATGCAAAGGGATGTTGCTGTTTTTCCCCCGTGGATGACAGTTTTCCATGTTCAAAGTGCTGCTTCCTGTTGGCCTACGAAATCGGCTACAGCAAATGGCATCTGAAAAATTTTTGGAAGCCTCATGCTAGTCTTCAACGAGAAAAGCATTGCCATACAGAAGCAGAACACAAATACTTTTACAACACACTAAAAGCATTAACTGCGGTGCTGTTTTTAGGATGACTAGGTAGAGGTTTTGCTGTAGCAAGCCAAATGTTAGCCTTCAATAAGGAAAGCATTCCCATACAGAAATAGAACACAAAAACTTTTACAACACATTAAAAGCATCAATTGCACAAATGCTTGTAAGATGACCAGGTACAGGTTTCTGCTATAGCCCACATCATGTGACCAGCGGTTATCAGAAGCCTTGTATGTGAGCATGATGCCCTAGATTCAATTTATGGCTATCACTGTATTAACAAGCATGGGTTTAAAGCTACTTTAATATGATAATCTAAGAACATGGTAAGAGCTTTCAGTGCGAGACATAAGCTCTGTATCATGCACTATAAGGTGCTGCATGGCTCTAGTGTAGCTTTGGCATTATCTCGCTGTCAATAATGCAGTGAAGTTCTGAGGAACCTTTGAATATCTGTAAGGACAAAGCAAAAAGAATTTTGTTTTCATCTCACTTTTGCTCAAAAGAGCCCGCGGCTTGCATGGCCTCCCAGTACGCCTGTTTTGCATAAAAGAAGGCGTTACAGGCACCAGAGCTCGCAGCCCAACTGTATCGCGGCGGCGGTATGTCAAATTCGTGCGAGAACAGCGCAGAACAATGGGTCAAGAAAAAGACAAGTGGTGACTTTTTTTTTTCTCTCATTTCCTTGTCCGGTTGTTCTGCGCGGTTCGGTCCCACATGCATAACAACCAACATGCGCAAGGTGCTGTCCTGGTTTGTCAAAGCTGAAGGAGAGTACTAAACCTTTAGTTATTTAGTAGCTACAGCCGTTCCTTCTAGAAACTGTAGTTGCCGTAAAGCTCAAGAGAGAAAGATCAGCGGCTGTCCATTAAAAAGAAAAAAAAACGCGACGTTTTCACAAGTGTAGGCATGTCGCACGATAGGCTCGAGTGCAAAAGTTTTCTCGTATAGTTTTTACAACTCAGCACGTTGCGCATGGTTAACAAATTAACTCCTTTAAAGCTCGGGCAGGCACTCCTTTATCAGAGACAGAGAAGTTGCGCGAGTTACTGGCGCAGCGTCCAGTAATGCCGAGAAAGATGGCCCTCAGACTTGAGGCTGCACTTTAGTTAGTCGGCGCGGAGCCATCCTGTCAGTCTCGCCTAAAACACTCGACGGTTCGGCTGCTGTACAGAGCTGTTTCCTTACCCAAAAGCTCAGCACCATCGGTGCATCGAAAAGTTCCACTAAAGAAACAAAAGTTCGGTGAAATACTTACTTTGGAATCGGCGGGTGAACAAAGTGTGCCAGCCGCACCAAGCCACAGCAAAAACAATGCTAGCAGTGCATTACAGCCGTAGGTATTTGTAACTGCGCAGAAAATGCAGAACACAGAAACGTGAAGCCATCTTACTTCAACTTGTCAGGTGGATTGGATTGGCTCATTTCAGATTTTTTTGAGGATAGGTTCGGTTTCGTTCTTTTTGAGCTTGCTGCTTGCTGCGTCTATTCAGCCACTGATTAAAATTTCACCGAATCATCATGATAGAAAAATGTTTAATGGTCATTTAACTTTTAATCAGAAATTTTTGATGGAAGAATTCAACGATGAAACATGCGGAAAATAAAAAAAAACTGTTTAATGGAAACGCTTTCTATCGCATCGATTCGCTCTGGCATCATATAATGCAGACTTGACGGTATTACTGATTTATACGCAGTTCAGACGAGCACGACTACTACAAACTATATCATAGCTGTGTAAAAGCAAATCCAGTGGCGGACGTACGGCGGCTGTCCGCTGGGCGAACGGATTCGACCATCCGCTTTCGTACGTACGCCGGAATTCCGGCGGACGTCCGAAATCGGCCGCCGAGTTGCGGCCGAGTTCGGTTGTCCGTCGGACGTCAGTGGCCGTCTGGGAAAGTGATCGCTCCTTCTGCTTATATGCTTCGCTTATTATTAAGGAGATTATTAAGTTGGTTTAGACCTTAAGGCAGAATATTAGTTTAAATAGTTTAGTCACACAAACAAAAAAAAAACACGGAAAAGAAATTATAACCGAGCTTTTTTTTGGTTGAAGCGCCGTACAGAGGAAGAAAGTAATCATATTTACACAGGTGGAAGCAGGCTCAAGCATTTTAGAACAGCTCAGGGAGCAGTAATAAAGTAACTTCGGAGCAGCTTTGAAGTAATAAAACTAGAGTTTTGGAGCAATCACATTATGTCTTGGAGCAAGATTCTAGACTCGCTTTTAATAATAGAATTCTAGCTTCCTCACTTAACTCTTTGACTGTCGAATATTCTGAAAACAAAAAAAATCACCTCCAGTGTCAAACTATTTCAAACGCTATGCGTTTAGCGCAATACCCGTACTGCAAAAACGCCGCGGGACGGCATGCAGCCGCAGCACCTGTACGGCAAAACCAGTCAAAGGGTTAAATAGCAGCAAATGGAATGCTGCCTTCTACACTTCATAATTGAAGATCGTTTAACTAAGAGATTTATACTGTTTTGTAAGATTCAAAGGTGGACTTCACCACTTTGATGCACTCAAGTATTGCCACTGGTTTGAAGTTCACATCAATGAACAGTACATTTCTGCTTTCTATCTTGTGCACATTCTTTTTGATCCTGCGCCTGTGCCGATAAATTTCTGGGTACTGGCCAGTAATGCCTTCAGGGAAGATAGGTGGCACTTTAAATATAACCTTTTTTCCCTTCAAATTCATTACTTTATGGCCTTCTGTGGCTGCTCAAATTATTGCTTGAGCTATCTTAGTTTCAACACACTGGCGATAGGCCCTGTATGACTTTAAAACACTTTGAAAACACATTTAGTGACTGGCACCTAAGTGGCATCACCTCCATAAGAGTTCCAAGTGTGCTTTTGTCTGTCGTAGGCATGACAGGCTAGATGGTGAAGCACCTGCTTGTATTCACAGCAGAATCGCTACAAACAAACCGTGTAGTTCGTTACAGGTGGGCAAGTTTCCAATGGCTCGTAGTCATCATCGGCCAGACTATACCAACTGCAGGGTGAAGGCCTCTCCCATACTCCTCTACCTGTGCTAGCTGCATCCACTTTACTCCTGCAAACTTTTTAACCTCATCTGCTCACCTAACTTTCTGCTGTCCCCTGCAACGATTTGCTTCCCTTGGAATCGTTTATTACCTTAAGCGAACATCGGTTGTCCTCTCTACGCATTACATGCCCTGCCCATTTCATCTTCTTGATTTCCACTAGAATGTAATTAACTCAAGTTATTTCTCTAACTCACTCTATGTGCTTCCTATTTTTTAATGTTACCCCTACCATTTTTCATTCCATAGTCATCTGCGTTGTCCTCAACTTAAATAGAACCCTTTTCGTTAGCCTCCATGTTTCAGCTCCATAGGTGAGTAAGTGTAAGATGCAACTGCTGTATACCTTCCTCTTGAGCAATACCGGTAAGATACTAGTCATAATCTGAGAATACTTACCAAATCCACTCCATCCCAATCTTATTCTTCTAGTTATTTCCCTTTCATGATCTAGATCTGCGGTTACTACCTGTCCTAAGTAAACATATTCGTCTACCACTTCCAGTGCTTCGCTACCTCGTAGTAGTTTGGTGCGCTTGCTTCACTCGCTGATCTCATTTCCCTCACCACAGGCAATTCAAAAGGCCGGGAGTAGGTGGTATATCAAGTGCACAGAACATTTTCCGTAACGAATTCCTCAAATTTGCTTATAAGCAAACATTATGCTGCATACTAAAAGTAATATTAAAATTTTATATGTATTAGGCTCGGGTGAGATGCATTACACCTCTGCTACCGGTGTGCTGCCATCGTTTTGACTACACCAGCCACATACCCTGTATACAGAACTCATAACAGACCATTGCCCAGCTGCGCTTCTCATAGTCGCTTAACTTAATTGTCTCGGATTGCGGTTCTTGCTGTCAATACCAGTAATGGCCCACTGTGCGGCAAAACCGTGCTCCACTAAATTTAATGTCAGAACATTAATGCAGTCGAGTTGGAGCAATTTTGGCGCAGGGAAAGCAGGCTGGAGCAGAATGGAGCAGCACTTCCACCCCTGCATTTAGGATGAATGCTAAGAAAGGAATACTGCAATCAAATTCTAAATTCTAAGTTCATTCTAAGTTCGAAAGGCAAGCCACCATGTCAGTGTTATCACTCAGTATCCTAATTTCTAAGTTCAATATCACAGGAAAGACAATTGTGCCAAGCTCAAGCTTAACACCGTTCAACATGATCCAGTTACATATATATATATTCCTGCCGAACATAATCACAGTTCCCATATTGTAAGGAATCTTTATTTATGTGTTTATTGATACCTCATGTGTTTGATACCTTATTTATGTGTTTATTGATACCTCAGAGGTCCTAATGCAAGACTTTACAGAAGGAATGGGCTTGTGCACAGTGATAAATGGCGACAGGCTAGTGGTATACATGGCTATGATTAGACAGGTTCTTCGATGGCAGTATTGAAGCTTACAGGATCACTGATGCGGGATGATTCTAGTTGTGAACAGTGCTTGCGAAGAATGACTCATGAAATGTAGTTGTGCGGGCATGCGGTGAAACGCCACTTTTACGATGACCTGTGCGAGGTGTTGTGATAAAGCTTGTGATAAAGTCAGGGGCATGAAGTACAGTGACGAGAACGAGACTGTAACAGAGATTTCATGGCAGAGATGCTGAAGGAGTATTCGAGGGAATGAAACTGGTGGCATGGTTTTGAACAGGCTCATAAGGTTCAGTAAAGTTACAGTAGTGTGGATCAACTATATGATTGGTATATTAAAGTTGTGATCACACAAGTATTTTGTAATCTAGTAATTTTACACAAGAAGGTGCCAGCCATGGGTAGGTTACGATAGAGGTATCCAACAGTTCTATTAGAGTAATTAGTTACATGGCTTACAAGGCAAGACAATGCTAAGCCATTAGTGAGGTGAACACCAAGGTACTTAAACGAATTCTTTGAAAAAGTAGTACTAGTGTTAATTTTGTAAGTAGGATGTGTCGTTTTGGCAGTGGTGAGAAGAAATCAACAGCTTAAAGCTTCTCAGGGACGGAGGCCACATAGCACATCACTATTGTATGCGAATTATATATAGATATAAGGCAGAAGCGTCGGACGAGTTGGTTACAGAGCAGCGAAGTACACAGTCATCAACTAAAATGTGGATGGTAGAAGTTACTGAAGGGAGATCGTTAAGAGTAAGGGACAGTGCTTTGTGGAACACATAGCTGAAAGAAAACTTTGAAAAAGAGGACTGGGTATTAGCAGTAACAAACCGCGAGTGGTCGGTCAGAAAGCCTTGGATCAAACTAGTGGATAGAGGTTTGCTCAATTAGGCAGCTTCAGCAGAATGCGGGCAACGTGAAAAATGCGTGCAGACAGGCGACGCAACTTAGGAAAAGCGGTAAAAGAAAATCGAGTACCGAGCCTGCTGGATATTTTTTTCGAAGTTAATATTGGGATATATTGAGGGCGAAAGGCACCATTTCGGCTCCATCTTAGTGCCTACACCCTGTGCGATTCAGGGAACGTAGGAAGGGGTGAATGCTAAATATTTTTTACACACTCTTGCACACTACGCGAACGCGCACACCTCGTGAATAACGCGAAATAGAAGTGTCCTTTCGCTAAGGCAGTTTTGGGAAAACTGCTCGCAGCTTCGAAAAGACCCGTTTTATCTGGAGTGCCCGGCATTGCAAAAGAAAGAGCACATAAACACTTTTCCAGAATCAGCCAAACGATCACATACGGTGATTACATAAACACCGCAACCTTCAAAACGAAAGCCAAGACCACCTACACGTTGAGGATATTCTTCTTCCATGGCAGCACAAACCAAATCACGATCCCCATACACAGGCCTTTTACATACGCTCTTGGTTTCTAGTATGCCACACTGTGCACCATTCATGCTTCAAAAATAAATCCAAGACGCCCTGTTCGTGAAGCAACACGCAAATATGATTTGTTGCAGAATGAACGGAGAGACCGACGGGGTCCGCAGGTAGGAGCACTCTTTCAACTTCCGTGGATGCACGAAGCCTCTACTGCGTCTATCGCCTCTGTCGTTACTAACGTAATCCATGAAGAAACTGCAAGATGAGCACTGAGGCACGAAATGTGCACGGCGCAAAAATCGCGATTCACACGACCACACATTCCAAACGTCGTTTACAAACACACGACACGTGACCTGCCTTTGGCTTTCCTGCAAAAACCCCAATCCGAAAATAATAAACAAAGCCAAGCCAATCCATGGGTTGCAATAACGATTTGCTTATTTTCACCCGGTTGCACCAAGCTTCTAGCTTATTCCAACCGGGTCGCAGCAACGCCGGCCATCAGAGGGTGCGTTCCAATACCCCCTCGTAGACGTCTACTTATGGTGAATTCCAATCGCAGAGCAGGAGCACTTCCAGAGCAACGTTTTCTGCTCCTTTCGGAGCAATTGTCTTCCAAACGCAGATCCGGAACACGGATCGCGTCTTCCAAACGCAGAACGGGAGCAATTGCCGAGCAAGGTTCGCTCCGCGGAGCAGTCAAAACTGCTCCGCCAAAATCGGGGGAACCGACCAGAAGTTTGCGTGACGTGACTTTCCGAGCGGCGCTTGCGCATGCGCTAGCTAGCGCATCCATTTCCGGTGGCTCGCCGCGTTGGCTTCAGAGACAACGCGCCGCTCCATAGCAGACGATCAGTATTTGCCGCCGCCATGGATGGTGATTCGCGTCGCGCTCTTGCGCTCGCTTTGCTTGAGGACAGCGAGTCGGAGAGCAGCAGTTCCGACTCATCTGTCGAAGAATCAGGAATCAACTATTTATATGTCCATCGTCCGTGTAAACTCAAAGCCGCGCACGTTACAGCTCGGCTCTGGAAGACTGCAAACATTCGGTACGTGAACCGAAGTTTTCTTCCATATTAAAGAAAGGGCTGAAGGAGTCTTACCGTGTGTGTCCGGGCTCGGCTCTTCGAGCAAGGAGGATATAATTGCGTAAACGGCTGGTGTAACCTCCATATCAAAGGGAAGAAAGGCTGCAGGCTTGCAAAGCAGACGACGCGAGCGCACGAAAAGCGCGGGCAAGTGCAAGGAATGATGGGTACTTTCTCCATCTGGATGGATGGATGGATGGATGGATGGATAAGGCTGAACCCTTTGAATCGGGCGGCAGCGCCACAGGCCGCCTAGCCGTGAATAGTACTATATAGTGTGGACCTATTCTTGCCTTCCTTTCAGCCACCAATCAGCTAACCTTCGTTTGGTTATTTCTACCCTTTTAAAGTCTATTTTCCCTTCATTATCCTTAAACCCCAATGCTTTGGCTAAATCTGGCCCATTGCCTTGAACTATAGGGCGGAGCCCTTTACAGGAAATTATTAAGTGTTCAGGCGTTTCCTCATCCTCCCCACACACCCTGCACAGCGTGTCTATCTCTTGGTACTTGACTCGGTACGTCTTAGTCCGCAATACTCCTGTCCTAGCCTCGAACAACAATGGGCTGCCCCTAGAAATGTCGTAAATGTTTTCTTTGGCTATTTCCTGCTTGAACGTTCGGTACATTTCTAATGCTGATTTAGTCTCCATCCCTGTTTTCCACAGACCCCTCTCTGTTTCCTTAACCTTTTTCTTAATTGATGATTCCTGGCTGGTCCCCCTACTGCTGTCCAAATATTTTCTTGCCAATTTTCTTGTCCGCCTTCTCCATCTTGTGTCAACATTCCTCATGTAGAGGTAGCTGAAGACTTTCCTAGCCCACCGCTTTTCTCCCATTTTTCTCAATCGTTGCTCAAACGCTATCTTGCTACCAGCTTCCCTGCTCTCAAAAGAAGACCATCCCAGGTCACCCTGCACACCTTGGTTTGGCGTATTCCCATGAGCTCCCAAAGCAAGCCTACCCACCCCGCGCTGTTTAATTTCCAACCGTGCTCGGACCTCTGATCTCATACTCAGGACTGCGTTGGCAAAAGTCAGACTAGGAACCATCACCCCTTTCCAAATCCCTCGCACCACTTCATACCTATTGTAATTTCAAAGCGCCCTGTTTTTCATGACGGCTGCGTTTCTACTTCCCTTAGCTGCCACATATTTTCATGCTCCGTTAGGTATTCAGCTCCAGTATTTATCCACACCCCCAGATACTTATACTTATCCACTACTTCCAGCATGTCCTCCTGTATCCTATGTTCGCCGGCCTCATTATCATTAAAAATCATGACTGCCGATTTTTCCTTGCTAAACTGCAGACCTAACTTATCTCCCTCTGTACCGCAGATATCCCTCAACTCCTGCAAATCTACCCTGTTGTCAGCCATCAGTACTATATCATCTGCATACATTAGTCCTGGTAATGACTGTGGGATAAATTCTCCTTGCTTGAATAAAGAAAGGTTGATGCCGAGTCCACTCCCCTCTAGTTTAGCCTCTAATCCTTGCAGGTACAGCATGAACAACAAAGGTGACAGGGGACATCCTTGTCTAAGCCCCTTCTTTACCTCTACAGGCTTCGACACCTTTTTTTTCCATTTTATTAGCACTTCTTATCCTTGTAAATATCTTTTAAAAGATTAGTTACTCCGCTTTCCACACCTAACACATCCAGAATACTCCATAAGGCTTCTTGAAGTACACTGTCATAGGCTCCTTTGATATCTAGAAAAGCTAGCCATAGGGGTCTGTGTTCCTTTTCTGCTACCTCAATACACTGTGTCAATGAGAACAGATTGTCCTCTAACCTCCTTTGTTTCCGGAAGCCATTCTGCAGCTCTCCCAGCACCCCCTTGCTCTCTACCCATGCCTGCAGTCTGTCCTTTATAATCTGCATCACCACCCTGTAGACCACTGATGTTACTGTTATGGGACGGTAGTTGCCTATGTCAGCTTTGTCCCCCTTTCCCTTATATATCATGCTCATTCTACTTAGTCTCCATTCATCAGGAACTTTGCCATCCATTAACATTTTGCTCACCACCTCTCTTAACATTTCCTTAGACTTTGGGCCCAACATCTTTAATAACCTAACAGGAATACCATCTGGGCCTGCTGATGTGCTACTTGGTACTCTCTTCTCAGCCCTTTCTCACTCTCTTTGTCCAATTGGAACAATTGCACTAACCGGTCTATCGTCCTCTACTAAGGCACCTACTACATTTCTTTGTTCTTTAAACTTTTCTGACATCGTTAGTTGTATATGCTCTATTGCCTTTTCCCCTTCTAGCCGAATACCTTGATCTGTAACAATAGACCTCTGCTCTAGGCTAGTCTTATTACTCAGGGAATTCAAGTGTTGCCAGAATTTCTCAGCTGCATTTTTATCCCTTTTGTTTACTTCTGACAGCCACTGGGAACCTTGTCTTCTAATTTTCTCATTGATTAAGTAGGATGCCTCCCTTCTACATTTTATGTATTTATCCCATTTTCTCTCAACGTCTGCTTCTGGGTCTCCCCTATGCTTAGAATATCTGTGTTCCCTGGAGGCTTCCTGGCGTTTCTATATGGCCTTCTTTACCTCCCCATCCCACCAGCTCTTTGGTTTTCGTCTTGTCCTTTTTTTCCTGACTCGCACCTTAGCCAACTCTAGCCCAAACAGTCCCATTAACTTTGTGTATGTGTGATGATGGTGATTGTGGCGAGTGTGCGGGTGGCTCGAAAGGAAGTGAAGTGTGGCCGCGTGCGGGGCGTGCCAGTGCGCGTGAGTTTGTTCCGACAAGCGAACGGGTCGGACGTTCTTGGGCGTCGCTGGCGGCGGAGTTCATCGTCCTGGGCCTGGCGTACAAGGCCGGCTCGCCAGCACCTGCCGGGCACCTGGTCCGGGGTCTGGTACTGCCCAGCGCTTCGCCATCCGGCGAACAGCTTGCGGAGGCAGCTCGACCGCTCCATCTTGCCTGGCCGCCGCACTTGTGCTGCCGCACTGGTGCCGCACTTTGCAGTACCCGGGCGTGACGCGGTACCCCGCGGTACACCGCAGTACCCCGGACTGTGAAGCAGACGCCGGACACAGACGCCGGAGCGTGGCCTGCCGCGCTACCGAGTCCTCGGGCGACTGGCGAGAACGGAGCCCGCGTCACACCCCGGCCGCTGGTCTTGCCTCAACCGGACTCGCCTGCACCGGCATCTAGTCCACGAGCGGAAAACCAGAAGTAGGACGGTTTTGTGTTGGGACATATCCTATTAGGATAAGCTAGGCTGTATGCATGTCTGTTGCCAGTTACGTTAATTGGTCAAGAAAAGAAAAGCGTCCGTGTGTCTGTGAACCTGCTCTGCTACCTGCCCAGAGCTCCTGAACGGACCTGGGCCCATATATAACATCACAATTTGGCGAGCCTGCCAGGATCCTAGAAATTAGTAGATTCAAGGAACTAATCATTCAGAGAGAGGGCAGAGAGTCGAGGACGGGTTCACACGCATCGCGACGTTTGAGCAAAGATGGACCTAGAGCGTCTAGCCGCGTTGGGCGCTCAGCTGGGTTTCTCAGGCTCCGAGCTGAGAGACTGGATAGATAAGGAACGCGCGGAGCAAAGGGCCGAACGTGCTGCTGAAAGAGAGCAAAGTCGCATAGCCGCGGAGAGAGAGAAAGAAATCTTGGAATTGAAACTCAGACTCCAAGAAGGAGCGAGGAGCAACACGACAGATGATATCGAGCCCATAGTGTCAGCGCCACAAGTACAGCTTTTCAACCCTCAAAAACTGCTACCCCTATTTGACGAGCGACGAGATGACCTGCATGCCTATTTGCAACGGTTTGAGCGTGTGGCAGTGGGACAGGACTGGCCTCAAGATAAATGGGCGATGGCCGTAAGTATGTGCCTAACTGGGGAAGCCTTGACCGTGATCGGCAGGATGTCAGCTGCAGATTCATTAGATTATCAAAAGGTCAAAAAGGCTCTTCTGCAGCGCTTTAAATTCACGGCTCAAGGTTACCATCAGAAATTTCGAAAAGCTCGAGCAGAAGATGGCGAGACGGGAAGGCAGTTAGCCGCCAGGCTTTCGGGTTACTTCGACCATTGGATCGAAATGGCGAGTGTTCCCAAGACATTTGAAGACCTGCGCGATCATGTGATCGGTGAACAGTTCCTGCGGTGTTGCCACCCGAAACTCGTTGTGTTTCTGAAAGAATGGGAGTGCAAGACACTCGACATCATGGCAGACGCAACCGATCGATACTTGGAAGCTCAGAACTATTCGAACATCGGTAAAGTCCCTGACGAAGAGAAACCTCATACCAAGAGTTCCGTCAGCCTGCCGAATAAACCCCAGTTGCGGTGTATGTTATGCAATCGTCCAGGACATCGGGCTTCCGATTGTCGCACGTCCACTAGACCGGTGCTCAAGTGCAACTCGTGTGGAAAGGTCGGACACAAGGCCGAAAACTGCAGGAATCGACACCAAGAGGAAGAACAGAGTGCCGCATGCTCTGCAATTCAGGCTCCCAAACGTGCTGATCATCTTGACTGGCATACGGCCCGGAGCCCATCCGACTCTAGCAGTTGGGCGCAGGTCAGTAAAGACGCACCTCAGAATTCAACAGGAAGAATGCCCATTGTAGAAGGGTTTGTGATGGGGAAACAAGTGTGCGTGCTTCGAGACACTAGTAGTAATGTCGTTATTGTCCGCCGGGGTTTGGTCCCAAAGAACTGCTTCACAGGGCAAACCGAGAGGATAGTACTTGTCAATGGTACGGTAACCCAGTTACCGGTGGCAAGAGTACCAGTGGACAAGCCATATTTCAAAGGCGAGGTGACCGCGCTTTGCAGGAAGCGGCCCTTGTATGATCTCGTGCTTGGGAATATACCAGGTGTCAGGGCCCCAGATGATCCCAATCACGACTGGATGACCTCAAGCAGCCTAGAGCTTCATACCTCGCAAGATTCCCGAGAACAGGAGCGACCTGTGAATTTTAGACGATGTGTTGCAGCCTTGGCCAAGCCAACGGAAAAGAAAACACCGCTGTGCGTGCCACCCATTCTTCTGTGTGACATGACAAAGAACCAGTTAGCAGAAGAGCAGCAGAAAGATGTATCCTTAAAACGGCTCTTCCTTAAGGTAGATAAGGAATTCCGATCAGGTAAAGGTAATTCGTACCATTTTTGTGAAGAAGAGAAAGTCCTTTACCGTTATTACTCCACGGCGACTGGAAGAACCATCAAACAGATTGTTGTGCCCCTGGCATTCAGGCATCGAATCCTACGAATGGCGCATAAAAAGAACACGTGCGAACATCAAGGAATCAGGCGCACCACTAATTGCATACGTGAGGAGTTTTATTGGCCTAATGTACGCGGAGATGCCAAAAGATTTGTTAGGGCCTGTCATAAATGCCAAAGTATGGCACTAACAACACCAACTCATAACCAACTATCACGGCAGAAAGAAAAGGAGGGAAAGTACTCCAATAGCAAATATCCTCCAACTGCGCACCAAGTATTAGCCGCAACGGAATTAGCCTGGAGACATCCGACGGTGACTCCACTAAAAAGCTGCCTGTGAGTCTGCGTCGTAGGATTCCCTCAAGAGCGTCGAGGAAGGTCAAGTCACCACCAATTTGTCACCACGACCAGATGGCAGCTGTGCTCATGCAAGGTTCACTACCTTCATGTACATTGGTGCAAGTTTGGTGAGCTGTGTATGAAGTGTGAAATAGTGTTTCTGGTGACTAAAAATAGATTTAAAAAACGAACTCGGGTGTTGGATTGTGAAGAGTTTTGTGTGTGCTTCTGATTATTTGTGGTTAGTATTATGTAGTTTGTTTTTCCCCGCCACATCTTCCCCCTCCCGGCGCCAGAACAGTTGCAAGAAACTGTCTTGGAACGGGGGGAGGTTGTGATGATGGTGATTGTGGCGAGTGTGCGGGTGGCTCGAAAGGAAGTGAAGTGTGGCCGCGTGCGGGGCGTGCCAGTGCGCGTGAGTTTGTTCCGACAAGCGAACGGGTCGGACGTTCCTGGGCGTCGCTGGCGGCGGAGTTCATCGTCCTGGGCCTGGCGTACAAGGCCGGCTCGCCAGCACCTGCCGGGCACCTGGTCCGGGGTCTGGTACTGCCCAGCGCTTCGCCATCCGGCGAACAGCTTGCGGAGGCAGCTCGACCGCTCCATCTTGCCTGGCCGCCGCACTTGTGCTGCCGCACTGGTGCCGCACTTTGCAGTACCCGGGCGTGACGCGGTACCCCGCGGTACACCGCAGTACCCCGGACTGTGAAGCAGACGCCGGACACAGACCTGCCGCGCTACCGAGTCCTCGGGCGACTGGCGTGAACGGAGCCCGCGTCACACCCCGGCCGCTGGTCTTGCCTCAACCGGACTCGCCTGCACCGGCATCTAGTCCACGAGCGGAAAACCAGAAGTAGGACGGTTTTGTGTTGGGACATATCCTATTAGGATAAGCTAGGCTGTATGCATGTCTGTTGCCAGTTACGTTAATTGGTCAAGAAAAGAAAAGCGTCCGTGTGTCTGTGAACCTGCTCTGCTACCTGCCCAGAGCTCCTGAACGGACCTGGGCCCATATATAACATCACAGTATGTCCACTCTGCTTTCTTATCCTTAGAGATTACTGCTTCAATTTGGGTGCTTGCTGTTTCTATTTGCTGCTCCGAGTAAAAGATCCCATCTGGCTGGTCATCATGTTTCATTCCTGAATTAGTTTTTATTCCAAAACTCATCTTGTTACATTTATGATCACTGCCTAGACTCCTGGCACCATGTTCATGACCCTTAGCCTATCGTACATCCTGTGTGACATTATCGCATAATCTATTGTCGAATGCAGACTCCCTACCTCCCACGTTATGACCCCGTCACACTTCTCAGTATTGTTACAGACAACTAAGTCGTGTCTTTCACACATATCCAGCAGCATGGTACCTGTCGAGTCTGTGTATCCATCTATATCTTCTATATGAGCATTCATGTCCCCTACTATAATTATTTCGCATCCTTTTCCTAGCTCATTAATGTCACCTGCTATACATTCTACCATTTTTTTGTTTTCCTCTTTGGCAGTTGCTCCTGTCCACAGGTATACAAAGCCAAGGAGTGTTTGCTCCCCTGCCACTTTTCCTTTTAGCCATAAATGTTCCTTACATTCCTGTTTGACTCTTTGCCAATTTGTACTTTTATGGATGAATGCCCCAGTTCCCCCTCCCTTTCTGCTGCCCTCTGTTCTGTTGCAGTATTCCCATGCATAATCAGGGTTTTTGGAAAACCTTGATAGAGCGCAAACACACACGACCACTAAGGACAAGAGACGAGACACAAGCGCTTGTGTCTCGTCTCGTGTCCTTAGTGGTCGTGTGTGTTTGCGCTCTATCAAGGTTTTCCAAAAATGAACCAACTCGCCCAAAAAGAAGTGTTAATGAAATAATCAGGGTTACAGGGTGGTTGCTCCATGTCCCGAAGATGCGTCTCCACAAATCCATCAACCATTAACTTCTCCTGCCTAAGCTGCTCGTCTATTTCCTCCCATTTTAGCCTATTCCTGCCTCCTTGCATGTTAATATACCCTATGTCTGAATTAATTTGGCTCTTGCGCTTATGCCTGTTGCTTCTCCTATGGCTTCTATGTTTCCCTAGTCTATGTTCGTCCTCTTGGTCGCCTTTGTTTAAACTGGTGGCTTCAGGGCCCTGGGCTCTCCTAAAAAAGCTGTTGCCTGGCGGCCTATCCTGCCTCCTACCCTCCTACCGGTGGCCCGGCTGTAGTGGATGCCTTCTCGTGCAAACGGGTGGAGGCCGGCCTCGTACACATCCCTGTTAACCTCCATTGTGGTGTACCCAAGTCGTCGGCTTAGGCTCCTAATGACCCGGTTGGCTTCGACTACTCTCCCCTCTGTACTGCTGGACTGCCCTTCTACTTCCGGGATTGTGCATACAGTCACGTGTACTTTCTCAGAGGCCTCCTTTATGTTATTTATACCTACTTCTAACTGCCTCCCGAGATTCCGGCTCGTCCCCTTCAAGACATCATTGAGTCCAGCATGGATGATGACCAGAGTTTCTACATCCCTGTTGTTCCCTACCACCTCCTGGGCTTTGGTCATCGCTTCAACCATACCTTTCCCCGATTGGGCCTCCACCTTCAAACGCCTGTCACCCTTCACTGTTGCTAGGACAGCTTCCTCAAACCTTGCTACATTTGAGTCCCCCACCACCAGAACTCTCCTACGATCCGGCCTTTCATCTCCAGCTTGCGCTAACTGCCGCCCGGTTCGCTCTCGTTGGTTCTCCTGTCGTAGCGGCGTTTCACCTTTCTCGCGCGATTCCGGGCTTGTCGCTAGCCCTCCCGCGAACTGTTTTGCTACTTCGCTGTAGCATCGTGTAGCCGCCTCTTGCGACTCCACCGCCACCGGGTGATCTTCTCTGCCCGCCTCCTTTCCATCTCCGTCATCATGAGGGGTCTTAACGCTGGTCTCATCCACCCCCTGACTTTGCTCCGACCCGGGGTCTTTCGCTGTCCGCGCTATAGTGCTCTAGAATATTGGGCAGTGTGACGACCGGCGGCGGAGAGCGGGCCGCTTTTGCGATGACAAGAACCGACTCCCACGAGAGGGCGCGACGTGCAACAGGGGTGCCACGTTCGCTGCACGGCGCGTAGCGGCCGCGGGATAGCGGGGGTACAGAGGAGGGTTGCGGTTCTCTTTGGAGCGATTTTCAGACGCTACGCAATTAGTGTGATAATTATTAAAGAGGCTACTTATTCCAGGTGCTTAAACGGATCCCTGCCATTCTTTTACGTCTATCGGGAGACATCGTGCACGCTTGGGTAGTCCTTCGGAGCAGCGCGCGATTTTTGAATCGCTATCTGAAACTCAACATTTCTTCCTGCGGACAGTTACAAATCGTCCAGATGAGCAATTTGTACTTAAAGTTTGCAATGAAGCCTGGTGTTTTGCATTCGTTCTTACCTTAAGGGAATAGAGGCTGCTGCCCAGGAGCGCTATTGACACGCGGAGAAAAACAGTGTACATGCGAATCAAAGCTTGTGCTTCGTAAGGCCTCTTTAGGAACACCTATTTTTTACAAACTTTATTTGCGAACACCTGCTTACATTTTGCAGCTCGTGCTTATTAATACATAACAACGTTTATCTTAAATCGACAGTAATCTGTAATATATCTCTTTATTAGGTGTTCTTTATGTGCCCTAATCACCGCTTATAGAAATTACAATTAAATACCGTGTGCGAGCAAAACACATTTATTCACTACCGCACTAATTTAAAGCACTGTGGTATTTACCAACAAAAAAAAAATAAAATAAACAAGGTATACATGACTCAAGCATTTATTCTTTGTTCGTGATTAACGCTTATATCGCGAACATTTGTTTGCGTGCCGCTAACTAAAGGGCGAACAAAAAAAAAGTCAAGTACAGCTAGGGCATTACTTCAAATAAAATATGAAAAATTAAAACCGTCACATACGTAATACTTTCATAGTGGGCACTTGAGTGCGGACGCTTTACTGGCATTAAATGGTACCAGAGCAAACAAACAAAAAACAAAAATAAAAGCACCGATAATTGCGCGACGAATTGGCAGGCATGATGCAGTTCTTGGCGCGCACCGAGAGAAAGCGGAAAAATGCGAAAAAGATGACGAGCACCTAATACGCAAGCAATTAATATAATGCGAAAATCAAATGCGGACATAATGCGTGTTTATTCTTTGAGTGTGTGGTATGGAAATATGAGTAATCGACTGGATATACTTGCAACTACTGCTTACCGCACTATATATAATCGGGCTACTTGCCGCGGGTGCTCTTTGCAGTAATAACCAGACTATAATTGTTAACAAGGTTGATATTACACGTGAAATACTTTCAAGGGAATTTAATTATTTTCCCTTTGGGAACTCTTGTCGTGATTCGCTTACTTCGCAAAGAGCGAAGCCGCAAAAACACATTAAATTTCATTGCTTCAAGTGGGAGCTTTTCTGGTGCTCCAAGTAGGTAAACTTTTTGAACCTTCACATTTTACAGGAAGTTTGCAAAATCTGAAGTGCAAAGCAGTCGAAAAGGACCGTGCATCTGAGCCAAATTTTTGAGTAAATTGCGACCTAGCTTCGAACCTATGGCGCTATTTTTGTTCGTGGTGAGAAACCGTGCCGGCCTGACAACCTATCTTTCGCAGAAGGATGATTTAGCGGAAGCGAATTCAGCGTACCCTATAGCCTCTGCGTCCTCTATTTTCCGTCGTTATTTTTTTTCAAAGCTATTCATTTTTTTTTATTTTGTATGTACATAAAACAGGACTAGAGCGATCTTCTGGAGGCAATGACTTGCATATTATCGGTGGCTTGCGCACCCTAGAATGGAAACATTTTCTGGAACAATTAGGTCATTGTTAAACTATAACGCATTGAGATTAAATGTTTTAAGTATAGCGCACATCTCTGGGTATTTATAAAGCTACCCGTTACAACAATGTTTCAGACTATGGAGAGAAAAGAAAATGGTGCGTTCTTAGATTAGTGTACAGTTTCACAAATTGTTGTCTCTTAAATTTCGACGCTTATATCTTTATACGCGTTTGATTGCAGCCTGTTTGTGCACTGCTTTCTTCTTCCCGGGCCTTCATTTGGTTCTTATGCTCGGTTGTTTCCTCATTTTTTATTGTTTTTATTATATCCATTTTTTTTTCGTCTTTAGCTGCCTGCTTTCTTCGTCATGCGTTTGCCGTTCCGCGCGAAAATTCTGAACCTTTATTCACATTCGCGGTTTTCACGGCGCTGCGTGCCTTCAACCAACCCCTTTCTCCTTCCCTGGTAGGTGACACGTTTCTTTTTATTTTCCCGTGAAACTTTTACCTACCAGTTCTTCCACCTTTCCTGACCCACTGTGTTCCGTTATTCAGTAGCCAGTTGGCGTGGTGTCGTTCGGTTTTCATGTCCTTACTTTACTATATCTCTACCTCCATGCGGGGTAGTCCACATTTATTTCATTCCAACTGAATGCCGACTTCTCTTGTGGCTTCAGTGGCGTACTGTAGTCGGCATAGTTGGCGTGAAAAACAACGGAATATACCATTTTGGACTGTTTTGATAATGGGAATACTGTGACCAGTTTTAGTCAGCGCTCGAACGCACGTGTTGTATGTTTCACTTCTTCATACAACCTGCCTCCACACAGCACTCTTTTCAAAACGACTACATTTCTGGACGTGAATTAGGTGCTTTAGGAATGCTAAAGCAAGCTGTACGGCGAGTGAAGCGTGCTGTGCGAGTCGTACGCCGGCCCTCTCCAAGCTGTTTTCTTCGGAGCCAACTGCTGTCATGTTACTTCCCCAAGGTGTTACCGACGGCCAAAATGGAAAATAAGTTAGGTGGTTGCTAACAGTACTGAGCACCGTTAACCGGCATATTTAAAAATCTTGTCGCGAACAGCTCGAGACGACGCACAAGCAAGCAAGAACGTACAGTCCGCGCGGTATCCGCCCCGCCGCACAGCGCGCATACGCGGGCGCCCGGACGGCTGACACACCAGTTGCTGGTGGCGCCCTCTGCGCTGCGGCGCCTCCGTCATCGCAAAAGCGGCCCCTCGCTCCCATGTATTTCGCGGCGCGGTCGACACACTGCCCAATCTTCTAGAGCACTATATCCGCGCCATAAGCGCCTTCACCTGACCTTCCAGCTCGGCTCGCTTTTGTTGTTCTTCCCTGAGCTGAGACCCTATCTCCTCTATCTGGTCGGTCTTTGCCCCTTCCATCCTAACCAGCTCTACTGCCTGTGCCTCCAGCGCCATCCTTTTCTCCCTCTCAACCTTCAGGTCCCTCCCGAGCTCCTGAATCTTTACGGCCCATTCACCCTCCAGCCTCAGAATGGTCTCCTTAAACCTAACGCACAACTTGCACGAGAAACTGGTCTCCCCCGCGTCATCTAAGCTTTCAAAACCAGTTTCATCCATGTAGCACCAGCGCCTGCACTCGTCACATTGCACCAGCTCCTCGCCCCCCATGTCTTCCTTAACTTTACGACCCATAGGCAGCCCGCCCACCTACCTAGGGAAAAACGGTTACCTCCGCTTTCCCTGGTCCTATGATTGAAATTAGTGCTTTAACGCATGCAGGAGAATACGCTTTCAAAGCTAAACAATAAATATAAAAGCGCACTTAGCTGGGAGCATGCTCTCCGCCGGATTGAGGCGTTCTGTGAAGTCCACACCCAGGGTTGGTTGTAACAACTTGGTAGCCATATGTAGCCAAATCGAAGTTGGTACGAGGTGTGCGAGCATGTGTGCGAGGTGCAAGTAGTATGTAGAACATACTGCATGCGTTAAATGTGAAATTACAAAGAATAGTACAGTGGCAAGAATATTGCCTAGAATAGGTGATAGACTGATAGACTACGTGATCGCATGATGATAGGTTTACGTGAGTTGGACCGCGGCAGGGTGCAAGCGCAAGTAATCGCGGTGTTGACGGCCAGCCCGCGGCCCGCACGCCCGCGGCCCGCACGCCCGCTCATTTGATCCTCGTTATCATGTGGATTAACGTATACGACCGTCGTTACGTAGTTTTGATTCTTCAAAGTTTCCTCACTTGCATCTGTGATGAGATGCGTCACGTAACGCATCGCTTTCTGCTCGCATTGAGGTTTGATGCTGCCAAGTTCTACGTAGTACATATACAAGCGGCGCTGAAAAAGCTGCGTACCGCCGGCATGTCTCTAGCCCAAGCATCGCGTCATTTGTGTTTGTTGTACAACTATACGTGTGTTTTGTGCTTACCGTGAGATGCTGTGATGTACGGATTACGTCCTACGAGAGTGCTGTGATGAGTGCGTCAATATCCGGACGGAAATCAATCAGTGTGTTCGTTTATGACCGGCGATGTTCCACGTGCATGTCAGTGTTTATTAGATGCAGTGGTAATTTATTTACAGGCGCTGTGCAACAGTCGGACGAAAATAAGTCATCGACAATTTGTTATCAGACTGCACTACAGAGCTCAAAACTCGGAAAATGGGAATGCGCATGATGCAGTTTTCGCATGTTGGAGTGGACCGAAAAATAAGTACCCAGCCCACACCGCCGGGATGGGCATTACTAAAGGTGAAATGGTTCAGGTTTCTGTAAAATAGCTGCCTGGCACAGCACCTTCCTAAATGTTCAGGCTTTGTACTATTGTTGAAGGCCACTTTATCATTAATAAAGGAACGAATATGCTTTATGTGTTAATCACTAGTGCTTTTTCAATATATGTTCATTTTTTTTTTTCGTTTTTCCTTAGTTTTTTTTTTTTTTGTTTTTCATGCTAGACAAACACAAATAGTACTTTTAAACTTGTCAGACCAAAGCTGAACATGAATATCTGCCATGCATGTGACAGCTTTAATGCTAGAAAGGTTGACGTGTATAGCATGTACGTAGACGCTGCGACATCTTAGTGGCACGTTCGGCTACTTGCCCCAAGGTCGTGATGTTTAATGCCAGTGATGGCAGTCGCACTGTGGTGCAGGTGAAATGCAAATGCTTCTGTTTCCTGCAAGATGTCAACGCAAAGTACAAAGCCCGGGCAGTCAAATTAGTCTGGAGCTCTCCACTACGGTATTTTTCATAGCTACATATGTCACTTTAGGATGTGAAACCCTACATGCCACAGGTAGGCTGCATTGTTTTTTAGATTTTGTAACCTCTCATCTATGTTTTGCAACATTTGGCTAATTTTAGTTCTCAAACAGTTGTTAAAGATGAAACCGAAGCAGTTCTTGGCATGGTTTCCTGCTTGGATTAATTTGCTAATTGCAGTTCTTTGAAACTTGCATCGATGCTGGACAGTTGAAATAGCAGGTAGTTGAATTACAGAAATGATGTGGATCGTGCATTTCAGTTCTGACAAATGGAAAGTAACGGTCCCCTCCTTGCATGCATAGGTGCCCTTAGACAAATACATACTCGGGTGTGTGATTGTGACGCATATCAAGGGTCAACAGAAGGCCATGTGGAGCCAGGGTGATATTCTTCATGAAGG
The DNA here is from genome assembly GCF_055883805.1 of Amblyomma maculatum. Lineage (NCBI taxonomy): Eukaryota > Metazoa > Arthropoda > Arachnida > Ixodida > Ixodidae > Amblyomma > Amblyomma maculatum. Next base: position 893,117 of record NW_028146739.1, on the reverse strand, counting down.
CTAAAGTAAAATTCTACAACAGCTGCTGTACCATGCAGAAAAAAATTGATCATTTAGTGTATGATTAACTGACCATGAATAGCATCTTACTCAGAGTATGATGTGATATATAATATCTGGTTTAGCATCCCAAAATAACTACGGCTATGAGGAACACAATAGTTGAGGGCTCTATAATTTCGACCACCTGGGGTCTTTTACATGCACTGACACCGCACGGTGCATGACGGCCTATTGTTCCCCTGCTGTGGCTGGAACCAAATCTGCATCTTTGGGTTCAGCAGCCAAGCACTCTAACTACTGAGCGAGCACAATGGGGCCAAGTATCAAAATGCATGTCATTACATTTCCTTCTAGCCTGTGATTTCCTTCACAGAACTAATGTATACAAGGAAAAGTAAATAGCAAGAAAACACTAGTTTTATTGCACATTATATTCACATTTCAGCAAACATTCTCTAGGAAAAAATTTCTCATTGTTTGCATGCAAACCATGAACATCTTACAAAAACAAAACAATGCACTTACTCCACTCCAATTCAACAAGAGTTGTTGTCGGGCAAGTTGGCTTGAATCATGTAATGCCATTAGGGCTATGCGCAAAAAAGACAACACAAAAAACAGAGGCAACGACAGGACAAGCGCAAACTAACAACTAGTTTATTCAGAAGTTTAACCTCTAAATATAAAACATATAAGCGCATGCGCAGCGGAAAAAACCACAGCATGCCTGATAAACGCGAACCACCGTCATACCCTACAAAACAGAATTCAACAAGGCAGACTCGCTTTTGTATAAGGCAATAGACGTATCACTGACACGTATCACGTATCACGTATCACTGACACTGACACTGACACAACGCGTGTTGTCTTTTTTGCGCATAGCCCTAATGGCATTACATGATCCACTCCAATTATTAATGGGCAAGGTTGCATCTATGCTACTACACTGCACTTATCACAAAACCACAAGCCCCATCTGCTTTGGCCAATCACTTGATGAAACTAACGGAGACAGATGTCTCACACCACAGACTGGTCGTCTCGCAACATATCTCTGCATACGTTGCATTTCAATTTCATGCCTTTCCACTTAGCTTCAACTGTTGCCAGCATTACTAGTCACCCATCTTTTCTGAAACTTCTTTTTACGCTGTTGGGATCAGCATCCTTGTTAACGATGGTCTTTGGCATTCTCGATGCTATCATTTTCACATCTTCCTCACCTGGAAGGACGAAGAAAATGGCAAGCCTTGAGCAGATAAAAAATTAGGGAGACTCCTAATCTCCACCTGTAAGGGTATGATGCGCCAGCATTAATGGCTTTATTGTACAGATCCCACTGTGGATTCTCGTTAATTTATATGCCCTTTGCTATAAACTCAATTACTAATTCCTTAATTCATGTCTCTGTTATCTCAGACATACTCATCAGCATACAGTCATAGGCTACCCTGTTACGTGGTAGACAACCTGGCATAAACCTCTGTAAGCCTCACGTTAACCAAACTGTACAAACATGCCTCCATGGCCTAGGAGTAACCTTTCTTAATCGGAGCTGAAACGTCCCAGAACATATTTCAAATATAACTTTGTAAGCTTGAGTTAACAGCCCCTGCCTCGTGCCACTTTTGGCTTGTGCACAGGGGTCATCTGTTAAATACTGGTTAACATGCATGAAACATACATTTTCACACAAACTGGTGGCAAATGGTCAAGTGGTGCACTGCAGATACTGCAATGTATACCTATATGCATGCAAGGATGTCATCATCACATAACATGATCAAGAGTTCTGTCAGTGCCTGCAGTTAATGGCACTTCAATGCCCATTAAAGGACCACCTCAGACAATGGTTGTTGTTACCACAAGACCTGTTCTAACAGCGTACTGACACCATTCCTCTGAGCGATGGACATGTATATGCATACCTTACATAGCTCATGATTGTGGATCTCATTTATTTCTGACTTCCAAAGAGTTCTTGTCATCAGAAACTCTACATTTTATGAAATCGGGTCACCTGTCTTAAAAGGTGATGAAAAGAAATAACCAGGTTACCTTGCTGCAATGCTAAATTATAGAGGGTGAATATGCTGCATGAAGATACCAAGAAGCTTGTACAAAGAAAATTGAGAGTGAAATGGCAGGAATTTTGGAACATCAAAATAAACAACAAACTACACTTTGTCAAACCTGTTATCGAGGAATGGAAATCATGCAGTCATCAAAAACATATCATGGAGGACATTTTAGGTCATCCTCACAAAAGACACACCCACATCTGACACACAGCCTCATACTTATGAAAGAGGGCAAACCAATATACAAGGAGTGTGGAGATAAACTGACAATAAACCATATCTTACATGTGCATCAGACTCGAGAAAATAAGAGGAAAACATTTTGTACAATTTTGCAACAGATCTCTTTCCATCCCAGCATGATCCTAAGAGAGACGTGCAAATTTCCTGCATTTTTGGTTTCCAAAAATGTTCCAAAACAAGTTACATCCTAAAGAACATTTTAATCATTACACACAAAATAAATACATTAAGCCTTGTTCTTGGTGCATGGCAGCATTAGTCGCTTATGCACCATAAAAATCAACACAACGCTGTAAGGTATACCTTGGTTAGCTATGTTATATGAGACAAGCTTTCGGTCTGGTGTGGTCCTTATTCACGTGACAGCGCTGTCATGAGGGTCTATGTCCCAGCGATCGGAAAGTGACCTATTCCAATAATTTTAAAAACTGAAGGCGATTCTACAGATCTCTACCCAAGCATCCTTGGCCGACCATTTACGTGTGGCCGACGTTCGGAAAATGGTCGGGAGCCTACTTAGTCGGCTAGTAAACCACGGCAAGCGGTCGGCCCGGAGGTAGCCGCCAGCCATTTCGGCAAGTAGCTCGCAGCGGGCTTTGGCCCGACTTTTTGGGCGGACTAAATGCCGGGCACGGCGCCAGGTTAATGGCAAGAGTGCGGCAATGCGTCGGCCCGACTGTTGAGGCGGTACATTGAAAAAAAGTTATGAAGAGCACGACTGCTACTTTTTTTTAAAATCTGCCTGTTACTTGGCTTTGGTTTTTCGCGATGTTATGTAATTTGCACTTAGTATGGAACAAAATGATACATGCTATTTAGTGTAAATGTTTTGTTACATTAATTAATGCTATTGTTTGTTTAACTTGTCGCTCACATTTTTAGTGAACCTTATAGCTGTTAGTAAAATTATTTACCAAGTTCTGATAAACAGCAAGCCACAAGGTGACCGCGATTTCATGTGTAGATCATGTCTTTATACTGTTTGCTTATTACGAAGCGCAGCTGTAGGTGATGTAACATCAGTTATATTTTGGCGCACAAGCTCCCGTACACCCCATTTAGCCCGTGTCACTCACTGAAATTCGTCCGCTATATGGCAGCTGGGCACTTGAGTAGACGCAACATCGCATTGTAAAAGAGGAGAAGGCTATTGTGTAAAATAAAAGAAGCGGACAGAAGAGAAAAAGCACCTGGGAGCAGAAATTATGCGTAGGGCACTGGCAAGCCTTGGCCGCGGCGAACGCTCCGGCAGGCAAGCAAAGAGGCAAATTCTAAAAACACTACTTCGCAGCAGGAGTAGAGAAATGCGTACACGGAGGGAGACCCGGACGAAACAAACCGACCTCGCGCTCGGACGTTTCCAAGGAAGGACGGAAAAGAGGGGGGAAATGATGGGAAGGGCGAGGCAACTGTGTCACCCCGCAGCTCGAAAGTTGGTGGCGAGCGTTCCTGACTGGGCGAGAGAAGGGGTGTGTACACGCCGACTTTGAAGAGAGCATGCAGTTTTGTGGTATTTGTATACTATTTTTGAAGGAGGTCTTTTCGAACAAAGTTGTCTTACGATCAAATACATGAAGAAAAAAAAAACGAAGGAAAATGATTATTGTCCAGGTTATTAATCGCATACTTTTTTTCTCAAAACAGTGTGGTAAAGCTAAGAGCCGCGAAAAAACGGGCCAGCGTCCTTGTCATTTGGTTTTGTTTCTTTGCGTGTGGCCCATTCATCCTCTTTTACGACCTGCCGGGGTGGGACGGGCGGCTCTTTTCAGTTGTTTTTTTTTTTTTTTTCGGAAGTCGGAGGGGCGCATTTTCGCAGCGAGCGGTCCGATTCTACAATGGACCGGAAACTACCCCCCTCTGCTCCCCCGCTTCTTGTCAACAGTTCTTGGAAGACTCGGCAGCTTGTGCTCGTGGGTGCGTGCGTGCTTTCAAGTTCATTGCAGAAGTGTAGAGCGCGACCAAGAGACGATCTCGAGCGCGCGAGGACGCTGTACGTGCGAACGAAATGTTGGAAATGTAAGCGCGTTTTCCAAAGTTGCGCGTTATTAGTTAAAATTACAAGACAGTCAACTTTGTTACCTTCAATAACTAGGCGCTGGACAACCAGACCTCTTTTTCATTCGCATTTATATACTGTCAGGACAAGTGACTGTAGTAGTTTTCAAGCGCTGTATCCTTTCAGTAACTCCGCCAAGCCATCCTGAAGTAACGCGCTCCTCCGGCGCGTTTGGACACAAAAAATCGAAGATGCTCCGCTTTTTCTGGTTTTTTTTCCTTTTTTTTTTCTTTTTGCTCAAAAAATGGGAGTGTGGTTTCATAGGAACAAAACAGTTGATTTTTATTTATTTTATCAGTATTTCGCTTTTGTTTTACAGATTGTTTTGAATTATGGCTTCTATATTTTCTTGCTTGTTACTGTCCACTCCTGGTCCGCGAGAGACATATTTTCTCAACGCATCCTGCATATCAATATGAGTTTGAGACCCCTATGTTATACAGAGTGATTGAAAATTAAGAATATTTATTGAGAGCTACACGATGTACGCGCAATAAAAGAAGCTAATTGAAAAGAATTCTTTCCTGAAGCAGCTGCCGTAATTTCGGGTTTTTGTTGTGGCTTGCAGACTAATAATATGGAGAACTTTTAGTTTTAAGGCGTGAACATGTATCGGAAGTGATTAAAGCGAATTATCTGTCGTACGTACTAAGCCGAGAGATCGCTTGTAGAATTGCCCTGCATATGGAAGGAATGCTGCATAGGTCCAGAAACTTAGGACTTCTGCTTGAAAAGTACCGGGATAAGAGAGTAGAAACGATCATGACGTCATAGGCGTGAACTTCAACCATTTACATAGCAGGGAACCAAAGAAATCTTATTGATAAACATGGAAATAGCAAAGCACACTGGGACAATAAATAATGTTTCAGTAAAACAGCAAACAGTACCGAACATATAAGGTAGCGGCAAGAAATATATAATGCAGTGAGTTTCTGGTCACACGTTGTATATCAATAATGCGCAGCTGCAGCAGGACTCCCTCGGGAGCTCTGACCACCTAACAAATTTCCAGACAGTCGATTGCTCGATCCTTTGTGCTCACACATATATGCGTGAGCCGCAGGCTTGCGTCTTTCAAGACAAGAACCGAGTTCAAATCACTTCGATGTACAAGTGACCTTCCTGAGTTGGATGTGCCGCGTCAACAACCTCCGGATAAAGCTTTGCTCTCCAAGAACTAACAGCTGGCTATATCTAGGTGAGACGCACTAGCATGGGGAACAGTAGACAGCGGGGTCACCGAAAGAATACGATCGACCGCGTTCCTATTCTGCCAAATGATCAATCCCACGGACTTCGCTACACGTTGTTCGAACGCTTCGCGCGGCCTTCCACTGTGCGACGAAAAAGCTCACGGCGCTAGGCAGTGGAATGTCCAAGCTGCGACGCAGTCCTTAAAAACACGTGCGTGAGACTCGACCTGACTAAAGTTGATACTGTGCGGATCAATATGCCAGCTGTAAAGCCTGTCTTAAAGGGCCACTGTCCAGGGAAGGCCCTTTTAAGAAAAGGAGCCCAGTGTTTCGATCAGGTACCGGAGATAGTCTGTGCAAAATTCTACAGCGACACGCGCGCCGCAAAGCATCGAAAATACAATTCAAAGCTACCTCATGCTCTCCTTTGAGAAGCCAGCTTCACCGCTCCCTGCGCTGGCCCGACGGGCCCCGATAATGACGTACGTATCGGGAACGACGTCCATTGGTCCGTCTAGCTGACTGACGGGAGAAGGATGGGTGTCTACCGCTCGCAGCGCGCTTTTCCCTCGCCACGGCCAGACTGAATCCAGCGGCGCGCGCTCCCTCGACCGTTTTTTTTTTTTTTCGCGCTCACGGAGAGCCACGCCCCACCTCCCGCCAAACGCGGAGGAGGAAGGGGAATTTGTATTGCGGAGGCTAGACGACCTCGGGCAGGAGAGAGAAAAACCTTTGCGAGCGAACGGAAGGAGAGAGACAGGATAGAATCGGGTGATTGCGGTGGCTGTAACTGCGTTATTAGTTACTCTTTTCAAAAACATTTTGCGGCCTTGCGTTCCAGGGGCGAAATCTCACAGTCACCGGGGAAGAAAATATTTTCGACCGAAGGGTGGACAGTGGGCCTTTAATTTGGTGGGGATCGAATACGCCACACTCAGTGCGCCACCGAAAGTCTCTTAGAGCATGCGGGAGATTGGGTGCAACAGGCGTCTCCCACTTCCCATACGTTTGGCACATATGTATAGGGGCGCAGAATAGCAGAGCGCTTCGCAGAGATTAGATATTGCTGTGGCTATCCATGCTCCGTCTACAAACATCTCCTCTAACTATGCGAACACGTGCGCCTGCTTCCCCTGACCATGCACTACAAGCATCTGCCTTCTACTTCCAAGCCAGTATAAAAGTTAAGGCCGCCCAACTTAACCTATGTGATCCACTAACTCGGATACCCAATAGCGCACAACAAAGGGCATAATGAAGACAAGGCGGAACCCAGATAGGCGCCACCACCTAGCTATAGTGAAAATATAATCAAAGTAGATTGACTTTGAAAGAGGAATCCACAAGAAAACACGTGCTAAGCCATGCAGGGTCGTATCATTGGGAGGCTGGATCAATAAACAATCAAGGAACACAGATGTGGGAAAGTTGGCACCTGTGTGCACTAGGCTTTATCGGAAGTTTCGCTCATACGTTAATTAGCTATAACTTTAGGATGAACAAGATGTCCGAGGTTATTGAGTTAATAGTCTATCCCGACATCGGCACGAAGCCATGTGTGACGCATGCACGTACGCACGCACGCACTTACGCACGTCTGCAGTCGCACAGAGTAAATTGTTCCACGACCTTACACAGTGGTACGATGGAATAGTTAATAATATTTGAAAGAAGGAAATAAAAATTAGGGGGACGCTCAAGCTTCCCCTTAACATTCGACGGGATACAACGCCTTCTCATTCTTCTCTCTATCTCTCTATTTCGGTGGACAACCGCAGTTAACTGTAAATTGGTTATAGGAAAGTAAAGGCGCAGCATCTGTCACATATCCCGGTGGGAACCTGGACCGCATCTCCATATTTACTACCACATTCCGAATATTTCAGACAAAACCCGACGATACTCAAGCGAAAACCGGGTTAGCGAGGTGGCTTTTGGACCAAATGAGCTGTAGCGCTTCGCATATATACATATATGCTGCACTCTCGATAGACGAAACTCGAGTATATTGCCGACATGAGGATAAATGGAACAGCTTGGGACAAATATTTGCCCGCCTCAGTTAAAACACGGGGATTAGGAAAGCTTTATTCCTGATATATCAATATGCCGAGGCCGACTGTCTTTATCCAGAACACAAATGTGGTCCTGATAGTTTTCAAATAAAAATGAAAGGCACGCAAAGAGCCGATCGCCCGGACGATTCGCCTGTCGAACGTATACTTCCTGCGAACACAAGCATTGTGCAAGAAGTAACCTTTGGTTCTTTTGAGAAAATTCAAAGGGATTGCGTTTTGAGAATCCCGCGCAACATGACGAGGATCGATCGGCTCCTGCACCAGTGGCGGTCTACATTGTTAAATTCTTCAACGTCAGCCTCACAAGCAGAAATATGGTATGAAATGCCAGAATATATATAAAGTTCCTCGAATCCCCTTTTCTCCAGCCGCGTATTCACTGCTGCTATAATATATCATTAAATAACATTGTGCATATCAAAGTAAAGTCTCCTGCAATACAGCAGCTTTCCCCTCTACGTTCCATGAGGCAGTCGGCTTAGCAGGAGAAAAGTGGAAAATTCGTATCATTGAAACAGCTATTTTTATGCAACATTGAGTTATACCGCGTGCATGATATATATTGACACTATATCATTTGAGCCTGCTGATAGAATTATACATTGCGCAACAGAAGGTGAAATTAACTGTTATTTATACATATTTTGAAATAAAGCTGTAACCGCGCGCTAATTGAGCCGCGGCGGGTATGTTACACTCTGTAGTTGATCGCGAGTTGTCATTAACTTATGCTTGAATTTGTGAACTGGTAGGCGCTGATTGTCTGTTTGAAGCATACTTAGTATTAAGTGCCTAAGATTTGCGCGGTTACTGCTATGAACCTACGAATGTAATTGTCCATTTTTTTTTATGATTAAATGGTAACCTCTGAATTTAAACAACCTCATCATAAAGTTAACCTATAACGTAACCCTAAGCAAACCCACGGTAAACCGAACATATCACGTGCCTTTAAGGTTTATATGTTAACCGTCAATTACTTTTGCCAGTGCCCTCGAAACCTATCAATCCTAAACGCCCTTAAATTCGTTTCGCAGCCTCCGTGAGTTTACATTTCGTACGGGGTCAAGAAAAGAGGCGGTGAGCTTTTACGAGCTTTCATCCGGATCCGGTGCACTTTGCCCTGCGACCTTCTACTGATTTTCATGCATCCCTAAAACAAATGGACAAAATATATTTTTGTCAGAAACTTGCAGCAGTTACTATGTGGTTCAATCGGTATTTACCAGCTTGAGCTCGAGGTCACGGGCTTTAGTCGAGCTGCAGAAGCCGCATTATGATGGAAACCAAACGCGAAAACGGAAATGTGGTTTGCGATTAATATGACAGCCCGAGGGACTCTAAATAACCCACGTACTGCTTTGGGAAGTATAAATCCGCATGGACTATGTAATATCTGCAAAAGCACTCATAATATACAGTGTTCTGCAACTTAACCGTCTTGGAAAAGACGGTTCCGATAAAGTTGCTGAACACTATATACGTAGCCAGGTCTTGCTATTTTGGCTAAATGAAGCTGCAGGTGTTCTACTGCCCCACACTTGGTTTATGTGGAAGATATTCGGTTAAAAGAACATTACATACATTCACTCCAAGCCATATTTTTTTCATGCAAAGAACTACAGCCGCTGGTATCAAGACGGGGGCTCTACAGAAGCCGTAGAAAAAGGAAAAGAAAAGAAACTACCTCGACGCTTCTTGAACGACGAGGGAGGGGGGGGGGGAGGGGGGGGGGGGAGGGGGCGTGAAAAAGAAAGAAAACTGCTTCTCGCTGCGCGGGACCAGCTGCCCCCCATCGGTCCATCTCTTCTCCCTGCGGCAAAGCGGAAAGAACCACGGGGAGGCGAAAGGCATCGAGGCACCCTACCGCGGGGGGCGACAGGAATGCCGAAGCAGAGAGAAATAGCGGCGAAAAAAAAAAAGAATTGCATGCACCGCACACAGGGAGATTCTCCCTGCTTTTGCAGCTTCTCTCCCCCCCCCCTCCTCCCTTCTTGAGGTCACGTGGCCAAAAGGCGGGAAAACACATCCCGCGCGAGCTAAGATGCGCGGCGCCACTCAGTCGACGGCCAGCCTCCGTGAGTCCGTATGGGTGCGCGCGATGCCTACTGCCTAATTTTATCGTCCGCTTTTATTTCGCGCAAATTCAATCTGTCTCAACCTCCTGCAGCAGTCAGCGTTTGAAAAGAACAGCCCATATATACAGCTGATGATTGCAGCCGCTCTGTACAGATTCTTCGTGCCGAAGTTCACCAAAACATGCGTAAGTACATGATCTTTCGGTCTTGATCAGAGGAGCTTTTTGCTAGATTCGATTGTTGTCGACAGAGACGCCACGCATGTTCGGCCAACGGACGGAATGCGCGCAGACCCTCTCCGGGGTCCCGCCTCGGACTCGACGGGGGGTGCTCTGCTGCGCTGCGAAGTGACTCTCAGGTTACTCGGCCTTTCCGACCCCGGACGTCTGGTGGGAGAGGGTGTGCGGAGGGGGACCGAGTGGACCGTGCCGCCACCGAAACGGACCCTTTTCAGGCAGTGTGTGTTCTGTACGCCGTGCGAGCGAGTTTGTTAACGAAGGGACAATAAATCTGTTCCATTGTTTTGTTTTTGACGACTGTGTCGACTACAGAACTTTTTCTCAGAAGTGGGATATCAACCAACTACCTTCCTCAACGAGTGCCTCTAAAGTTATTCGACCACGAAAAGCCACGATGTTGCTACGTTCGAAGACAACGAATGGAGGACCCGAGGGCGAGGTATTACGACCGGCTCACTCAACGAAGGACGACGGCGCACAGAACGAAGACGAGACGCAGCCCAACGTCGAAAGGGGATCCATGAACGCTGCAACGGCAAGCAGCCACGACATGGACAACCCCAACGAAGCAATACCCGCTCCCAGTGCCTTCGACTTCCAGGCGCTGATGCAGGCTGCGATCCAGACGGCGGTACGAGAGGCATTCCAGGGAGCAGCCCAGCTAATGCAATCGTCTCAATCGCCACCGCACCACCCGTCAGCAGATGCATCGGGCGTCGCGGATGGACGACTGGCGACGGCGAGCGCGCAACTGGTGCCAATATTCGACCCATCTTTGCACGATCAGCCAACGGTCGAGACGTGGCTCAACAAAGTGGATAATCTGGCTGCAGCCTACAGTTGGAGCGACCAGCAGACCACTTGCTTCGCCCTCACGAAGCTCCAGGGCGTCGCAAAAACGTGGTATGATGGGCTCACAGATGTCCAACGAACTTGGGCCGACTGGAAAGCTGAAATGAAGAGGGCGTTTCCTTCGGCATCCAGTTTCCAACGCACATTCCGGGACATGGAATCACGAACGAAGGAGCGCCACGAAAGTGTCGAAGCGTACTTCTACGACAAGCTGGCCAAAGCAAGGCGCTGCAACATCGGTGAAGCGGCTTGTATCGAGTACGTCATCACTGGACTCAACGACGAAGATCTGGTGCGGACCCTCAGCGTTCGAGACTACGCAAGCCCAGATGAGTTGCTCCAATGCGTGAAACGGCTCTGCGACAGAACGGACACCATGAAGCAGACGAGACCCAAGACGCCCTATCAGCCGTTGGATGCTCGACGTTCACACCGCGTCCAAGAGGGCAACGACTGCGTAGCGGCAACTGCTCAACGTCCACTTCGCACCGGAGGCGAATCGGCAAATGCATCCGGACGGAAATATAACGAAAAAGGCGAGCCACTTTGTTTTAATTGCTCTTCATACGGACATTTTTCGGCAGCATGCCCAAAACCTCAACGCAAACCGCGATGCACAAATTGTGGAAAATCAGGCCACGAGACAAAAGATTGTTATTCGAAGAAAGGCTCGACAACTAGCAACGGGACGAAACCAGCTGTCCTTGCGCAAGAGCGCAACGATACAGTGGGCAGCATGGTGCCAAATCAGAAGTATTTTATGAGTGCCAACGTGAACGGGAAGCCGATTAAGGCATACGTCGACATGGGAAGCCAGTGCATAACGATGCGGGAGAGCGAAGCAGAAAAGTTGAAACTCTCATACGAACCTCTAAGCCGTCCCTTTACGATCAGCGGGTACGGATCGGGAAAAACGACGCCAATGGGCAGTTTTGAAGCGAAATTGACGGTGGACCAGGCTACAGCCGACGTCCAGATCCACATTGTCCGAGACGATGTACAAGCTGTCCCACTGCTTGTCGGGCAACCCTTTACCGAACAGCCACACATAACAGTGGTGCGCCGCAAAAATACAGTGCGCATTTTCGAGGAGCATGACGAGTCGGAGGATGAGGACGGGACTCTGGCCAACTTAGCTGTACCAGCCCTACCACCGCGCCGAGTGAACTTGTGGGCAAAGGAGGCTGTTGTCATACCTCCGAATTACGTCGGCTTCGTTGCACTGGGCAGTGACAACGTTACTCACAGTGACATCTTCGTCCACGGAAAGCTGCACGAGCCACGCTGCCAATACGTACGAAGCTGTGTGCTGAGGGAAAACGAGGGGTGCGAGCTATGCCTACCTGTAGCGAATGTCTCAGAGTCTCCGCTGATCATCGCGCAAAACCGGAAAATCGCAAGGGGAACATTGAGCATAGAAGAAGAATATTCGGAACCCTTCATTCTTGTAAGCTGCAACGAAAAAAAGCCGACAAAGGCAATCGCTGGAGCTTCAATGCGCCATGTTGATGCCCTCAGCAGGGCGCCTGCCTCAGAAGCTGAAGAGACTGATGTTGCAAGAGGCATTAATATCTTTGTAACGGAACTCACCGACGACGACTGGTTGACGCTAGCACAGAAAACGGACCCAAAGTTACAGTCTATCGCAGACACCTTGAGGGGATCGTCGAAGACGAAAGAAGCGCACCGCATAAGAAAGGAGTATGCCCTGGTAGAAGGCGTGCTTTTCAGGAGATTATGCAACAAAATTCACATGAAGAACGCAACGTGCACACCTAAGGCCAACGGGCAGGTCGAGAGGTACAACCGAATGATAACGCCCGCAATTGCCAGTCTATCAAAACGAGACGACGGAAAGGACTGGGACGAAACTCTAACGCAAGTGCAATGGGAAATCAACAACACCGTAAATCGAGCTACGAAAGCGACGCCATTCAGTCTGCTTTTCAACTTTCACCAACGAAACGTGACAGGAAACCCAGTTGATGACGCCATCGCACTGGAGCTTGGCGCCAGCCTACTTAAGCTACGGGAGCCGGCAATTGACAATATTCGTCAGGACCAGAAGAAACAGAGAGATTTTCAACAAGCGACGAAAGACAGCGCCCAGCTACCAACCAGGCGACATGGTGTTGATCGAGAGGAAGCCAGTTTCAACGGGAGAGTCGCGCAAGCTGTGCCCAAAGTACAGGGGACCGTACATAGTCGTAGAAACGCTTCCCAACGACCGATACAAAGTGCAAGACTTCCCCGAAGTACAGCGTACCCGGCGATTCTACGAAGGCGTCGTGGCGGCGGACCGGATGAGGCGCTTCACATTGGGAACCGCGGCCAGCGGCGATTCCTCTTCAGAAGACACCGAAAACGACGAGAGACAAGCGGCCTACGAGTAAGAAAACAAAAAAGAGAAAACGCAAGACCCCATTCCAACCGAGGGCGGTTGAAAATAAAAGGATGGCCGAATGTTGTCGACAGAGACGCCACGCATGTTCGGCCAACGGACGGAATGCGCGCAGACCCTCTCCGGGGTCCCGCCTCGGACTCGACGGGGGGTGCTCTGCTGCGCTGCGAAGTGACTCTCAGGTTACTCGGCCTTTCCGACCCCGGACGTCTGGTGGGAGAGGGTGTGCGGAGGGGGACCGAGTGGACCGTGCCGCCACCGAAACGGACCCTTTTCAGGCAGTGTGTGTTCTGTACGCCGTGCGAGCGAGTTTGTTAACGAAGGGACAATAAATCTGTTCCATTGTTTTGTTTTTGACGACTGTGTCGACTACACGATATTATACTGAACATAATAATGTATTGTTTTGGAGCATATGTTCGTCTTGTTATATACTCCTTGCATCTTTCTTCATATATATATATATATATATATATATATATATATATATATATATATATATATATATATATATATGTGTGAGCCAATTCTGCCACCGCAGCCAGCCGCAGCCTTGTTTCCAAGCGGCTCAGCAAGTCTTCCTGCGCGATCAGCGCCCACACCAATTATATATATATATATATATATATATATATATATATATATATATATATATATATATATATATATATATATATATATATAATTGGTGTGGGCGCTGATCGCGCAGGAAGACTTATATATATATATATATATATATATATATATATATATATAATTGGTGTGGGCGCTGATCGCGCAGGAAGACTTGCTGAGCCGCTTGGAAACAAGGCTGCGGCTGGCTGCGGTGGCAGAATTGGCTCATTTTGCTGCAGTCTGGGTCCTTGGGTATCTCCTGTCCCAAAATGCTCGCCTTTTAATATGGAGGGACACTCACTATACCGATCAGGTAAGTCCAATTAGCACATATTTTGTTCGATACGACAATATACTGCAACTGTTTCTGGAGCGCGTATATATATGCGCATCTTATTACTACGTACATTTTTTTTTATTTATAATCGATGTGTGCGCATTTCGCTCTGATTGCGCAGGAAGACGTGCTGAGCCGACTTGGCAACGATGCTGCGGCGTTGGAATTAGCTCTTTTCGCTGCAGTCCGAGGTCCGATCTCCTCTGCCCCAAAACGCCCGTCTTTCACTTCTTCACATCGAAGTGCATGCACCGACATGTATACCGACCAGGTAAGTCAAATTATCGCCGATTTTCTTCTATACGATAATGTACTGCAACTAATTATGTATTGTTTTGAGACTTATGCGCATCTTGTTACTGTAAATGCATATTTTGTAATTGGTGTGCGCGCCTTGCGCTGATCGTGCAGGGAGGCGATATCAGCTGGAAACTGGCTTCGACAGTGGAAGCTCGTTTCGCCGAAGCCCGAAGTCCTTGGTCTCCTCTACACTAAAACGCTGGTCTTTCGCTTCTTCATGGCGGTGCACTTGCCGGACAGGTATTAGCGCTGATTTTGTTCGGAAAATTCGATTATCCGACTCACATCGATGGGACAGCATGCAACCCAGTTAAACGTCAAATGCTATCACTGATATAAATATTGCAGCACCCCTCGCCATAGGAAAGATCAGAAGCTGTACTAGCATCATCGCTACTGCCAAGCAAGCTCGTGCCAGGACTGAGTACAAGATTTATGCCGTGTTTATTATTATTATTTTTTTGCTGCTGTAATGATGTATATACGTGAAAATTGATGATTGAGTGATGCGGTATGCTGGCAAGGTAAGTGAGCCAGTGCGTTCATTTTGTGGATTTTGGAATTATATATGTGATGCACACAGATCTGAGCCGTTTCACATTGATTTTGATCTGTGCGCTTGCTTTCTGGGCAAGCAGTTGTATTTTCATAGTGCGGATTATTTCCTGGTGCTCACATGCTCATGAGGTGTTCAGCTAACTTGTTTCAAGCTTTAAAAATTTACAACGGGTTCTATAAGCTTCTACGAGTTCGGCTGTCTAAATAGTCGTCTTGGCTGATAAGACAATTTTTTTTAATAATGCTCTGTTGTTAAATAACGAAAATAAATCAGATGACTTATCCTTAAATATCCGATCGCTTTTGCTGTAAAAGTTCCATCTAGTTAGAGAAAATTAAGCTGTAATTTACGGAATAAACTTATTGTAGGTTTCATGTAAATATCGCGGAAACTGTTTGTTCTGCCGCGTTGGAATGCCTCATACGCGCTCTATGACAAGCGCGGACACTTGGTTTTGCTAGAATTATTAAATTGCAGCATTAACATGCAAGAACGCGCTTCGGGAGGATAAGGTTTGAGTGCGCTACGGTTGCAAATTGCAACATCATGGCTCCAGCAAAACGAAGTGATCGCGACTTTTTCGCGGATTCACGGATCCTGATTACCTATTGCGGCTTTGCGCTAATGCGTTTTCAGTAGGGTCGCATGGAAGTCTGGCGCATAAAATATATTGATGTGATAGTGCAGTTGGTGGCAGTAGCAACATTATTTATTCTACCTTTCCACCCTATATTTGCCTGCAATGTAAAAGTCTAGGCGAAAATGAAATATTTAATTAGAACACTTGTCTTCGTACAGCTAACCAAGATGGAACCTGCCGCAGATCCGACGAGTCGCAGACATCAAGTGATCGACAGGCTGCCAAAAGAACGAGGCCAAGCCTCAAGCCCATCTTCCATATGTGGCACACGTGCAGTCATATATCGACGCTTATTAAAAAGCAAATCGCGAGCTTTTTCTGAACGCTGTTGACAAATAAATTTTTCACCAAATACTGCAGCTTTTGTTTCTTCATGGCATCAGAAAAGCTACTGCTTTTCTTGGTGCATTTGTATGTGCTACCCCGTTATATATGCATGGGCCACGATATATTAAATGCATGGCATGATACCTGCACGAGGGGCGATGCCGGCCACTAACCGGCGTCGGGTAGCAACCGGCCGACGTACGGTCTTTCGTCAGCAAAATGCTAGGGCAGACGAGCGGCCGACCATTCAGTAACGCTGGCAGACGGCAGGCCCATGTGCGGCAGGTGGTCGATCACGTCGGGCCAAAAGGTCGGGCCGTAGTCGATTGCCGAAAATCGGCCGACGTTAAGTCAGTGTCAATCCCCGACGCCGGCCCTCATTCGGGTGCCGAAGGTCGGCCGGCCACTTTTTGGTCGGCGAGAAAGGTCGGCCCTACCTTTTGCCACACACTTTTTTTTGCTTGGGTTACTGCGGCGTGGTTGTAGAGATGCCTGCGCACGATGCCCGGCCGCTGTGCTAACAGTCTGCTGCTGACAGTTGAGTTGGCTCTGTAATAAAGCGGGCTCTGCAGGGCTCAGAAAAATACCCGTCCCGTACAAATGAATGTGCCGTAACGATTTACAGTGCGCGATAACTCGTCCTGCATGAGCTGTAGCAGACGCCAGCAAAATAAGAGCGCTTTCACTATATTGCCTAGAATATACTGACTAGTGTGTCGAGCCACGGCCGGTCTCGAGGGAGAGCGCGTTTCTCTCTTCTCTTACGGCCTCTCCAATGGGGTCTGTTTCCACCGCCCGCCGCGCCTCGGTGGGGTCGCCACCGCCCCACTGCTGCTCCTCCGCTACAGCCGTTCACGCGCAAGGGAAACGCGCGCTCGCTCTTCGCTCCGCCCGCATCGGTTGCAACCGGCAGGTCCTGATATTTCACCCCTTATTGCTTATAGGAAGAAGCCGTAATCAGCGTCTGATTTATCGTGTATGAGCAATAAAATAGTCAATAATGAGCGCCTTCGTCAGTGCTGTCGCGCACGCTCGAATGAAGTTTCGGGTGCACTTACATCAACACTTTTTGCCCCTAAATTTTTCACAAAACTATATGTACCATTTTATGCAGTGTGCCTTTGAAAGCTGTAAGCAGGTACAGCGCGACCTGACGCTAGTGCATGACAAACTGTTCGGTGGATATTCTGTCAACCGCTGCCGTTTTCGTTTAGAGCAAAAGAGGCACTGACCAAAAATTCATAGCACGTCTCAGATTCAGAGTAAGGAACAAAAACTTACGCATACAGTTAAAATTTCAGTTGTCTAGTGAATGGGTTGTTCTAGCTTCGTTTAAAACAAATCAGTAGGTTGAAAGACAGCAGATGTATACGTAGTCTCGCGACTGACGCACACGTAGACAGTCGTAGTCAGTTTAATGCAGTGATAAAAAAACAACATTTAATCAAGGAAATGGGCATAAACAGATATGCATAATTGAAAAGAGCAGCAAGCAATAAAAAAATATGTCCTTCAACGTTAACACATTGCACTCGTTCATCAAAACGGTACATGCGGCTAGAAAATTAATGTCTCAAAATCTTTCTGGATGGTTTGTGCACATAAGGAGCTGGCCTTTCATTCCTGTCTGTCACTTTCTTAGCATAATTGACAAGAAGGATTCTGAGAAATTTCTCACATATTAAAGAAGCGGACCTTATAGCATGGCTATCGTCAATGCCTTCCGGGCAACTCCAAAGGTGAGTTCTCAAGTGCTGGCTGGATTAAGATTTGAAGTAGGTGAAGTAGGTTTGTGGTAGGTGCATGACAGCTTTTTCAAAAAAAAAAAGACACAACCTTGTCCAAGAGGGCTACAAACTTTGGTTTTGGATAATGCAGTCCGCTAGAATCTTGTCCTCGCAGAATATAGTGTACATGGGACTGCTTCTTTCGCTGGTTTCAAGAAGGATAGCACCAGCGTCACACCCGAAGTCACTGATTAACTTCACAATGTATCCAGCGACGTAAGCTAAACCAGAATACGTGGCAGTGGGTAATGGGATGACAGGAGATACCATCACTTCTTTCAGTTCCTCGGTTACTGATTGCGGCAGAGCTGGAATGATTTCGTCGGTGTCGACACTAGGTTCCTAGGCGCGCAATACAGCGCGACATACAACTCCTATAGTCACCTCTGAATAAATAGCACAGAGAAAAGCTTTTATATTCATTATTGAGGAGTGTCCCTTGAGTAACAGTGGCGAATGTGTAATAAGCAAAGCATTCTACCAAAATAATGGGGCAGCGATTGCTCTCTAAGGCAGGCATTACTGCACAGATAGTTACAAGGAACTATTAGTTCAAAAACATACTAGAAAAAGAAAGAAAATATTGCTAAGAATTAGGGCTTGAAATATATTTCCTATTTTTTCATGAAATAATCATAATATCATGTAAACATTTCATTAAACCAACGTTTATTTGCAAAATTAAAATAATGTTTTTAATACAACATAAGACATTTGCTGGTCTATAAATTATAGCAAAATTGAAAACAAAACTTCAAAGCGTTTACTCTGACGTTTACTAATACTTTATGTCATGTAAGCATTGTGCAACTTACATTACATTTTTATAAAATTATTTTCATCTTCGGTGTTACCTCGATGGTTTCTCATCTAGCGCTGAAAGACGGTTTTGCCATTGTTGCTGTTATGTTTGCCTTGAATTAGGAAGCTTCTATGTGTTCACTGCTCATTCACTTTTTTTATTCATCTTCTTGTACAGGCTTGGGCAAAAATTCAGATTAAAATGAACAAAAGTAGATACCATGTCGCAATACATGTCATTGCTTGTCGAGCGATTGCTGAGCGACAGTGTTTTTTAATATAAAGACTCCATTCACGTGTGTAGCACGCTGCCAGGATGCCGCTGCAGCATCTACCTTCTGTAATCTTTCATTTAGGGGCTGAACTCACCACGAAACCCGCGGGCGACAGCGCGAAACCAGGCAAATGCCACCCGCCGCCACTGAAGCAGATGCGGAGCGAACAGTGAGCAGGTCGCGCCCCTTGCGGCGGCGGAGAGCGTGACTCAAGGAGAAAAGTTCCCATTGTTCACGCGGCGATTGAGAAGGCCGTACGAAAGAGCGCGCGCTCTCTCCCTCGAGACCGGCCGTGGTCGAGCGCGCCGGCTGGGATGGCTCGGATAGCACTGAAAGCCGCCGGCGGCCGCATAGCGGCGCTGTGGTGCGAGAGGGTGTAGGGTGCCTCGATACCAGCGCCGCCGTACAGGGTGGTGACACCCTTTGGCATGCCCCGCGCCGCCGCATTCTCCGCGCTCGCCATCTTGGGGCAAGTCACTTCGTGCAGTTGCTGCGGAGTGTCCGAAGCGGTTGTGCTGTGCGCTGGGCGATTGTATTGTGTTCAGTCACGAAAACTAGCATGCCAGGCTCTTGGGTTTCATTCTGTGCTGGTTCAGCAAAAAAAAAAAAAAGAAGCCAGATGATTTTGTTTTTCAGGGGATAAGAGACGGAGAAATGTATGGGAGGCGAAAGTGAAGCGTGAAGACTGGACGGCGAATGGCAACGCGAAGATCTGCGAGGTAAGCCACAATACCTGTGCTGCTTTTATGCATCCATAAAATTTCTTTTGAGCGAATAGGCGCATTTCGATTGTGTAAAAAAAGGTCTAGCGCAGACACAGACCACTAGAAAGATGACAAACACACACAAGAGCCTGCGTATGTGTGCGTGTCGTCTTTCTTGCGGTCTGTATCTGTTTATACGAAAGCGTTTTACAATATATTTTTGTATTTTTCTAATGCAGTTACCCACTTCTGTTTGGAATGACATTACCTCACGCCGCTTCACCCATCTGCTTGTAAGCACGAGCTTTGTGCGGGTTTTGGCTTCCCAATCTAGCGTTTTGCGCAACCGATTTTGGTCTGCCTTCTTCAACATTGAAGCAGGTTGAAGAATCGCATTGCCTGGCATCGGTATTAGCGCGGTGTGTTTTTAAGTCTAAATTTTGAATTTTCAGCGTACGTGAGGGCTTATAAGCTAAATATATGGACAACTGCGTCTGCTATGTTGTAGTCACTCGGAAAAATTTAGTGTAACTTTCAGTGAGTGACACTCGACTTTAGTATCATTCGCGTAGTGTCACACAATAATATCTGTTGATGAGGATCTCCTCCCTTTCTGTGTTCATAACCACACCAAGAATATGCGGAGAAGGTCGAGCCTGGTATTTGGCAAAGGAATGCACCACTGCGCCCTTTCGATCGCTCCCCTTTACACTCGATCTTGAAAGCTAGTGCCAACCGCCAGGGCTTCAGATTCACACGGATTACATTCTCTCTCTCCTTCTCAGGAAATAATACAAGGGAGAGCGATGAATGGCGTGTCACCTCGCGACAGAGTAGGAAGTGAAACGCAGTTTGTAACAATTATTTTGGTCGCAAAAAAAAAAAAATCTTCCCGTGAGTGGGCCCGCTGGAATTTGGCAAGTGTGCCCGGCATATCGCTAGTACAACATTTCGCGAAACAGAGATAACAGGTCCTCTGAAGCTATTTTTTTTTTAATTATACACAGGAGCAGTTTTTCGCGAGGTTTCTGAGATTCGCAATAATATAAAAAATTGGGTTCTCATAAAAATTAGGTCGTTTTAAGTATATGATTGGTAGCTCGACAAGTCACAAAGAAACTGATCCCGTGAGCTGGAAGGTGTAGCGGCATCATCTTGTGAAAGCGGTCGTGAGAAAGCAAGGTACTTGCGCAGTACAAAAGTTAATCCCGAATGCAGCTTTTCCTTCCCTGTGTTATTAATTACGCATCGCGAGGCGATGTGCACACCCTGTTGTCCCCGCACTCGTCTGAGGTTAAGTCAAATTTAGGTGAAGCTAAATTTGACCCCCTGTCATCCGAATTGGTGCTGACGCTTGCTTGGCATCCATAGAAAAATTGTGTGATCGCACATGTAAATATCGCATTGCTTTCATAATGTTTTTATTATTTCATTCATTTGCGTGCACACTACAAAAGACTCAAAATGACTGTTTCGTCGGCTATCTCATTTCAGCGCCAGTTCGAGGGCAAACACAGTGTATGGACGGCGGCTCCTCAAGTCAACGGTTGTCCCGACATCGTTTGATTGCGTGTAAAAATTTATCAGAATAAAATATCTGCCATTTGAAGAGTCTAGCAAACTCCGTTTAATGCCTTATCGAACTAACCGTTCCGATTCCAGTGGTTGATTGCGCGGAACACCCAAAGCTGATAAACAGACTGTTAGAGCGGTTTGGGACGATGCGCTTGCACATTTACTTGAATTGGCTAAGTCAGCCAGAAAAATCGAATGATGGGTACGGCAGCAAAACTGTAGCTGGCGCCAACCTTGATTAAAAGATGTCTCCTAGGCATGCATCCAAAATTTGCTGTGTCTACGGTTTACGATGGGCCATTGCGATACAAATAATTTTCGGGATACGGCTGACTGAAACGTAGACATCGTTGTTGATCTATAGCAATAGACGCAATTGAATGTTATGTACCTCATAAACTCGTTAATGTCCGGCAAAACAAAGTGCATTGCTTTATAAAACAGCCAGTTGTCAAAATAACCGTATTTGAGCATCCGAGACGGCGAACGAGTAAATGCTTACCATCTGCAATTTGATCATTTCCTCTCAGAACTACGCATGCTAGCAAGCAGTATAATTGCTTTCACATTTTTTTTTCGAGCAAGAAAGCGCTCAGGATTGCGAGTATGTGTGTAAAAACGTTAACCAGCTGAACCTGCAAGCGCAAGAGCGTGCTGAACAAGAAATCGGGCCGACGCTCCATAGCCCGCCGTGTCTACGCTTGCCCCAACATGGCGCCGTCGACGGCGGTGTCTCCACCCTGTACGGCGGCGCGCTACATCGAGGCACCCTAAGAGGGTGCGAGCCGGTTGCTCGCGCACATTGCGCCGCGCTGCTGACAGTTGGAAAGGGAGCTGCGCGTTGCTTTGGCTCACGTTTAATACTTTGTTTTAGAGCTCTTTCAGGAGCTTAGGATTGATATAACGTTTTAACATGCTAATGTTAATATCGAATTGCTTTGTGCAGATTGCTCGAACTTGAAAGCTCAATCGGTACGTGAGCCACACGCTAACCCGGTAAACGCACATGAGAGCTTTCGCGTTTGGAGGAATTCAAACTCAAATAATACAAGTCACGAAACACAGATTCGGTTTAATAGAACGAAGGCAGCATGTTTAATCAAAGGCGACAATGCGAGTGGAAGACAATGCTGGCATGTTCTTCCCACTTGTCTAGATATCCTAAAAAGTCTTCCAAGAAACGCATGTCTGGGCTACCCGGCTTAAGTGCACGCTTGGTTATCCTGGAGGTCATTACTCGTATCAGGCGATTGATTAGCTTGACGAAGTCTTCTGTTGGTTGCACCCGAGTGTATATAGTCTCCACATGCCGCCGGTGCAAAAAAAGTCCTTTAATAACCTCATCTCCAAAAAGTTGGAATGCAAGGTCAACCTTCATCTTTTCAAAGTTATTGGGTCTTAAGCATAAGCTAGGCTGTGATCCACGGAAGGTATCCGCATCCATGTAACCGGAATGAGAATGTCCTCGAACGGATGACGGCCTCGACCCAAGCAAAAAAAAATGTGTGGCAAAAGGTAGGGCCGACCTTTCTCGCCGACCAAAAAGTGGCCGGCCGACCTTCGGCACCCGAATGAGGGCCGGCGTCGGGGATTGACACTGACCTAACGTCGGCCGATTTTCGGCAATCGACTACGGCCCGACCTTCTGGCCCGACGTGATCGACCACCTGCCGCACGTGGGCCTGCCGTCTGCCAGCGTTACTGAATGGTCGGCCGCTCGTCTGCCCTAGCATTTTGCTGACGAAAGACCGTACGTCGGCCGGTTGCTTCCCGACGCCGGTTAGTGGCCGGCATCGCCCCTCGTGCAGGTATCATGCCATGCATTTAATATATCGTGGCCCATGCATATATAACGGGGTAGCCCATACAAATGCATCAAGAAAAGCAGTAGCTTTTCTGATGCCATGAAGAAACAAAAGCTGCAGTATTTGGTGAAAAATTTATTTGTCAACAGCGTTCAGAAAAAGCTCGCGATTTGCTTTTTAATAAGCGTCGATATATGACTGCGCGTGTGCCACATATGGAAGATGGGCTTGAGGCTTGGTCTCCTTCTTTTGGCAGCCTGTCGATCACTTGATGTCTGCGACTGGTCGGATCTGCGGCAGGTTCCATCTTGGTCAGCTGTATGAAGAAAAGTGTTTTAATTAAATATTTCCTTTTCGCCTAGACTTTTACATTGCAGGCAAATATAGGGTGAAAAGGTAGAAAAAATAATGTCTGCTCACTGCCACCAACTGCACTATCACATCAATATATTTTGTGCGCTTGACTTCATGCGACCCTACTGAAAACGCATTAGCGCAAAGCCGCAATAGGTAATCAGGATCCGTGAATCCGCGAGAAAGGCGCGATCACTTTGTTTTGCTGGAGTCATGATGTTGCAATTTGCAACCGTAGCGCACTCAAACCTTATCCTCCCGAAGCGCGTTCTTGCATGCTAATGCTGCAATTTAATAATTCTAGCAAAACCAAGTGTCCGCGCTTGTCATAGAGCGCGTATGAGGGATTCCAACGCGGCAGAACAAACAGTTTCCGCGATATTTACATGAAACCTACAATAAGTTTATTCCGTAGAATACAGCTTAATTTTCTCAAACTAGATGGAACTTTTACAGCAAAAGCGACCGGATATTTAACGATAAGTCATCTGATTTATTTTCGTTATTTAACCACCGAGCATTATTTTAAAAATTGTCTCATCAGCCAAGACGGCAATTTAGACAGCCCAACTCTTAGAAGCTTATAGAACCCGTTCTAAATTTTTTAAGCTTGAAACAAGTTAGCTGAACACCTCATGAGCATGTAAGCACCAGGAAATAATCCGCACGATGAAAATACAACTGCTTGCCCAGAAAGCAAGCGCACAGAGCAAAATCAATGTGAAACGGCTCAGATCTGTGTGCATCACATATATAATTCCAAAATCCACAAAATGGACGCACTGGCTCACTTACCTTGCCAGCATACCGCATCACTCAATCATCAATTTTCACGTATATACATCATTACAGCAGCAAAAAAATAATAATAATAATAAACACGGCATAAATCTTGTACTCCGTCCTGGCACGAGCTTGCTTGGCAGTAGCGATGATGCTAGTACAGCTTCTGATCGCTCCTATGGCGAGGGGTGCTGCAATATTTATATCAGTGATAGCATTTGACATTTAACTGGGTTGCATGCGTCCCATCGATGTGAGTCGGATAATAGAATTTTCCGAACAAAATCAGCGCTAATACCTGTCCGGCAAGTGCACCGCCATGAAGAAGCGAAAGACCAGCGTTTTAGTGTAGAGGAGACCAAGGACTTCGGGCTTCGGCGAAACGAGCTTCCAATGTCGAAGCCAGTTTCCAGCTGATATCGCCTCCCTGCACGATCAGCGCAAGGCGCGCACACCAATTACAAAATATGCATTTACAGTAACAAGATGCGCATAAGTCTCAAAACAATACATAATTAGTTGCAGTACATTATCGTATAGAAGAAAATCAGTGATAATTTGACTTACCTGGTCGGTATACATGTCACTGCATGCACGAATTCGATGTGAAGAAGTGAAAGACGGGCGTTTTGGGGCAGAGGAGATCGGACCTCGGACTGCAGCGAAAAGAGCTAATTCCACCGCCGCAGCATCGTTTCCAAGTCGGCTCAGCACGTCTTCCTGCGCAATCAGAGCCAAATGCGCACACATCGATTATAAAAAAAAAAATGTACGTAGTAATAAGATGCGCAAATATATACGCGCTCCAGAAACAGTTGCAGTATATTGTCGTATCGAACAAAATATCTGCTAATTGGACTTACCTGATCGGTATAGTGAGTGTCCCTCCATATTAAAAGGCGAGCATTTTGGGACAGGAGATACCGAAGGACCCAGACTGCAGCAAAATGAGCCAATTCTGCCACCGCAGCCAGCCGCAGCCTTGTTTCCAAACGGCTCAGCAAGTCTTCCTGCGCGATCAGCGCCCACACCAATTATATATATATATATATATATATATATATATATATATATATATATATATATATATATATATATATATATATATATATATGACGAACATATGCTCCAAAACAATACATTATTATGTTCAGTATAATATCGAATCTAGCAAAAAGCTCCTCTGATCAAGACCGAAAGATCATGTACTTACGCATGTTTTGGTGAACTTCGGCACGAAGAATCTGTACAGAGCGGCTGCAATCATCAGCTGCATATATGGGTTGTTCTTTTCAAACGCTGACTGCTGCAGGAGGTTGAGACAGATTGAATTTGCGCGAAATAAAAGCGGACGATAAAATTAGGCAGTAGGCATCGCGCGCACCCATACGGACTCACGGAGGCTGGCCGTCGACTGAGTGGCGCCGCGCATCTTAGCTCGCGCGGGATGTGTTTTCCCGCCTTTTGGCCACGTGACCTCAAGAAGGGAGGAGGGGGGGGGGGGAGAAGCTGCAAAAGCAGGGAGAATCTCCCTGTGTGCGGTGCATGCAATTCTTTTTTCTTTTTTTTTTCGCCGCTATTTCTCTCTGCTTCGGCATTCCTGTCGCCCCCGCAGTAGGGTGCCTCGATGCCTTTCGCCTCCCCGTGGTTCTTTCCGCTTTGCCGCAGGGAGAAGAGATGGACCGATGGGGGGCAGCTGGTCCCGCGCAGCGAGAAGCAGTTTTCTTTCTTTTTCACGCCCCCTCCCCCCCCCCCTCCCTCGTCGTTCAAGAAGCGTCGAGGTAGTTTCTTTTCTTTTCCTTTTTCTACGGCTTCTGTAGAGCCCCCGTCTTGATACCAGCGGCTGTAGTTCTTTGCATGAAAAAAATATGGCTTGGAGTGAATGTATGTAATGTTCTTTTAACCGAATATCTTCCACATAAACCAAGTGTGGGGCAGTAGAACACCTGCAGCTTCATTTAGCCAAAATAGCAAGACCTGGCTACGTATATAGTGTTCAGCAACTTTATCGGAACCGTCTTTTCCAAGACGGTTAAGTTGCAGAACACTGTATATTATGAGTGCTTTTGCAGAGATTACATAGTCCATGCGGATTTATACTTCCCAAAGCAGTACGTGGGTTATTTAGAGTCCCTCGGGCTGTCATATTAATCGCAAACCACATTTCCGTTTTCGCGTTTGGTTTCCATCATAATGCGGCTTCTGCAGCTCGACTAAAGCCCGTGACCTCGAGCTCAAGCTGGTAAATACCGATCGAACCACATAGTAACTGCTGCAAGTTTCTGACAAAAATATATTTTGTCCATTTGTTTTAGGGATGCATGAAAATCAGTAGAAGGTCGCAGGGCAAAGTGCACCGGATCCGGATGAAAGCTCATAAAAGCTCACCGCCTCTTTTCTTGACCCCGTACGAAATGTAAACTCACGGAGTCTGCGAAATAAATTTAAGGGCGTTTAGGATTGATAGGTTTCGAGGGCAGTGGCAAAAGTAATTGACGGTTAACATATAAACCTTAAAGGCACGTGATCTCTTCGGTTTACCGTGGGTTTGCTTAGGGTTACGTTATAGGTTAACTTTATGATGAGGTTGTTTAAATTCAGAGGTTATCATTTAACCATAAAAAAAATGGACAATTACCTTCGTAGGTTCATAGCAGTTACCGCGCAAATCTTAGGCACTTAATACTAAGTATGCTTCAAACAGACAATCAGCGCCTACCAGTTCACAAATTCAAGCATAAGTTCATGACAACTCGCGATCAACTACAGAGTGTACCATACCCGCCGCGGCTCAATTAGCGCGCGGTTAAAGCTTTATTTCAAAATATGTATAAATAACAGTTAATTTCACCTTCTGTTGCGCAATGTATAATTCTATCAGCAGGCTCAAATGATATAGTGTCAATATACATCACGCAGGCGGTATAACTCAATGTTGCATAAAAATAGCTGTTTCAATGATACGAATTTTCCACTTTTCTCCTGCTAAGCCGACTGCCTCATGGAACGTAGAGGGGAAACCTGCTGTATTGCAGGAGACTTTACTTTGATATGCACAATGTTATTTAATGATATATTATAGCAGCAGTGAATACGCGGCTGGGGAAAAGGGGATTCGAGGAACTTTATATATATTCTGGCATTTCATACCATATTTCTGCGTGTGAGGCTGACGTTGAAGAATTTAACAATGTAGACCGCCACTGGTGCAGGAGCCGATCGATCCTCGTCATGTTGCGCGGGATTCTCAAAACGCAATCCCTTTGAATTTTCTCAAAAGAACCAAAGGTTACTTCTTGCACAATGCTTGTGTTCGCAGGAAGTATACGTTCGACAGGCGAATCGTCCGGGCGATCGGCTCTTTGCGTGCCTTTCATTTTTATTTGAAAACTATCAGGACCACATTTGTGTTCTGGATAAAGACAGTCGGCCTCGGCATATTGATATATAAGGAATAAAGCTTTCCTAATCCCCGTGTTTTAACTGAGGCGGGCAAATATTTGTCCCAAGCTGTTCCATTTATCCTCATGTCGGCAATATACTCGAGTTTCGTCTATCGAGAGTGCAGCATATATGTATATATGCGAAGCGCTACAGCTCATTTGGTCCAAAAGCCACCTCGCTAACCCGGTTTTCGCTTGAGTATCGTCGGGTTTTGTCTGAAATATTCGGAATATGGTAGTAAATATGGAGATGCGGTCCAGGTTCCCACCGGGATCTGTGACAGATGCTGCGCCTTTACTTTCCTATAACCAATTTACAATTAACTGCGGTTGTCCACCGAAATAGAGAGATAGAGAGAAGAATGAGAAGGCGTTGTATCCCGTCGAATGTTAAGGGGAAGCTTGAGCGTCCCCCTAATTTTTATTTCCTTCTTTCAAATATTATTAACTATTCCATCGTACCACTGTGTAAGGTCGTGGAACAATTTGCTCTGTGCGACTGCAGGCGTGCGTAAGTGCGTGCGTGCGTACGTGCATGCGTCACACACGGCTTCGTGCCGATGTCGGGATAGACTATTAACTCAATAATCTCGGACATCTTGTTCATCCTAAAGTTATAGCTAATTAACGTATGCGCGAAACTTCCGATAAAGCCTAGTGCACACAGGTGCCAACTTTCCCACATCTGTGTTCCTTGATTGTTTATTGATCCAGCCTCCCAATGATACGACCCTGCATGGCTTAGCACGTGTTTTCTTGTGGATTCCTCTTGCAAAGTCAATCTACTTTGATTATATTTTCACTATAGCTAGGTGGTGGCGCCTATCTGGGTTCCGCCTTGTCTTCATTATGCCCTTTGTTGTGCGCTATTGGGTATCCGAGTTAGTGGATCACATAGGTTAAGTTGGGCGGCCTTAACTTTTATACTGGCTTGGAAGTAGAAGGCAGATGCTTGTAGTGCATGGTCAGGGGAAGCAGGCGCACGTGTTCGCATAGTTAGAGGAGATGTTTGTAGACGGAGCATGGATAGCCACAGCAGTATCTAATCTCTGCGAAGCGCTCTGCTATTCTGCGCCCCTATACATATGTGCCAAACGTATGCGAAGTGGGAGACGCCTGTTGCACCCAATCTCCCGCATGCTCTAAGAGACTTTCGGTGGCGCACTGAGTGTGGCGTATTCGATCCCCACCAAATTAAGACAGGCTTTACAGCTGGCATATTGATCCGCACAGTATCAACTTTGGTCAGGTCGAGTCTCACACACGTGTCCTTAAGGACTGCGTCGCAGCTTGGACATTCCGCTGCCTAGCGCCGTGAGCTTTTTCGTCGCACAGTGGAAGGCCGCGCGAAGCGTTCGAACAACGTGTAGTGAAGTCCGTGGGATTGATCATTTGGCAGAATAGGAACGCGGTCGATCGTATTCTTTCGGTGGCCCCGTTGTCTACTGTTCCGCATGCTAGTGCGTCTCACCTAGATATAGCCAGCTGTTAGTTCTTGGAGAGCAAAGCTTTATCCGGAGGTTGTTGACGCGGCACATCCACCTCAGGAAGGTCACTTGTATATCGAAGTGATTTGAACTGGGTTCTTGTCTTGAAAGACGCAAGCCTGCGGCTCAGGCGTATATGTGTGAGCGCAAAGGATCGAGCAATCGACTGTCTGGAAATTTGTTAGGGGGTGTTACGTTTCTCCACCGAGAAGTGGGACAGCTGACGCGGCCACCGCATAGCAACAGGCAGAATCGCGAGCGGATCGGCCATTTCGACGCCGTTCTTCGGCCGCGCAACGCTTCCTCCCGCCGACAAGTCTCAGCGTGTTCCTGCCACGCGCCAAATGTGTGTGCGTGCGTGTGTGTGCAAAAGCTGGCCAAGCCTGGAGCTCGAGGGAAAGTGCGTCGCCCTCTCCTGTCTGCAGGAGGTGGAGGAGATGAGGTCGGAACACCTGCGATTGAGTCATTCGTCGTGAACCAACATGTTTGGCTCTCCCTTTCCTGTGAGAGTTTACCCTTTCCCTGTGAACGGGAAAACCTATAAAATGCAGCGGCCGACTCCGCTGGGACAGAGACTACTTTGACGCGCCGTTGTTACGACGCTGGACACCAGCTGTGTGAGAGTGTCTGTATTCTCTCCGGGTCAGCTTCTCTGCCCGTTTCTTCCTGATGTTACAGTAAAGGTTGTTTCGTTAAAAGACGTCTTGTCTTTGCTGGGACCGTTGATGCCGTCCGCCGTCCACGGAGCCGCCAGGCCAACGCTACCGAGGGGCCGCGCGCCGCACGTAATAACTGCTAGCAGCGGTACGCTACCCCGGCACTCGCGACTCCAAATGTAATAACTGGTAGGCAGCGGTGGGACGACCAAGCCGTAACCGTGGTACGTGGGATGACGACGGTGACCAAGCCGTAACCGTGGTTGGAGGGACGAGCCAGGCGATACCGTCGTCCAACAACTGGTGAACAGCGGAGAGACGAGACCAAGCAGTGACCGTGGTCGGTGAAACGAGCCAGGCCTGACCGAGGTGCAACATCTGGTGGGAAGAGCGGAGATGTCACAGGCGTGACCCGTGAATCAAAGCAGCTCAGCGGAAAGGCGGGAGCAGTGCAACGAGCCCTGTGTGATGACTGGTTGCCTGCAGCGGAACGACTGCGTTGGATTCTTGGCTGCGAGGTTTGGTGAGTGCGGGACTTTCTTCTACTGAGTTTTGCCAGGCTTTTGTTAAGTAGAGAACAGAGCTGGTGATTGTGTTGTCGTTGTTGCTGGGTTAATGGCAGCAAGGCAATAGTGGGCAGTAGAGAAGGCAGCATTCGGAACAGCCATGGGTTTGGATTTGAAGTCGTTGCGCAAACCGAAATTGCTGGAGCTTGCGGGGGAGTTGGGTCTGAATTTGTCAGACAAACTCAGAAAACTAGAAGTGTTAAAGGCTATTCTAGAGTTGGAAGCTGAAGATGACGAGCTTTTGGAATGCCTTGAGATCATTGACGAACGTCAAGAGGAACGTGAACGTCACGAGAAAGAGATTCGTGAACGTAGAGAACGTCACGAGAAAGAGATGCGTGAACGCAGGGAACGTCACGAGAAAGAGGACGCCCGCGTAAGGAAACTGATGCAGCTGGAGATATCAGCACATAGAATGAGCGTGGAAAGGATTAAAGCTTTTAATGCCATTCGGTGTAACGGTTCAATACCGCGAGACGGTCCGCCACCGTTCCTCATTGCCGAGGATGTGGCCGAGTATTTGGCAGACTTTGAGAATGTCTGTAGAAGTAAACGTTTCGAGCGAGATAGTTGGGCGCAGAAGTTGGTAGCTCTTCTCTCCGCTGAAGCGTCGGAAGAAATCAAGCGATTGGTTGGCGACCGCTTGAAAAATTACGATGAACTAAAAGAGTCATTGCTGATACGATATCAGATAACGCCTCAGGATCTTCGGAAGAGATATGAGAGCGAGAAACATTGTAACGAGGCATACTTTGATTTGGCCTATCAGTTGAAAGCCGCTGTAAGCGAATGGCTAGACAGTGCGGAAGTTCCGGAGCAAATCGAATTTGCACCGGAGTGTGAGAAACAGCTTGGGGAAACGGCCGAGCAATGTGACCGCAGTAGTAAGCCGACCGATTCTCGAACAGAAGAGCATCGTGTTACCTTGGTCGAGACACTAGCGCAGGCTTAATCGGTGAGAAGTCCGAAGTGACGCCGTTAAGCGAGGTGAACTGCACGCCGACCCAAGTAGCTGTAGGAGATACAGTTCCATCAAATGAGAGTGGGGAACTGGTAATAACTGAACCGCCTCTCAATGCAGAAGCTTGTGTAGAGCGTGGCGGAGAAGGAAACCAGCTAGGAAATGACAGAATTTCGGTTTCCGAAATCAACTTCGTCGTAGAGCACGCAAGAAAACGAAGTGCCGATCAGGGAAACTGCGCAGCCCGCGAGTTGTGATCAGCCAGGGCTGACCGACGAGGAGTGCGCGTACGCTGTAGAGAGCGAGACATGCGAAGGCGACAGCGAGCGACCAGAGCAGAGTCAGAATCGTTCGAGCCCCAATACCACGCTAGGTTGTATTCGCGAAAGCAACCCCAGTGCGAACGCGGACGTGGCACACATGACCCTCACGCAATCCGAAGCGCCCCAGCTGTCGAAGGAGCTTGATCGTGCGCCGGTTAACGCTGAGCGATGCGGCTCATCGGAGGACCCGTGAAACGTGAGTGGCGAGCCAGAGGAAATGCCTAGCTTGAGGGCTGGCATAAGCGGTTGTTCGGATTTGACTGAAAGTGAGTCATGCGACGCAGCCGCGGCGCCGCCAGAGGAAATGCCTAGCTTGAGGGCTGGCGTGAGCAGTTGTCGTTCGGACTTGACGGAAAGTGAGTCATGCGCTGCTGGCCGCGATGCAGACGCGGCGCCGCACTTTGACTGCTTTGACCACTCAGACGACACCGGTGTCCTACTAGCTCCGGTTACCGCTAGAACGTTGACCGCTACCTTGCCGGAGCTCGCGCCGAAAGAAAGTGGGACTAGAGTATTCAAGTCCTGCCACCGAAAAACGCGGAAAGGCAGACGCGAGAAAGAATGCTGCCATCGTAAGGAGAGCAAACTCAAAGGATTGCAGAAAGAAAGCAGAAGGCTAGTATTCCAGCGCTGCCGACGAAAAATGCGAAAGGGCAGGTGCGAGAAAGAATGCTGCCATCGTAAGGAGAGCAAACTCCAAAGATTGCGAAAAGAAAGCGCAAAGCATGTGTTTCAGTGCTGCCGTAGAAAAAAACGGAAAGGCAGGCACGAGAAAGAATGGAACAAGTTGAAGCTATCGCGAAAGAGAAAGCGACTATCCCAGCGGCACAAATGCGCCCGTGAAAAGAAATTGCGTGACTGGTGCGCCAAGCGTAAAGAGAGGGATAGGTTGTTTAGCAAAGTTAGTGACTTATGCTCGTATGTTTCTTTGCGCAGAAACAGGAAGGTACGGTTGTTCCGTGAAACGGACAGTCGAAGCTTTAGTGAAAAAGGTGATCTCAATGGTAATGCCGGTGGCTTAAGTCGAAGCTCCTAACGTGAGAAGAAGCCCGTTTTCACTTGTTGGTGTTTTTCTTCCTGGCATAGGATTTTGAACATTTGTATTGTATTATCTTTGTTTGAAGTGCTGTTTTGAAAATACGATTTTCAAATTTGTGGACGCGTTCCAAGTGCTGCTAAGCTGCCCTTTAATGTAGATGGGGGCATAAGAGGGAAATAGTCTGGCAAAACTTAGTGAAGTTTGTGCCTGCTTGCTGGCTGACCGGTTGAGTTTTTAGCGTGGTTATAACGTTGTGGGTTGTCAGAAATCTCTCCTGAAGACAAGTTGCAGAGTGCCTTGGAAACCCGGACTTGCCAAGGACTTCTTCAGGCTGTTTGAGCTCAAGAGAAGCTGAGTTGGACGACCCCGGCTAGCAGCAACATCCCGATCCCTCCGGACAGCGGATGCAGTCCCCTGCCCTTCGGGATCTCCCTCCCCCGGCGGGGCAGTCTGTTACGTTTCTCCACCGAGAAGTGGGACAGCTGACGCGGCCACCGCATAGCAACAGGCAGAATCGCGAGCGGATCGGCCATTTCGACGCCGTTCTTCGGCCGCGCAACGCTTCCTCCCGCCGACAAGTCTCAGCGTGTTCCTGCCACGCGCCAAATGTGTGTGCGTGCGTGTGTGTGCAAAAGCTGGCCAAGCCTGGAGCTCGAGGGAAAGTGCGTCGCCCTCTCCTGTCTGCAGGAGGTGGAGGAGATGAGGTCGGAACACCTGCGATTGAGTCATTCGTCGTGAACCAACATGTTTGGCTCTCCCTTTCCTGTGAGAGTTTACCCTTTCCCTGTGAACGGGAAAACCTATAAAATGCAGCGGCCGACTCCGCTGGGACAGAGACTACTTTGACGCGCCGTTGTTACGACGCTGGACACCAGCTGTGTGAGAGTGTCTGTATTCTCTCCGGGTCAGCTTCTCTGCCCGTTTCTTCCTGATGTTACAGTAAAGGTTGTTTCGTTAAAAGACGCCTTGTCTTTGCTGGGACCGTTGATGCCGTCCGCCGTCCACGGAGCCGCCAGGCCAACGCTACCGAGGGGCCGCGCGCCGCACGTAATAACTGCTGGCAGCGGTACGCTACCCCGGCACTCGCGACTCCAAATGCAATAGGGGTCAGAGCTCCCGAGGGAGTCCTGTTGCAGCTGCGCATTATTGATATACTACGTGTGACTCACTGCATTATATAGGAGGTATTCACTGAGGTCGTACTACCAGATGGCGCGAGCATCGTCCCGCCTCGTCCGCCATGTCGGAGGTCGCCGGTGGCATCGGCGCGCGTCGGCTCGCGCTGTTTCAGGTTCGCTGCCAGGTGCCCGCCGTATATTGGAAGTGATCCGCAAAGTTTTATCAAGCTGGTAAATACGTCCACATACACTTTTCTTTGTTGAGCCCTTTATGGGCACGGAGTTTGCAGCGATATTTTGATGCTCCGGGACATATAACACGCTGTTCAGTGTTGCACCAGGCATCACCCGTGCAACAGCTCGACAGCAAAAGTGGCCGGTTACCCATTTAGCGAAAAACGACTTGCAGCTCGTTAAACCCGTTGTTGGCTGCCACTGAGGCAGAACACATCGTGAAAAGACAGCGAGCGCATTAAATTCTCCAATTCCAAAGCTGGCATGGCAGCGAAACATACACTTTTAGTGGCGGTAGTCGGCAAACTGGCGAAGCTTCCACAGGCGCTGTTCCAGCAGTAAAGCGAATCAATGCAGTTGCTTAATTTGGGTGACAGAAGGTCGAGAAAAAAAGTACTGTCATGTCCTCGCAGGATATACGGCCCACCCAGAGAGCATGTTTTACAAATTTAGTATCGGCTACGTAGCTCTGCTCGAAATGCACATAACCCATGGAACCTAGGTTCGCAACAACGCGATGTACAGCGATAACGCTTGATAAAGTTGTAACTTGTTACTTGCAAGTCGGAGGAGGTGACAGCGTTAGCTGAGCGAACAGACACGTCGCAATGTGCTCACCTCTAAAAACGACACGCCGGTCATCGACACCCTCACGCACGTGTGGCTCTTGGCCTCGCATTCTTACCAAAAATTAAAACACATTCGTAGCTTAGTACGTTTTAATTTCTTCACCTGTCGCAAAACTTTAGACCGCACTTCACGTGGCAGGCACCGATGTCAGGGAATTCAACGCGAAGCAGTGGTCTTGTAGTACACGACACACCTCGACGAAGTTACCGCGGTCGTACGAGCCGGTGTTTTCACAAAGTCAAACATTTTGTCCAGACAGTCGTTTTTCTTGTTCCACGAAGTCCACGGGTGTATCCACTCGCTCGCATGGTTTTCGCTGGCGCACGCAGAAATTCTGTAAAGCGCGAAAGGCTTACCCCACGGATCAGAACGAGTTGAATACTGCGGCTGGGTGCGGCGCCCACACACACGACCCTTGCACGACCACGCGTATGGCGAATTCTGCGCTGGCCGCTAGCGCCCCTAGCGGATGACGTCACGTGAATACCTCCTATATTTCTTGCCGCTACCTTATATGTTCGGTACTGTTTGCTGTTTTACTGAAACATTATTTATTGTCCCAGTGTGCTTTGCTATTTCCATGTTTATCAATAAGATTTCTTTGGTTCCCTGCTATGTAAATGGTTGAAGTTCACGCCTATGACGTCATGATCGTTTCTACTCTCTTATCCCGGTACTTTTCAAGCAGAAGTCTTAAGTTTCTGGACCTATGCAGCATTCCTTCCATATGCAGGGCAATTCTACAAGCGATCTCTCGGCTTAGTACGTACGACAGATAATTCGCTTTAATCACTTCCGATACATGTTCACGCCTTAAAACTAAAAGTTCTCCATATTATTAGTCTGCAAGCCACAACAAAAACCCGAAATTACGGCAGCTGCTTCAGGAAAGAATTCTTTTCAATTAGCTTCTTTTATTGCGCGTACATCGTGTAGCTCTCAATAAATATTCTTAATTTTCAATCACTCTGTCTAACATAGGGGTCTCAAACTCATATTGATATGCAGGATGCGTTGAGAAAATATGTCTCTCGCGGACCAGGAGTGGACAGTAACAAGCAAGAAAATATAGAAGCCATAATTCAAAACAATCTGTAAAACAAAAGCGAAATACTAATAAAATAAATAAAAATCAACTGTTTCGTTCCTATGAAACCACACTCCCATTCTTTGAGCAAAAAGAAAAAAGGAACAAAAAAAACAGAAAAAGCGGAGCATCTTCGGTTTTTTGTGTCCAAACGAGGAGCGCGTTACTTCAGGATGGCTTGGCGGAGTTACTGAAAGGATACAGCGGTTGAAAACTACTACAGTCACTTGTCCGGACAGTATATAAATGCGAATGAAAAAGAGGTCTGGTTGTCCAGCGCCTAGTTATTGAAGGTAACAAAGTTGACTGTCTTGTAATTTTAACTAATAACGCGCAACTTTGGAAAACGCGCTTACATTTCCAACATTTCGTTCGCACGTACAGCGTCCTCGCGCGCTCGAGATCGTCTCTTGGTCGCGCTCTACACTTCTGCAATGAACTTGACAGCACGCACGCACCCACGAGCACAAGCTGCCGAGTCTTCCAAGAACTGTTGACAAGAAGCGGGGGAGGAGAGGGGGTTAATTTCCGGTGTAGAATCGGACCGCTCGCTGCGAAAATATGCCCCTCCGACTTCCGAAAAAAAAAATAAAAAGAGCCGCCCGTCCCACCCCGGCAGGTCGTAAAAGAGGATGAATGGGCCACACGCAAATAAACAAAACCAAATGACAAGGACGCTGGCCCGTTTTCTCGCGGCTCTTAGCTTTACCAGACTGTTTTGAGAAAAAAAGTATGGGATTAATAACCTGGACAATACTCATTTTCCTTCGTTTTTTTTTCTTCATGTATTTGATTGTAAGACAACTTTGTTCGAAAAGAGCTCCTTCAAAAATAGTATACAAATACCACAAAACTGCATGCTCTCTTCAAAGTCGGCGTGTATACATCTCTTCTCTCGCCCAGTCAGGAATGCTCGCCACCAACTTTCGAGCTGCGGGGGTGACACAGTTGCACCGCCCTTCCCACCATTTCCCCCCTCTTTTCCGCCCTTCTTTCGAAACGTCCGAGCGTGAGGTCGGTTTTGTTTCGTCCGGGTCTCCCTCCGTGTACGCATTTCTCTTCTCCTGCTGCGAAGTAGTGTTTTTAAAATTTGTCTCTTTGCTTGCCTGCCGGAGCGTTCGCCGCGGCCAAGGCTTGCCAGTGCCCTACGCATAATTTCTGCCCCCGTGTGCTTTTTCTCTTCTGTCCGCTTCTTTTATTTTACACAATAGATAGCCTCCTCCTTCACAATGAGAAGTTGCGTCTACTCAAGTGCCCTGCCATATAACGGACGCATTTCAGTGAGTGATACGGGCTAAATGGGGTGTACGGGAGCTTGTGCGCCAAAATATAACTGATGTTACAGCACCTACAGCTGCGCTTCGTATTAAGCAAACAGTATAATGACATGATCTACACATGAAATCGCGGTCACCTTGTGGCTTGCTGTTTATCAGAACTCGGTAAATAATTTTACTAACAGCTATAAGGTTCACTAAAAATGTGAGCGACAAGTTAAACAATAGCATTAATTAATGTAACAAAACATTTACACTGAATAGCATGTATCATTTTGTTCCATACTAAGCGCAAATTACATAACATCGCGAAAAACCAAAGCCAAGTAACAGGCAAATTTAAAAAAAAGTAGCAATCGTGCTCTTCATAACTTTTTTTCAATGTACCGCCTCAACAGTCGGGCCAACGCATTGCCGCACTCTTGCCATTAACCTGGCGCCGTGCCCGGCATTTAGTCCGCCCAAAAAGTCGGGCCAAAGGCCGCTGCGAACTACTTGCCGAAATGGCTGGCGGCTACCTCCGGGCCGACCGCTTGCCGTGGTTTACTAGCCGACTAAGTAGGCTGCCGACCATTTTCCGAACGTCGGCCACACGTAAATGGTCGGCCAAGGATGCTTTGGGGATCCGTGGTGGTTAGGTGTCTGCAGTGTAGCCTGGCTGCCACTCTGTTCACCCACAATGCCCGCTTCACTGGAGCCGGAGGAGTCGTTGCAGTCTTGAAAGCCAGCTTCGAGAAAACAGGAGCCCTCGTTGATTTCCGAGCCCGAATCGCCGGGTCCAGTCCCTGCGCCCCGCGGCGTTTACGAGCTGGTTGCTGCTCGCATATGTTTCTTTCCTTCCTTTTTGGTGCCGTCTTGGGCACAAGGTGTGGAGGGTATAACGTTAACGTTTTGAAAATAACAATGTTAAAATAACCATCTTCTACATGCTTCTGTTTCGCACCCCAGTTATGTAACCCCCCTCACATAATACTCCAATCGGAGCCCGTGAGGTATTTGAATAAAAAAACAATAAAAAAACAGCAGAACACAAACGAGGAACCTTTACTTACAGCGGATAATTAAGGTACATCGCGGTCTGCGATTACACAAGGTTTTTGTTGTGTATCGTGGTACTGCCGCTCCAACTGTGTATCGCACATGCTGCCGCTCCAAGCGCCGCTTCCCGTGCTGTCTTTGTCTGGCCTGAGCATCGTATTTCGCTCAAGCCTTGTATACATGGACTCGACAGCACCAGGTCGAGTAAGCGTCGAGTAAGTGAGGTCACCATTACTCGACCCGATTGGTGTCTACACGAACTCGCTTTCTAGCGAGTAAGTATCGCAGCGGCGCGTAGCGTCGAGATTTGTAGTTATTGTGCAAGTTTTTTACTCGTATTTGATTCCGTTGTCTTTTACTATTGAGAGCTTCGATTATTCTTTTTTATCATTGATGAGGGCTAAAAAGCATTCAACTTCGCTGACGCTCATCGCCGCTCCGGTTGCTTTTTTATCCCTGAGTTCGCCATAACTCGACTCGCTGACTCGGCAGCGTCTACATGCTTTTAGACAAGCGGGTCAAGCGAGTTAACCTACCCCCTGCAAGCGAGTTAACGCGACCCGCTCCGCGGCTATTTTACTCGACCCGACTGGGTATACATGAACCCGACAACTGGTTTTTTACTCGACAGGCTTACTCGACCCGACTTTGTCGAGTCCATGTATACAGGGCTTCATCCCCGCGGCTCTTCGGTCCTAGCATGTACGAAGCTACGCGAGGACACTGAACTCTCTTTACTCCCTCTCTCTGTCTGGACTGTCTACCATGCTTGTACGCTTTCGCTGGAATAAACAGTTTTGCCTCAGACTCTGACGTGAGAACACTTCAGTTTTGCCGATGTCCCCATCTTTTGAATGAAGAAGCTGACGAAGTTCTTTTTTTTTCTCTCAGATACACAATATGCACGAGACGCGGCCGGTTAATCGCGATGAAGCTCGTTGGTAATGCCACGCTTACGGTGAAACATCCGCCTAATATATAACTGCATCCATATGACATATGTGTGGCGCAAAAGGACAATCGAGGGACACAGAAAAGGTACACAACACAGGTGCTGTCTGTAGCGCCTGTGTACACTCTTTGTGCTACACACTGCCATGGAGCACCGTTACCGACTCGCCCAGGTTTGCATCCTTGTGAATATATAACTGCATGCTCTAAAAATGTTCCTCGCCAACAAAAGCAGTTGCCGTTTACCTAGAGGATGATTGCGTTAGTAGCGCTTCGGTGGCTCTAACAGCGAAGGAAAGGAGGTTTCTTAATGCAAGGCAATGACGCCGCTGTTGTCTTCCACAGCTGGAGATTATTGTATCTTTGACTATCAGTGTCTTCACGTTTTATTGTTGTTTGTTCCATGGATATATTTTCGCGGGACAAGCAGTAAAGCGAGTTGAAAGTCAGCGCTCGTGTGTGTACTTCCTTCGTCCTCGTCTTTTTTGCGCTGTTCACCCTCAATGGATTACCAACTTGCCCAAGCGTCTGTTTTAGCCGTTTACCTTCCGTCATTCCTATCGATGCTTCGTTCCCATTGTACAGAATGCGTACTTACGTAGCATCAGATAGCGCAATAATACGTAGGCTCCTTGTTCTAGCGGTAGCCCCGTTTGCCAAAAAAGCAAGTCTTCTCTGTGCACCACCGCTTTCTCTTTGGCATTTTTCTCTGCAGTCTAGTGAGAGGCACTGGGGAAACAACAATCGGGAACCGCACTTCACCACTGGCGACACAGTAAAAAAAGAAGGGATACAGGCGAGCACAGAACGCGCGCACAAAACGAGAAAAAAAAGAAACCGATGCAATCGTCGCCGAGCAGGTAGAAGTGCGGAACGACTCGCATGAGCAAACACCTACACCGTAAATAAACTACTGCACCTTCGTGAAAGCAAAAGACGCGCAGAAGCAGGTTTAACACGCACGCACAACACCAACAGATTGCCGTATTCTGAAGAGAGAAAACTGCGTCGTCTGCTCAGGTGGCACCCTCCCGACA
This sequence comes from Amblyomma maculatum, assembly GCF_055883805.1. Taxonomy (NCBI): domain Eukaryota; kingdom Metazoa; phylum Arthropoda; class Arachnida; order Ixodida; family Ixodidae; genus Amblyomma; species Amblyomma maculatum. Next base: position 853,178 of record NW_028146739.1, on the reverse strand, counting down.
AGCAGCGCCCTCTGCCGCTACCGATTGGCTTTCATTGCAAATAGCGCCATCCTCGCCCATAGGGAAGCGCGGGCGCTCGTCACACTAGCCAGTATATTCTACTATACTTTCACCCTAGTGCAACGGCGAAAACCCGAATAATGTCGAATGAAACGCCTTCTATCATGGGTGGAGGTCCACATACGTCGGCATAGGAAAAAAAATCACCACTTTTACTGAATAGGCGCACAAAAGCATTGGTACTGTGTCGCACTATTGCAAGAAAGCATTGAAAAGTCGACTAGTAGATGTCGCAGTGGCGCCGTCTGGCGGCGTCAATGAAAATCAGCGTGCCCGGCGTGCCAAAACATTCGCCCGCTCTTTTTCTGCTAGAGTTCTTGTAAGCAGCATGAGGTGGCGCCACCAGTACCATCGCTGGGGCAGCGGCTCGTCTGGCGTCGCCGCCGCCGCATAAGATGGAAACATCTGACTTCTTTTGATCGAATCAGGCAAGTTCCCCGAACAAATTTGGTATTAAAAACTACTAGCGACAAAATGCCCTTTCTGTGCAAAATTTGAACGGCGAGGATTCCATGGTTTAGCTGGGAGAAGCATTCTACATCGCGCCTCTAATTGTGCAACGCGCTGTGTGAAGGTAACAGCAGTAACAGCCTCGTGCATTACGCCGTGATAAACAAGATCGTAAAGATAAGACATTTTTTTTGCATCTTTGATGTTTGCAATACCTCATAGCGGCAGAACACCGCGGCTACCGGTCGAAAAAAAAAAGCTGCTTTAAAAAGCTGTCTTTCACGGCTACGGTGATATTTTGATCACGGAGCAGAAACATGATGCAAAAACGGGTATATACTTTCCGTGCTACGTTTTTGTAGAATTAATGAGCTCGTGGTAGGAGAATGCAACAATTTCTTACGTGCGTAAACGATACAGTGTTTGTAAGCGTGGACAGGTGACTTGCTGGTTCCAGTAGCATTCCAGGAGGAAACCAGCAGAATTCTAAAACCAGCAAAGAGCTGGAACCAGAACAGCCAGTAGGTCGCCTGCTGTGACCAGCAGACGCACACTGATGGAGCCAGCAGGTAGCCTGCTGGGACCAGTAGAAAACCAGCAAGCACCCTGCTGGAACCAGTACAACCAGCAGAAATCCAGCAAGAAACCCCTTGGCGCGCACATCTGACAACCGGCCCATTTGCTTTGCATGCAGCCATGTTGCACGCCTGTGCCGTCGGCCCCCTACGCTTTCGATCAGAGCCCGGTCACCTCAGCCGCCGTCCCCAACCCTCGTCCCACTTTGACCCCCGCTCAACCTCTCCGCATCGTCGCCATTCATTATTAATATTGTCACGTAGCCGTTTAGGCCCGTAACCAGAAGGTTGGTTTTAATAGGGGGGGTTGACCTAGAAGGCACAGAAGAGTAGGTCCAGAGAGAGCACTGAGAGACAGCAGCCGACTTCAGCTTCTTCTCGAACGCCACGAGACCACTTCTTCCAGTCCGCGCACGAGACTCGATGAGCTGCCGCCTAGCGGCTGCTGTTGCACACGCTACAATATAAACAGCGCGAACACGAAGACAAGGGACAAGAAAGCCACAGTACATGCGCTGTTCTTGTTTCTTGTCCCTTGTCTTCGTGTTCGCGCTGTTTATAATAATGAATAAGTACCAACTCGCCCAACAAAGTATCTTGGTGATCGTCGCCATTGCCGGAAAACCAATGTTTGTACTCTTGCACTTGTAGATACTGGTGCTGCTGTGTCGGTTATTGACGTTAGACTGTGCCGCTTGTTACTGCCATATTCTGCTTTGCGCACCGCCACTGCTCAGCACCACGCTCAGCACATCGAACTAGTGATCGGTACCTGCACGGCTCGAGTCACCATTCAGGACGTTCTCTACGTCATCAGTTTTATCGTTCTCCGTGGCTGCTCTCATGACGTTATTTTAGGATGGGACTTCTTGTGTCGCAATCGCGGCGCTCGTGCCGAAGTAGAGCTTTCTCCACTGTTCACCGCACTGACCGCCGCTAGCGTTATTGGGGAAGCCAAATGCCACTTTGTGATGCTACTGATATCTGTTTCGATTGTGCCCATAAACTGTGCTTCTTTTCAGGACTCTACAGTGCTCTTCACCCTATCTTCCCTTTTCGTCTCGCGACGCTGTCTTCCCCTGCCCTGCGCCGTCCTTAGTGTACGAAGCGGCCTCACCGAACTAACCATTAGCAACGATTCGTTCTATCCACTCACGTTGCAACGTGGCGAGTGCGTTGGGCATGCCGAGCCTGTTCGATCAGAAAATTTTGTGGCCGTCCCACCAGTTCTCTTCACCTGTGCCGTCACAATCTCCGACAGCGTCAGTGCCCTTAGCCCACCTCGTTCCTAGTCTCCTGCATCGCCTCTGGCTACCTTCGACAAAGCCATCGACAGTGCTCTCGCTCCAGATCAACGCGCAAAGCTCCTCGACTTGATGAACCGATTTCGAGCTTCCTTTGACATCCAGCAGCCATCCTTGGGTCGTACATCAATTGTTTCGCACCACATCTATACTGGTACGCACGCCACATTAAGCCAACGTTCTTATCGTGTATCAGCCACAGAGCGCCGCATTTATTGACGAGCAAGTCGAAGAGATGCTCAGTAGGGGTGTCATTCAGCCTTCCAGTAGCCCCTTGGACGTCCCCAGCCGTTTTAGTCAAGAAGAAAGACGGGTCTATTCTGTTCTGTATGGACTACCGCCGCCTTAATGCGATCACACGAAAGGACGTCTATCCACTACCACGCATAGACGATGCACTGGACACTTTGCATGGAGCGGAATTTTTCTCTTCGATTTACGTTCTGGCTACTGGCAAGTTCCAGTTGCAGAGGCGATCACCCCAAGACAGTTTTTGTCACTCCCGACTGGCTCTATGAGTTCGTCATGCCGTTTGGGCTGTGTAACGTACCCGCCACCTTTGAACGCATGATGGACAATACTCTCCACGGTTTGAAGTAGCACACGTCTCTGCTACTTGGATGATATCATATTTTCGTCAGACTTCGTTACTCACCTAACTCACCTTGAAACTGTCTTGCAATGTCTTAGCGACGCCAGTCTGCAGCTCAATCTAAAAAAGTGCCATTTCGCCGCTCGCCAACTCACTAGTTTAGGACATTCAGTGTACAAGGATGGCATCCTTCCTGATCCATCTAAACTTTGCGCTGTCGCTGAGTTCCCAAAGCCAACATCAAGCAATTACGCTGCTTTATAGGCTTATGTTCCTATTTTAGGAGTTTCATTTGGAGCTTTGTGACCATCATTGCCCCTCTGACGCGACTTCTCAGCACTCACAAAGATCTTTCTGCCTGGTCGCCGGATTGCGATACTGCTTTTACGAAATTGCGCACGATACTTACCTCTCCCCCCCGTATTGTGCCATTTTGACCCGGCTGCTCCTACCGAAGTGCACAGCGACGCCGGCCTCGGCGCTGTGCTTGCCCTACGAAAACCTGGTGTTGATTAAAGTGTTAAATTGGGCGTGTTGGTACATGTCTTGAACAAATATATAACAGCGCAAAGAGACAAGGACGAGGCGAGACAGCGCCATCCCTGTCTCGCCTCGTCCTTGTCTCTTTGCGCTGTTATATATTTGTTCAAGCCGGTGTTGATGAATATGTTGTGGTGTACGCAAGTCAAACTTTGACTAAGGCCGAGACCAACAACTCGGTGACAGAAAAGGAATGCTTGGCCATTATTTGGGCACTTCAAAAATTTCGGCCATACTTGTATGGGCGCCCATTAGATATTACAGACCACCACGCTTTGTGTTGGTTGTCGTCACAAAAAGACCCTACCGGCCGCCTTGCCCGCTGGTCGCTTAGACTGCAAGAGTATGATATCCGAGTTATCTATTGTACAGGGCACAAGTACTCCGACACAGACGCTTTATTTCACTCGCCGGTGCCGCCTGACGCTCCGTTGTCCCCTGCCTCCAGCATCGCCTTGTCTTCCCTGTCCATCAACGACATGCCATCAGAATAGCGCAAGGATCCGTGGCTAACATCACTAATTGATCTTCTTACGAACTCATCACTTTCACCGGCTCCTCGCGCCCTTCGTCGTCAAGCGCAGCATTTCGCCCTTCGTAACAGTCTCCTCTATCGACGCAATTATATGCCAGATGGCTTAAGTGGCTGCTCGTCGTACCTTGCCACCTCCGTAGTGATATATGCGCATCTTACCATAACGATCCGCAGTGTGGTCATTTGGGTGTATTTAAGACTTATGAACGATTGCAACAGTGCTTTTTCTGGCGCGGCATGTACACCTTCGTCAGTATGTGCGTTCATGCATCGATTGCCAGCGTCGCAAGCCTTCTCTCCATCAGCCGGCTTCACTACAGCATATTTTGTGCCCATACCGACCATTCGATCGTGTTGGCATCGATTTGTATGGACATCTGCCATATACACCTGCAGGGAACCGTTGGATCATCGTGGCCGTCGATCACCTTACTTGCTATGCGGAGACAGCAGCACTTCAGGATGCCACTGGACCCAATATTGCGTCCTTTCTTCATCATTTCATTCTGCGGTGCGGGGCCCCTCGTGAACTTCTAAGAGATCGAGGAAGTCTTTCCTCTCCGAGGTTGACGAAGCACTCCTACGAGAATGTCAGACCATTCACCGGACAGCCAGTGTGTACCACCCTCAAACAAACGGCTTCACAGAGCGCTTCAACCACACACTGGGTGACATGATGTCTAAGTACATCGCCTTCGAACACTCCAATTGGGACAAGATTCTCCCATTTATAACCTATGCCTACAACACCGCCGTTCAAGCAACTACCGGATTCTCGCCATTTTTTCTGCTGTACGGGCGTGAACCTTCGTCTCCACTTGACACCATCCTTCCCTACCGTCCTGATATCTCAGAGTATACATCACTTTCAGCAGCTGCCAGGCACGCTGAAGAATGTCGCAAGCTGGCTCGCTCGCTTACTTCGGACGAGCAAGCCCAGAAGAAAGCGCACTGCGATAGCAGCCATTCTGTGCGCCAATTCTCTCCCGTTGCTCACATATGGCTCTGGGTCCCATCGACATCACCAGATCTGACCAGCAAGTTTACTGCCAAGTACCACGGACCCCATCTAGTCCTCCAACAGACTTCTCCCGTCAATTACCTAGTTGAACCGCTAGCCGCTTCCACCGATCTTTGCCGCCGTGGGCATGAGATTGTTCACATCGACCGTTTGAAGCCTTATTCAGTTCAGTTCAGTCGTGTCCGACTCTTTGTGACCCTATGGACCATATCACGCCACGCTTTCCGGTCTCTCCTAACATCACATTATTTCATCTGCAGCGCCTCGAGGATGCCATCTAACCATCCAATGACCCTCAACCTTTCCCAACATCAAATCTTTCTCCAGCGACTCCTCTCTTCTCATCAGATGACCAAAGTAGCTGAGCTTTAATTTCATTGTGATCCCGCTATCTTTTCGTCTCCTTGAGTCGCCAGGATGGCTCCTCTTTTCTGTGGGGGGGCCAGATTGTAAAGAAGAAGTTCCAATTAAGCGGACAGATCGCCGAGAAAGAGGAAGTGCTTTTGCGGACTAGCTGTCTACAAGCTGTGCCACCACCGCTCCGGTCTTGCTCGCAACCAATGCCTGGATCCCCTCTTAACACATGCTATGTTTGATCAAAGTGGCATGTTGAAAAAGAAAACATAAAAGCATTAAAACACTGAATGTCAGGTGCTGGCCAAACTATGTGTCTTTTGGTATTCTGCATGGGTTTTGCTGCAGTTAAATGATCATTCTATATAGATATACTTGTTTTGAATGGAGATGCACACATACAGTGCCACCTGGAAAAGCAATTGAGGGAAACTGGCAGTTGCCCTTGGAGATGTCTAATCAAAGTTCAGCATAGATAACTTGAATTTCATTTTCCCGTCTTTTGCAGGAGGAGCCCAACCTGCTCTTTCCAGCTTAGGCCTGCAAGACCAGCAACAGCTGATCGAACGAATGCGCAGCATAGTAGCGGCTCCTGGAATCCCGTCCTGCAGAGGCCGCCCACAGAGGACTCTATCATCTCCTCGCTAGTTCCCATAAATGCCTTTTCCTCCTCCACCTTTCCAAGGGAAAAGCTGTCAGGGCCAGGGATAATTAAAAAAATTATTCAAGTAGATTCTTAATACTCCAGTTGACCAGCATTTTACCATGCCATTCCGTCTATTTTTGCATGCAGCTTTAACAGGGATATTTTTTAGTGTAGACTATTTATGCAATTTTTCTAATAAGGCCCAAAAAGAATCAAAAATGCTGTTTTTACAACCACACATTGATATGCTTATACACTTGCGTGCATAAGCATACCAGATGGTGTGTTTGTGCAAAGCTCAACTAGCATATATGCCTCTTGGATGGCGGTTTAGTTGCACACTGCTGTTCAGTGCTTTTCTGTGTTAAAGTAAAGCAGACAACAGGAAACTTGAACCTGTTGCATATTCTTCTCTCATGATAAAGGCATGTCACTAAAATTTCCATGGCACATGCTTGCTGAGCTTTACACAAATGTTATTGGCAAGTTTTTATACCAGTAGCGGGCCCTAGCTGCAAGCAAGTTCTGGGAAACGTCTGAGTGTCCGCCTCCGGCTTTTCGTCGGATGTTCGTGGGATGCGATCTGGATCGACAAAAAATAGTCCAACGGATGTCCGGTGTACGTATGTCGAACATAACTGAATTTCCGTCGGACGTCCGAACCTCCGAAAACAGACGTCCATCAGTCGTGCGTCAATCAATGGCAATCTGGGGTACGCAAATTGACTTTATCCTAGCCAGGAAAATTTCGAGACGTCCTAGATACCAAGGCGATTCCCTACGAATGTGTCATCATACAACATAAAATTCTAGTCGCAGACCATCAGTCTTTCTGCGCAAAAAAGAGCGGACCGGTAAATGCTGTTGAGTACATCAAGTGTTCGAAACTAATTGAGTATTTAAACCAATTGCACACATATGCACCGAGTGGGGGTGACCCTAGCGACGCCACTGAAAAGATGATAGCCGAGGCTGATGACAAATGGCTTTACCGCTTCACTAAACACCGAGCAAGAGTGGCCAGAGATCGAGATGCCTTGCGGCTGACCAACTGTCGGCTGATACTCAAACAGTGTCGTGAACACTTTAATCTCATTTCAAATGAGGAATTTCAGCACCCGCCTATTTCCAATGGCCTCCAGGTCCACGGATGTCCCACTGATGCTATCTCGGAGACCCAGTTAAAGCAGCTATCCATGCTATGAACTTGACTAAATTGACCAGACCGGATGATATCCCAGCCGAGTTTTGGAGCACAGTAGCTCACATAATGTATCTTCTTGCATAGACTTGGCTGCCTCCATACCCTTGTGAGCCAGGCCAGCCTTGGTTGATCCATTGAGCTGGCTGTAGCAATTCTGGCCAAACTTGAATATTTTAAAATGAATGGCAGAGTATCGGGGGCCAACTTGCTTAAAAGAAACAAATGGCAAAAAGCAAACCCATTTGGACGGCAATTTTCATTGCCGCCCAATCAACTGCCCGAGATTTTCACAGATGGACTGAGAGTGAATGCCACTTATTCGCCCTGGAAAAATTTACTGCATAGCGTGAAAAGTTGTGTAAACACTGCCCTTACTCACCAAAGAGAATACCTTGGCAGATGCAGAGATCACAACACTACCTGTGCATGTGAATCACTTTGGGCCTAATCAGCTGGCCGTTTCAAATCATGGCAAAAAAGTTAAGATTGCTCGATGCATGTGCCACTATAGTGTTTTTTAATCAAGAGAGAGTGAAAAGAGCAGCAGCCCGAAGCACGTGCCAAAATTTTGCTGGACCGATGGCTGCTTACGTCGGTATAAAAACTACACTATGGTGTCGCAGCGCTGGCAGACAAGGACAAAGGTCTAGGGACACACACAACTGCGCTGATTTGTGTAGTCCTGTCCTTGTCTGCCAGCGCTGCGACACCATAATGTTTGATAACAACCACCAACTAGCCCAGCAGTATACCCTACAAAAACTACATCATGCAAGTCCATGTTCATCATAAGTGATCTTCAAAGAAAGGTAACATTCTGGAACAGTGGCAACAGCCAGTGTCATGTCTCCCTCAATTTCTAGTGCAACCCAATTCGCTTGTAGCAGTTTGATGCAATTTTTGAAATCGTTATCAGAATGGGCAGTTCTCGTTATTTCAGTGCAAGGGTGGCATCACTATTAACAGCTATGACTGACATTCTGACCCTTGCTCCATTAAATCCAGTTTTGGACCATTCTGTTGTACGAAACATCTATATTTGCAAAACAGTCTAACATTAAAGTCTCACCCACAAACTTCCATAATGGGCCTCCCGTATAGGTGTCCTCCAAGCAGAAGAAAGCTGGATGCATTCCCTTATCTTGGATGATTGCAGATTTGCAAATGACAGCCATTAAAACTGCATTACACAATGCTCAGTGCATGCTCATCACATTTTTCAAGGCACGTGTCACAGTAACATCGGCAGGAGAAAGGTGATGGTTGTAAACGACTGTTGGCATCATATGTATAAATAATGACACAAATGGTATACTGATGGGCTAACTGCATAAAGTTGACATTTTCCAACTGCCAAGACAAGAAGGAAAGTGGTAGCAGTTCCAATGATATATTCCAGTTTTTTTTTTTGCTTTCCCTATGTGCACATGAAAGTAAGAACAAGCATGACTTCCGACCAGGCCTGTTGCACATGCATCTCACTTCTATGTCTACTACAGACAGTGTTTGTTGTGAGACAATAACGCACATTTCAAACATATCCCATTTATGCAAGCAACAGTGGATTTTCAACCATACCACAAAAGTTTCATTAACTCATATGACCTGCTGCTGTTTCTGCATGAGCTACAATGCACAAAACAGCAGCGGAATATATCTTCCAATTCGAAATTCCATCTTCGCAATGGACTACAGTAGACATTTCATTAAAGTAGAAGAGACAGAAGAGTCTTTTGTTTTTTCACTGGTCGGTGACTCTTGTTTCATACAAACACACATTTCAAAAAGGGAAGCTGCACACTGAAATATTGAGCTGGTTGGGAGTTTACAATGTGTCTTGACATTTACATGTTTCAAAGCAGGAACATATTCCTGGCCAGCACCGCATGCTTGTGTGATTCTACGCTATATTTGAAGAAGAACAGCGCGACTTGGACACGGACGGAAGAAAGACATACACGAACAGGCGCTCACTTTCAGCTGATGTTTATTGCTCGGAACGTGGTAATATGTATATCAGGCTCAAAAAAAAAAAAAAACCACAGAAGCGATACACATTTTCCTGGAAAACACATTTGATGCCACCATGTCATTTCCCTGTAGCTAGATATCTTATTTCCTTGGCTGACAACACCAAGGACGGGCTGCTGACACAGGCGTCATTTGACCAAGCAATTTGCGCAGCTTCAGTAATTTCATGGGTTATCTTATCCCGACGCCTATTTAACACTTTTTTTTTTTTAAATATGGCTGGCAGTCTTTACTCATACAATCTCTGCAATGAATGCCAAGATGCCCTTTAACAGAGTTTAAAACATTGTTATTGTGAACAATGTGTCCGTGTATGTCTTTCTTCCGTCCTTGTCCAAGTCGTGCTGTTCTTCAAAACGGCACACCAATTCGCCCAAGCATCAGTTCGTACGCTCTAGAAGTCTTGCATGCAAAAAACCCTGGCTGACTATTCCTTCCAAATACTCACATAAGACAGGTTACAGAGGAAACTGAAAGGAGTGGATGCATGATTGTGGCACTCAATTTGAAGATACAGCAATTGTCAACGAATACTGTATGCTCAATTCTATCCTTATGACTTGCAAACCACAGATACTGTTTGAGGGGTGCGTCAAACACAAACACATTCCTGTGCAGAGCAACCCTTTTGGCTGTAGGCTGGAGTGATGCTCCTCTATGCCAGAAAGGGAATTCCACAGAAGAGGCATATGACTAAGCAGGAAAGGACCCAACTACTCTATGCCACCATTAAGAGGTGTAGGAGTGGTAGACCAGTCCCACGACGCTGGTGGCAAAGGAGGTGGCACACAGCCACCAGGTCATGAAGCTGAGGAGACCGCGGAAGAGCACGGGAGTGAAGACAGCCCGCAGCCCGGCCAGCGACAACTGCTGGGACTCCTGTGGGAGAACTGTGCTGGCATCCCAGCTGTGGCCACCTACAGCAATGCGAATAAATAAAAATTCTCTTTAAAGCATCAAATCACAACACAGGGTAACGTGGATTCAGTTTCAAGACCGTGACTGTGCCCGAGATAGGTCAGACCTCCTATTTCCCAAGTCGCGTGCGCTGCCCTTTTGCTTTTGAGTCCACTTTTGTTCTGTGAATACAGGTGCCATGTATTACGCTGACATGTTTTTACAGAAAAGGTGACCTCAATGCGGGGGTCGATATGCACAACTGACCTACTGCAAAGTCTAAGTAGTTCTATGCTCAGTTTCACAGCCCATTCACGGAAAGATGCATGTAAATGAACTTATAGTAAATTAGTTCTCTCTTGAAGTAACCCTTGGTGCTGGAACAAACTATACAACAGAGAGGTGAGGAGGACAGCTGCTTGAGCATGCACACACCACACTCTCAGTATGTTTTCCCTCATATGAGTGGGAAAATGGAGTTTTTATGCCTGACAACTTTGATGCTACATGACATAAGCAAGACTGAACATCCTTTCAGTGCTCATACAAGCCCAATATTAACTCGCATTTGGGTATCTTCTGTACAGTTCATATGAAACAAGTATGCACCACCCGAGTTTTCCCGGCTGTCCACTTTGGCTTCTTGTTGTCCTTACGTCTCCCGAGATTCGTCACAATGTTCTCTGCTCTTGCGTCACCAAACTGCTTCCCACTTGTTTGTCTTAGGAAACTATGAAAGAGCACTAAAAGGAGTCACCTTCAAGAAATAAAAGTTAAACACAAATCAAAAATAATTCAATTCATATTAAAAAAAAACTTATATTTGGAGTTCTCAAAGTATTTGAAAATGACCGAATACACCGAAAATGCATGAATTCAGCAGTTTCAGCACACTGCGATCTTCACTGCAATGGTTGACCATTACCTACAAAACCGACACAGAGAAATGAATACACAACAAGAGAGCAACATACAACCAGAAAAAGAGACGTCACAACATGTCACAAAAAAAAATTTAAAATATAAAAATAAAAAAGAACATGCACGTTCCAAACTAGCACCCACGTGTCGAAAGGCAACAACACTCGCACAAAGAACAAGCGCTAGGTTCACATTAAATATTTATCAGCTGACATAGGGAGCCCTTAAAAAATCAGTTGCTTCCTCGACACCACCATTGATGGACTACTAATGCAAGTGTCTCCATAAAATAAGCTTCTATAATTTCTCTAGATAGTCAACTTTATGTGCGAAAAGAATCACGGTGCTCTCGAAAATAGATGTGCATCCACATGAACGACGATGCGGAGCAACATTAATCAATGATATTGAAACAGTGCAACAGACCACAACAACATGAGCGCAGTATGCAGTATTCCAGAAGAGGGCGAATACAGGCTGGTTGGTACATGATCACGAATGGAAAGAAACAGCGCTACTAAGATGGGACAGGAGAGCAGACAAAACACATACGCTGCTTTATTTTTTTTTTTTATGATTTATTGCTTCAAGTGAGGTAGCATATAAGAAAAAACAGGTAAGTGAAGAAACAAGGAAAAAAAGAGATCTCACAACCACACATATGATTGAAAACCAATCACCACTAATCAAGATACGCGCATTCTTTAGCGGAGAGAGCTATTGATGGGTGGCTGATGCACAGGTGACCTAGCTTTTTTACACCGTGGGCCTCAGAAATGAGCCTCGTGGTCTCTTTTTACCGGGTCTACCGGGACAATATGATAATGGTCCGATTGAGACCAGCTTCACAATCTTCGCATTCTGCACAATGTATGGCCAAATTGTTTTTGCGTGGCCTGTTCTCTATATCCTTTGCATGTTCCCGTAATCGGTCACTGATGCAGCATCCAGTCTCACCGATGTAAAACCGACCGCATGACGTTGGAATCTTATAAACAACGCCAATGCAACAGGGAACAAGCTTCTTTCTGTGCTTCTTTTGGCAGCCTCTTTTCTTCTCTCCATCCTCGTTCACCCGTCTGCACAAACTGCTGTTTGTTCCTGAACGAAAAACATTAATCTAATGCCTGCTTTGCTTACAATCTTTTTTAGGCTGTGCGAAACTTGATGCACGTAGAGAGCATGTTTTCTCTGGCTGGCTAGCATCGGTGCCCTTGTTTTTTTGCATACATAGAAAACCAGAAGAAAGACACCACAACACGTCACACGTTACATAAAACATTATGGAACTTTATATTATGGATATGTATGGTGACGCATCAATGGTGGTGTCGAAGAAGGAACTGTATTTTTTAAGAACTGCCTATGTCAGTGATAAGATTTTGATGTGAACCCTGTGCATGTTCCTTGTGCGAGTGTTGGGTGTGGACACAAGTGTTGTTGCCTTACTGCACGTGGTGCTAATTTGAAACCTGCGTCCTTTTGGGTTTTTGTTTTTTTGTTTATTTTTTGCCTTTTCAATTTTTCACATGACTTTTCTTGTTGTATGTTTCCTGGAAGAAGTTGAAGTGAGCGTCTTCATTTATGCTCCTCCTTGTAAGATAGCTTCTTTGAAGTTGTGAGGCATCCTCAAAACTCCGATAGAGTGCACAAAGTGAAGCACTTGACCAAACCAGGAAAAAAAACGCCCAACTATCGTGCATCAGATAAAATCACTGTGATGCCAATGGGGAGGCTTTTCAGGCCCATTCTCTTGGTTAATGTGGACATTTCTTCCTGGTCCCTTGAAAGCCGCATTGTGAGAGTTATTGTATTCAGCAGCAATACGGGAGCCTGTAGGAAACCTAATGATCCGAAATCTGTTTAGCATGGTTAGATGTAATGAATCCGCAGCACAGCATGACGATATTCCAGAAGAGGGTGAATACGAGCTGGTTGGTACATGATCACAAATGGAAATAAACAGAGCTACTAAGACGGGACAGGAGAGCAGACAGCATGTGTTTGTCTGCTGCTTCAGAATACTTTGGTCAAGTCTCGCACAAGTTACGCACGGTGAACAATGTCTAACACCATGGCAACTGGAGGAGTGGCTGCCACGCTACAGGGTCTGGTAATCATGCAGCAGTGATGTGATTGGTGTGGCTACACCAAGACAGAGGCACTGATGTCAAGCGCCGTTCTTCCTGGTTTCAAGGCTCAGCTCTGCTCAAGTTGTTGCAAAATGGAATCCTGAATAAAATTGATACTAAATTTTTAAGTAGGTAATTTTAGTTTGATTTTATTTGCAAATATTATGTGCATTCTGAAAGAAACTAGATGAACAGTGTTTGCTTTCACATTCGTATTGAATTTGTATCTGAAAATTTCAATTTCGCATACTCCTACTGATTTCATAAGCTTCTGCCCAACTTTCAATAAACCACAGACTCATTCCTCATATTTTGTTACAATTGCAGTAGCGTGCTACTTGTGTGCTCCGGTGGCACTCAGTACTAGCAGAATGGGATAATATGTGGTTAGCACCATAACAAATTTTACTTACCAAGGGTCTTGAGAAGCAACGCTGTGAAGGCGCACGCAAGCAAGGGTGTGATGTACTGCAGGGCCACCACACAAAGGTAGTAGAAAACCCCAACTACCTGAAAGCAGGATGTCCCTTATTGTCCCAGACAGTTGAATAAGGCTTTCTTCGTTGTCACATAATATGGCACCATTGCTTTCTAAATAATGGCCCAGGATGATCGGGAAAAAGCATTAACTGTCCCTAGCAGATCCTTGCCTCCATTATCCCATTTGCATACGGACCACATTGTGTGGAAGAACATACCTGCGTGGACACCCTCCTGTCTCAATGGCCTAACTACCAATTAAATGGCAGGTCTCCTCTCCAACTGCATGCGTACTCATCAGCATAAGACACCACTTTGCATGACATCTATATCAATCACTTTTTGTATGGTTTATTCCTAAGCCATACAAGTTTGCCTCCCATCATCTGTTATAATCGGTTTACAGCGCAAACAGCATAATGGGAACAATGAGCGCTGTGTAACACGTCTGCCTCACAACCTAAGAGTCGTGGATTGCAATCCCATATGAAACCCTAAATGTTTCCTTTTTCCTTGAGCGAAATCAATTGCATTATAAAGTGACCGTTAATTTGCATTGAAGTCGAACCAAGATAATTCAAATTTTGGTTATATGGAACTCACGGAATAACCCCTTGAAAATCCTATGTAAAAGTATAGGAAAGTTGCGTCACATATCGAACTCAATTTCACCGGTCGCTCAATATATCGAACGCCGCACCACACACTGAAAGGTGCGCCTTCCCTAAAGACAACTGCATCACCCTCGGCCGTTTGCCGCATGACGTTTTCAAGCCACGCGCGGGAGGCACGAGAGGGAACATTTCAGCGACGGCGAGGATCGTTTACTGCGCGGCATCACGTAGACGCCACAGAGCAGACGCAGCCAATGCAGCTGTGGCTGATTTGCATAGATAATCAAATGCGAAGTTGGTGCGCAGCACTGCCACTGTACTTCAGCATGTCAAGCATGACGAACCTGCCTGACGGCCTGGCTTCATCCATTGCGATGCTTTCCTTACACCATCTTCAGAAATGAACGAAACCAGGCACAATATACCTCTTTACAATGCACTGACCAAAGGGTGTGGGGTGGGATCATAAGGGGAGAGAAATGCGCTTGAAGGTAACCACGAGCAGCTTCACGACGTGATGAGTGGCTCGAAGCCGAGGTCCAGGGAGCACCGCGCGTGCACGTAGGGTTGTCCGTGAAGGCTGAGGAGTGACTGACGCGAGGGGAGAGATGCCGAAGTTGACGCACGAGCGACACACGACTGCTCACCCCGGACTAACACAAGCTTGTCAAACCATGCACATTGTGCAGTAAAGGCCACCACGTCTGCAACTGACACGTCCCTCTCACTGTCTTACTCACCCACTGAGTGCATCTACGCAGCCGTTCCGCTCCCTCAGTGTTAAGTCGAGTGATGCGGGCATCGCCACTTTCCCTTCCTCCTCTTCAAGTTCACGGAGAGACGGATGGACAGAGAGAGAGAGCGGCTTCTGTTGCAGCTATGCAGCCTCCTCAATGCTGAGTTGCACGCGCATCGCTACCTTCTCTTTCTCCACTTCAAATTCACAAAGGGAGAGAGAGCGGCGAAATCCGTGATTGCGGCTAGTGTGAAGCGCAAAGATGTGCCTATTCTTCTGCTGAGCTTTCTCTCTCCCTATTTTCGTTCGCAGCAGCAAGCACTATGCATGTGCCAAGCTAGCTCAGCCCAAGGCGACAGAACATCAAGACGCTTTCTCCAGTGTGTTTTCTGAACCCTCTGTGACTGGCAGCTGACTTGCGATGCGCGTCTCGCATCGTGCTGAACGTGTGTAAGCTATGGCGGCTACGGATGTTAAGATGTGGCTGCTACGAGGGCCAAAAAGCAAAATAAGCAGACACCATTACTTCTGTGTGGAAGCAAGGGTGCCTCTGTTGCGCCATATGTGCTATGCGGGGTGTGCCTTTCCAGGCCAGTGCGACTGCAAAGAACTGAGCACCTCGTCAGAGGAGGGGGTGCAAGCCCCTTGACCACGACTGCCTTCATGGCGAGTCGCGGCCTTTGTCCAGGCAGGACATTCGCTCCAAAACAAAAAACTCCCCCCTTCATCTGGGAGGGGGCCTTGATGAGGGCATTGGATAGATGATGATAGGTTGATGGATTATGTGTGATCCCGGGGCGCGGCACTTCCGGGTGCCAAAACCTCTGCCTATGTGACAACAGCAAGACGCGGCAGATATTTTTTTTTTTTTTTCTGCAAGTCGACCATCCCTGTCGTGCTGAATGTGCAGCGTAGTGTAAGCTATGGTGGCTGCAGACGATAAGAAACGGCAAAAATGTTCTTTTTTCTTTTTGTGAGGGTCGACCATCCTTGTCGTACTGAAGGTGCGGCATAAAGTCAGTTTGATTCACCCTGAACGATCTACACTAGTTCATGCAGTGCACAGCAAGTGCTACACTCCTGCAGCGCCAGTTCAGATGTGCAGGCGTAGCGCGACACTAGCACCAAATAGAAATGAATGCTAAAGTGCAGAATTTGTGCAAGCCTCCTGCCTGTCATTGTTTGCCATGTGTTCTCTGAGCTGCGAAGGAAAAGAAAATGGACCTGGTGCCAACAAACATCTAATGAGCTTGTAGACACGAAGAGGAACTGCAGCGTCGTGGACATTCGGCAATCAGCCAGGTGGTTAGCCCGGTGACTGGTGTTGTTGCTCAACAATGTGCCGTCTGTGCAAGAGTATAAATATTCAAGTTTTGGGAGCCGCCGCTAAAAAAAGCAGGATAGTTAAAATCTGGCTCTCTGAATAAAACCTGTCAAAGGAGAAGAGGCAACGCACACACGGCTGGATAAAGCCGACATATTTAAAAATGTTGGATAGCAAACATGCTAAGATATCTAACTAACTATGAACATGGTTAGTACCAAGCTCATTTAAGGGCAACGAGAAAAAAAAAAGCGAGAAGCAAACTAGATGAGTAAAATATGCCAAAGAAAGAACAAGTATGATGCAAGCACGGTGCATGAAGAAGCACATTTATTTATTTATTAAGGAACCCACAGCGCCAAGGCATTACAGTGGGGGGGTGTAGAGAATGTACAAAAAGAAGCACACATGACAGCTCTGCTCATAGGCAGAGTTACAAGCATAAAGCCCAATAAAGGCAGGGCCGTTCGCCGTATACATCAACAACTAACTTAAAAAAGAACGCATCATTTGATGTCATGCTCACAACATCGCTCGGCAGTCTGCTTCATTCCCTAATGGTTTTCAGAAAAGACATTTTGAACAATTCAGTTTTTGCCGCGAATTCACGGACTTTAAAAACATGGTCAACACTGTTGGATCTATAAAAAGGCTCCTGCACATACTTTTCACGTTCAACCCAAACAGTTGAATAATAAACAGCATGAAATAGCTTCAGACGCATCTTCTTTCGGCGCATGTCAAGCAATTCCCAGTTGAGTGCATCCTTGGTACGTGATGCACTGTAACGAGCCTCGCGTGTGCCAAACACGAAACAAGAGGCAATGTTCTGCACCCTCTCCAACTTATAGCAGTAGGCGGGTCCCAGATAGTGCACGCATAGTCCAGAATCGATTTGACAGGAAGTGTTTGCGTTTCGGCGATCCCGGCATGCTTTAGCAGAGACGCCAGCTCATTTCAGGAGTAAAAGCAACGCCTAGTACCTGTTCTAACATTGTGTTCTTAATAACATATGAATGCATATCAGGTTTTTTCTGTCTTGCAAACTTCATATCAACAGTTTTGGACAAATTCAAATTCGTATTTCATTTAACGCACCACTCTGAGATTCTGTTCAAGTCTTCCTGAAACATTTCAACATCTCGATCACTAGTGACAACACTATAAAGAACACAGTCATCCGCAAATAACCGCATTTGATATACTATTCCGTCACTAATGTCATTCACGTACAGGAAGAACAATAGTGGGCCCAACACTGAACGCTGGGGAACACCAGACACAACCTGCACTCTTTGAGACTCGGAGCCGGAACCCGACGCATTCCGCAAGGTACCTTGATTTTAATTCAGCGCACCCAGTCAGTCATAAGCGGTCCGTGGTTGCGTCTCTAATCAACCGTGCCAGGGAAGTATGCAGTGAAGACGAAGCCCTAAACCACGAAATGAAGACCATCGAAAATGACTTGAAAAGAAACGGCTACCCGCTGTCGTTCATTCGAAACACGCAAAGAAGATTGGCTCCATCGAAGAAGCCAGGGAAGACGAAAGTGCCAACGCACCGAAACCGAAACGAGCTCCTATCCCGTACGTATCAGGAATCAGTGAGGCACTGGCACGGATGTTCCGCAAGCATGGCGTCAATGTGGCACATGTCCCGACAAGCAAGATACGAAATGAGCTTGTAAATGTGAAAGATCAGCTCCAACGTGCGAAGTTTCCCGGCGTGGTTTACAAAATTTCCTGCGCAGACTGTTCACCAGTTTACGTAAGCGAAACGAAAGATTTCATGAGACGCCTGAAAGATCATCAGTACGATGTACGTAAAGGAAAAGTGACAACGAACGCAATCGCAGAGCATGCGCAAGAGACTGGCCATGAAATTAACTGGGATGAAGCAGAAATAATGACAACGGAAAAGAACGTATCAGCCCGCCGAAATCTCGAGTCACTAATCATCCAGACAACATCTAACACAATAAACAAGAATGATGGCACACTGCATCCTATCTATGCAAAATCTCTAAGAACAGTACTAACTGCTACAAAAAGCCCGGGACGTCCGGCCGGTTGTTCATTGTGAACAAGGGAGCCGTAGCGCTCCCGAAACGCCATTTGTTTTTAACATTGACCATGGTCAGTGACCAGTGAATCGATCAACATAACATGATTCCTGACCAGACGGTATGCCGTCGAAACCTCGACTATATAAGCCATTCATAACCACAAACTGCTGCCGTAAACATAGGTTACCCATGATATCACTTGAGGGCTAATATTGTAAAACTACATTTTTTGAATAAGAATGCGTCACGGTATCAAAGGCCTTTTTAAAGTCCAAAAACACGCAGTCCACGCTAAGTCGCCTGTCTAGTGCCCCTGCCAAATCGTGCGCAAATTCAGTCAGCTGCGTAGTACACGATAGGCCCCTTCGAAAACCCAGCTGACGAGGATTAAACAATGAATGGTGTCCATATGTGCTGCTATACTGATGTACAAAATATGTTTGAGTGTCTTACACGCAACTGAAGTCAGTGATACTGGTCTATAATTTGATACTGTGTTGCAAGGACCAGATTTGTAAATTCGCACAATACTTGCAATTTTCCAGTCATCGGAAGGCAGGATTCTTCAAGCGATTTCTCAAAAATGATCTTTAAGTAGGGTGCGACCGACTCAGCACAAAGTTTGTAGAATAGAATGCACGTATTCTCTTTTTGTTGACCGAGCGAAGCGCACATATATCCATCCTCTGAGACCGGTTGTTGGCAGTCTTCTCCAATGAAAGGCATTATTATTAATAATGTGTTTACGCTGTTGATAACTCCAAACACACCGCCGTCGTTTGAAACTCCCATATTGAAGGGCGAAGTCACACGCACCCTTCATTGTCATCTGCTGCAGCATTGGCTGCACGCAATCGGCACTTGGTCCGGTCGATTCACCTACACTGCCTACACTGCCTACACTAGTTCTCTTCGTGCAGCACTTTGCCATTCGTTTCACAAGTGTAGCCTAGCGCTCTTTACATGACGCCGTTCTTTTCACACAAGTGTAGATGTCGTGCAGTCCTAGTTGAGAAAAATTCTACACTCACTCGACTGACAGTGCCAATTGCGTGCAGCCAGTGTCGCAGCAAAAAACAGCGAGAGGCGCGCGCGACTTCTCTCTGCAGTATGTCAGTTTCAAATGACGGCAGCGTGTTTGGCGTTGTCGAGGGCGTAAACACATTATTAACACCTAGGTAAGGCTTCGCTCGGTTAACAAAAACGGAAACACATGCATGTGTTTCGTCATGCGCCAATGCCGTGCTAGCATATGTTCTTTTAGTGCATATAGCACTACTAGCCGCAATTACGGATTTCGCTGATGTCTGTCCGAAGCCGCTCACTCCTCTCCCTCTCTTCGTGAGCTTGAAGTGGAGAAGGTGGCGCGTCACACGGGTGAGCATTGAGGAGGCCGCATAGCTGCAGCTGTAGCCGCTCTCTGTCCGTCTCTCCGTGAACTTGAAGAGGAGGAAGGGAAAGTGGCGATGCCTGCACATGCTGAGGGGGCGGAGTGGCCGCAACGATGTACCCAGTGAGACATATCTGTTGCAGACGTGGCGGCCATCACTGAGCAGCGTTTCACAAGCGTGTGTTCTCCGGAGTGAGCAGTGATGTGCCGCTCGCGTGTCTTCAACTTCGGCATCTCTCCCCTCACATCAGTCACTCCTCAGCCTTCACGGACAACAGACGCGCGAGGTGCTCCCTGGACCTTGGCTCCGAGTTGCTCGCCACGTCGTGAAGCTGCTTACGCTCGCCTTAAAGCGCGTTTCCCTCTCTCCACTTATAATCCTACACCAGAGCAGTGCAGGTGCATTGTGCCTGCACTGAAGCTTCATTTCTGAAGCTGGTGTAAGGAAAGCCAGGACGCGGCGGCGTGCTTGCCTCGCGTCGCAATGGATGAAGCATCAGGCACTGTGGCGCAGGTTCGCCGTGCTTGACATGCTGAAGTAGGCACCTACTTAGCATTTCATTAAATATGCAACTCAGCCATAATTTCTTTGTTTTTGGTTTATTTTACTCATCTAGTTTGCTTCTCGCTTTTTTTTTTCTCGTTTCCCAGAAATGAGCTTGGTACTAACTAAGTTTGTAGTTACGTTTTTAAATACGTTGGCTTTATCCAGCCGTGTGTGCTTCGCCTTTTCTCCTTTGACCTTTGACAGGTCTTATTCAAAGCTATAACACAGATTTTACCTATCCTGTTTTATTTAGCGGTGGCTCCCAAAACTTCAATATTTATACTCTCGCACAGACGGCACAATCGTATCGGCAGTGTTGAGCGACATACGACACCAGTCATCAGACTCGACCTGGCTGATCGCCGAACGTCCACGCCACCGCAGAGCAATGCGCCCCAAAGCTCCGCTGTATTGTATAACCGCTAGAAGCAAGGTGCTGTCCATTTTCCTTTCCTTTAGCTCAGAGAACACATGCCAAACAATAACAGGCATTACAAGCGCGTGCTTCACAAACGACGCATAGGGTTTGCACGACTTCTTGCACTTTAGTTTGCTTTTTTTTTATTTTGGTTTTGCGTTTCTATTTAGCGTTAGTGTCTCACTACGCCTGCACGTCTGAACTGGTGCTGCACGAGTGTAGCACTTGCACGGCACTTGCTGTGCACTGCATGAACTAGTGTAGATTGCGCAGGGTGAATCGAATGGCGGCTGGGCTGCGGAATTAAAGATGCGGCAGATTTTTTTTTTCTTTGCGAGTCGACCATCCTTGTCGTCGTGCTGAAGGTGAGGCGCAGCTATAGTGCCTAGAATATACTGGCTAGCGTGCCGAGGGCACGCGCTGGCGAGGTCACCGCGGTAATGTCTTCCCGCAGCCGCCACACGGTGGCGCTCTAGGTCGCTAAGGTGCTACGCGCCGCGCTTGCGGCCAACATCCAGCTAATCGGGCCTTGGTAACTGTACCGAGTGTATACGCGCTGCTCTTTCTGTAGCCTATCTTAATCCCCACTTTCAGAGCATTTTTATCTGATATATTGATGGAAGACAAACGTACCATCCGGGCACTGCGTAGACAGTACTCAAAATATTTTCACAGGTTACGGCGTAAAGCGTCCAAGAGAGCGAAGAAGCGGTGCCAGCGCGTGGATGCAGATTCATAAAATATTGCTGCCACCAGTCTGGTTTTAAGCGATAGCTATAGTGACTGATGATTGATTGTTGAGTGATAGGCGTTGACGAGTTAATGAAATCGTTGTAGTTATTTCATTAAGTGATGAAATAAAGAAATGAAAAAATCCAAAAGAGGGGTGTTCAAAGATGTCAAAATGCTCAGAATGAAATTACAATGCTTGATGCTGAAAAAAAAAAAGAAATTAGAGTGTAGCTGATCAATCATTTGATATACCTGACAAAAATGAAAAATGCGTTGGTGTCAAACTGCAATTTCACTGATGCCAAGTACAGCTATAAAAAAAAAAAGGTAAAAAATAAAAAAAATAAAAGGTTGAAATATCATCCCCGTGTGTGAAACAGTCGCGTTATACCCTAAACGGTGGTGCTTAATTTTTTTTTTTTCTTTGCTCCTGGATCCCTGCATGGGTGATTTCTGCTGGGCGGGCCTGCGAGTCCGCAACAATATATAGCGCGTCACAAAAGAACGAAAAGTTTAACGCAGACTGCCAGCTATAGATAAAAAAATCCTGATTGTTTATATTTTGTTCATTGTGCACAGTTCTTAAATCGAGATGGAGGCCGTGTAGAGATCGTGATGGTCAATGGTCATACAAACTTAATCGAGATATAGAACGTTTGAAGGCACGGGTAGATGGCAGTGAGAATTG
The DNA here is from genome assembly GCF_055883805.1 of Amblyomma maculatum. Taxonomy (NCBI): domain Eukaryota; kingdom Metazoa; phylum Arthropoda; class Arachnida; order Ixodida; family Ixodidae; genus Amblyomma; species Amblyomma maculatum. The sequence goes on along the minus strand of NW_028146739.1, from coordinate 830,922 downwards.
TGGCCATGCGACGCCTTTAACAGAAAATAACAGCCATGTCCAGTACAAAATTTATTAGACCAATTTCATATTTTACTCGCTTTTCTTATCAGAACGCGGGTCCCATGCTTTCGGATAGGCAATGTGGACGTTCTTCAGTTTAATCGTGCCTATACTGTTGGTAGGAATGTTTATATCATCGTAAGTTCGTAAAAAAAGGTTGGGGCACTTTTTATATTTCAATAATCAGCACCTGGTTTTGATGATTACTAATTGTGATAAACAACAAGTCTGAATTGGATTCATTCGCATTTATTTGGAAGTTATAGCCGACTTGATTAACCCTTTGAGAGTTTTTGCCGCAAGTGTACGGCGGCGGTTTTCCGTTCCGCAAGGTCTTTGTTGTACCGGTACGGTTTCAATCCTCCGTTTGAAATTTCGCACCCTAATGACGATGCGTGCTCACTGGGAGATGCTGCCACCTCCTAGGACTTACAAGAAGTGCTTGAAATTTATTGCACTGCCTTCTTGCGAAGGTATGTGATTTCTAGATGTAGGGTGTCGCCTAGTCTGCGGAAAGGCCACCCTTTTCGTGGTTTCGTCACGTGATCACAACGGAGGCGCAAAACTTGATTTCTATCTTTGTGGGTGCTTCTGTGCAGGGGACAAACGGAACTGATTCCTACCTGCAGCTTGTCGCCTGGTGTGCTGCAACACCCTGGGTGCTTCTGTGCAGGGGACAAACAGAACTGATTCCTACCTGCAGCTTGTCGCCTGGTGTGCCGCAACGCCCTTGCATGAGTTTGCCTCCCCCCCCCTCCCCCCCTTTCCAATGATCGCAACGAAAGCGCGCGAAACTTGATTTTTATCTTCATGGCTACTACTGTGCAGGGGCCACACAAGCCGATTTCCATCTTTATTGAGGCTGCTGTTAGCTTGTTTATCATCGATGCTCACGAGGTATTCCTGCTCTCCCAGTTTACTGAGTTTTCTGAGGTTCCCGAGTTTGCAGTGACGAGCAATGTTGAATCCAAAATATGGTTCCTAATATTTTTCTACAACTTTATCTTGCCTTTACTTATACTGAACTTTTGAAATCCGCAATAAAGTAATTTGACCATCTGGGAAAGCTTTTTAAAAAAATTCTACCCTCAAAGGGTTAAATCTATATATAAATTCATACATAGATTTTTTTTTTTTTGAAGCTTCTAGGTGACATTGAAATTTTGTAAGGAAAGAAAACGCAAAAGCTGAAAGAATATATCAATCCGCATGCACAACACAAAATGTACCAATTAAATTCTCATCCATATAGAGTACAATGGGAACTGCTAAAGATACGAAGCGACCACTTTTGAAGCCACTGCTCAAAGTTCTTGAAAAAGCGAACATATGGCACTGAATTAATTGTTTAATAACTGCAATGAACTATCTGATGTGGATTGCTAAAGGTCAGGCTGTTCCACAATCAAACTAAGGAAAAGTGCAAAACTGAACACAACTAGTGCACACAAATGCAAGCCCAACAATGATAATTAGAATGCTCTAAAACCATTCAGGCGTATGTCTAAAACCCAAATCCTGAGTAACCTCAAATTCACGAATTGTCCACATTAAAAATCAGGGCTCTAATCTGACAACATATATTTTGGAACACGCTTGCATTGTTTAATAACTGTTACACACTTGCAGTGTTTAATAACTGTAACAATCTATCTGATGTGGATTGTTAAAGGTCAGACTGTTCCACAATCAAACTAAGGAAAAGTGCAAAACTGAACACAACTAGTGCACGCAAATAATGCCATAAAACAATTCAGGCGTATGTCTAAAACCCAAATCCTAAGTAACTTCAAATTCACGAAGTGTCCACATTAAAAATCGGGGCTCTAATCTGACAACATATTGTCACACTACTGACGACGACTAATGATTGTGACGGTGTGGGAGAAGAGGAGGAGGAAGAAGCGTTGGTTTCTGGGGGCTAGTAGGCTTCATCTTGTCCCGCTAACTCAGCACTGTAAATAAACACCCCTTTCTTACTACACCGTAACTATTTTGGAACACACTTGCAGTGTTTAATAACTGTAACAATCTATCTGATGTGGATTGCTAAAGGTCAGACTGTTCCACAATCAAACTAAGGAAAAGTGCAAAACTGAACACAACTAGTGCACACAAATAATGCCACAAAACCATTCAGGCGTATGTCTAAAACCCAAATCCTGAGTAACTTCAAATTCACGAGGTGTCCACATTAAAAATCAAGGCTCTAACCTGACAACATATATTTTGGAACACGCATGCAGTCTGTCTCTCATCCCAGAAGTCGTGCAGGACCTGACGGCGCACCGAACATAAAACTACAGCTCGTACAGCTTCAAAATCTAGCTTCTCTGACACAGTGGCATGAAGTGAGCTTTCTCCATTCACTGAGTCGTTACCTTTAGCATCATTATAGTTGTGGACAGCGTTCTGAGGCTATGCAATGGAAGCAACGAATGCGAGACACCGGCTTTCAGAAACTCCCAGTTCTCGCGACACGCACTAGCAGCTTCCGCTGCATAACTGGCGTAACTGCTGAAAGTTGTTGCTACTATATTTAGAGCAATGTTCATTTCTATGGCCTCAAATGAAAAACAGAAAATAACAGCGCAAACATGAGCAAAACGATTCCCAAATACAATGGCGCAAAGGTAGCAAGCCAACGGAACGGAGCCGCAGGGGACCGCCGACGGCAGTGCCCCTGGCGACCAAAGTTGGAAGGCCAGCAGCACCCCCTCCCATTGTTAAGCCCTTCCACATGGCACACTAGCCGGTATATTCTAGGCACTATAGTGCAGCATAACCTATGGCGACTGCGGACACTAAGAAGCAACATTTTTTTTTTTTTTTTTTTTTTTGCGAGTGGTCCATCCTTGTAATGCTGAACGTGCGGCGTAGCGTAAGCTATATTGGCTGCGAACGTTAAGAAACGGCAGATTTTTTTCGTTGATCCTTGCGTCTATAGGAATCAATGAAAGCACACGGTCAGTTGCAATCATGACACCAGTTTTAGCAATGTTCGCTTGAAATGGCATTTGCAGCTAACACGCTTTCAAATGATTTTGTGGTAGTGGACTACGCCCGACTCAAGCGCGGCGTGATAAATTGAATCAGGCTTATGCAAACAAGCCATCATGGGCACTCTGCCAAGTTCGCTCCTCGTCACTGCTGGAGCTATCAAAAGTATAACACGACGCGACGTTACCGCTGCGCAGCATCTTGGCGCGGTGCCAATAAATGAGCTGTAGGGTGCCTCAATGCCTTTCGCCTCCGCTTTCTGGGTGGAGACACTGCTCTCTCCGGCGGCATGTTGGGTCTCACTCGCCCGTTCGGAAGCATTGAGCGCAATGGGGAGCGGCCGGTTTCAATGATAAAACTATCGCTATTAAGCGATTTTTCGAAAATTTGATGTTCTACTAAGGCAAGATAGCATCAGAGAGAGTTGTAGCTGTGAAACGAAGTTAGTTGCGTTATTATATGTCATATATTGTTGGTTATCTGCCCAGAAACTCTTTGCCTTGAAAACAGTCCTTACATTCTGATATGCGTAGAATACCCCGCCGCAGTTTGCTCACCTGTGATAGTCAAAATTTAGATTCCTTGGGGACTTAGTGTGAACGTCTTTTTGTAGTGTAACAAAAGTAGTCGGTATGCAAACTTTTTCTGAGTGGAGACATAGAAACCAATCCGGGTCCCAACGTTCAAGACATGTTCGATAAAATCATAGAAACGCAAATTCAAATCCAAAAGGATCTGTGCGATCTAAAAAATTTCCAAAATAAACTGGACATATCCCTTAACTCTGTCTGCCAGACTCGAGCGAGTTGAACAGTGTGTCACCAATTTCGCAATCAGTATAGACCGGATAACGCCTATCGAACAGCACGTGAAATCCATCTACCAGTCATTTGACATGCAACAGAGGAAGGTTACTGATATCGAAGACCGTAGCCGTCGCTCCAATCTGATTGTACATGGAATTCCTGAAGACGAAAATGAAAATGAAAAAAGCCTCAAAGATAAAGTTTTCATCGATATATTTCAGGAAAAGTTGGGCGTGCAAACATCCTCTGTGGCTCGTATTCACAGGCTTGGGAAAAAGAGCGATAAAGATCGCCCGATAATTCTTTATTTCCAGGACTACGTAGAGAAGCAAAATGTATTTGCAAACGTGAGCAAATTAAAGGGGTCAAAATATTTAATCACGAATGACTATTCTAAAGAAACCTTAAGAAAGCGTAAGCTACTATGGGAATCTACCAAAACAGAGCGAAAAAATGGTCTCAAAGTAAAACTCGTAAATGACAAACTGACAGTTGATAATAAGACTTACATATGGAATGATGCTACAAGCGAACGGATTCAGCTTTATTCACGTCCTCCACCGGGCTCTGAGGCCTCAGATTGACGCATTACCTCGGAATGTCACCGTCCTTCTCAGTTCATCATTCTAAATACGAATGCATAGCATAGTTAATAAAACTGAGGCACTTGAAATAACTTTACTTGCGCACAGTCCGCAGGTGGCCGTCATAACTGAGACCTGGTTACACCATGATATTAGTGATGGCTGCATCTTTCCTCCTTCATACTCGGTTTTCAGACGTGATCGAGGCTCACGTGGGGGAGGTGTCGCAGTACTACTGAAACGGAACATTGTGGCTACACTTCTAGACCAGATTGAAAACCTGTTTCTGAAGATAACCTACCATGACCACACTTTTATTCTAGGCGCATTATATAGGCCTCCAAATTCTGATACTGTTTATCTGCGCAAGCTGCACGACCATCTGCATTCGTTTGGAAAGAAAAACATAATCCTTGCAGGTGACTTCAATATCCCTGGCATTGATTGGTGCAATGAAAATTTTGGATCCACACATGACTTGACTCGGACGTTCTTTATGATATAATGTTTGCCCATAATCTGAAACAGGTCGTCATGGAACGAACTAGGGTACGCGGGTCTTCCAACTCTATTCTAGACCTCGTGTTCATAAATAATTCTTTTTCTAATTCCTCTACCACAGTGCACGAAGGAATATCTGACCATAAGATAGTTGTTGTATCTTTCCCTCTGTCGAAAAGTCGTCAAAAGAAAGCAATCAAACACAAAATCATAAAAGACTATTCAAATGCAAGGGATGAGTCAACACTCGATTACTTAGAACTAGCGTTCGAAAAGTTCTCAGCAAAGCATGTTTCAGAAATGTGGGCAAAATTTAAGGAACACTGTCAGCACTGCATTGTCAATTTCATCCCAGATAAAAAGATACGCTTGAAGAAGATAAATCCTTGGATCAGCCGACATATTATCCATTTAAAAAGAAAAATCAAGCGCCTAAAAAGAAATAAGTCTCCAAAATCTGGTACCTTAGAAACACTGAAGCAAGAATTATCTGCTAGCATCCGGTCTGCCAGGCAGCGTTACTTTACTGAGAGCCTCCCACAGTTCATAAAAAAAAATCCAAGCAAATTTTGGAACCACATCCGAGACCACAGGGAGCCTATCCAGCAAATAGTTGTGCATGGCAATGCCATCACATTTCCAGAAGAAATGGCGGTACATTTTAATTCTTATTTCCATTCTGTGTTTTCCACTAACTGTCATGAAAATGTTAATGTGAACAATATATGCGATTCTTCAAGCGAAAATGTTGTGTTGTTCTCTTATGAGGGGGTTGTGGAGATGCTCCTTAGACTCGATCCTAAGAGTTCTTCTGGCCCTGATGGTATACCCAATCAATTTTTAAGGCGTTATGCAGAATCTCTAGCTCATTTCCTTGTGAAAATATTTCATGAATCATTGTTGTCTGTTTCATTACCCCCTGACTGGCTCACGGCCAGAGTTGTACCTATTCACAAAAACGGAGACCGCTCATTGGTGGAGAACTACCGTCCAATCTCGTTAACTTCCAATTCCTGCAAACTCATCGAGCATGTAATAGCGAATCATATAACGGAGATTCTAAATTCAAATTCAGCTCTTAGTTCATGCCAGCATGGCTTCAGAAAGAAATTTTCAACTGTCACGCAATTAATTACAGCCATTCACACCTTTAGCGAAATACTGGATAAATCCGGACAAGTTGACGTCATATACCTCGATTTCAGCAAGGCTTTCGATAAGGTTCCGCATAATAAACTACTTCTGAAGCTTAATACAATTGGAGTGCCTGCACAACTCATCAACTGGATTTCTGCTTACCTAAAACAGAGAACACAGTATGTGGAGATTGACGGATTCTGTTCCCCCCCACTTGATGTTACCTCTGGTGTTCCGCAAGGGAGTGTGTTGGGTCCTTTATTGTTTTTGATTTATATAAATGATTTGGTATCTTATATTGATGAAAATATTAAAATTAATCTTTTTGCTGATGATTGTATGCTATTTAAAGAAATTCGCTCTGGTTCAGATCAAACCCTGCTTAATACAGCTTTAAATGATGTTGCGTGTTGGTGTAACCAATGGGGAATGTCACTAAACCTTGAGAAAACTGTATTTATGCGTATTACGAGAAAGAAGATGCCTCTGGACTTTGTCTACACCCTTAAAAATATACATGTGACTAAAGTAAATAAATACAAGTATTTAGGTGTAATAATTAACGACCAGCTAACATGGAGTGATCACATTTCCCATATAACTTCGTCTGCAATGAAAAATCTGGGTTTTTTAAGACACAAGTTGAAAGGTGCCCCAAGTAGCGTAAAAAAATTAGCTTATGAATCTATTATTCGGCCAAAACTCGAGTACGCTGCCGTGGTGTGGGACCCTCACACGAAAAAAGACATTGCACGGGTAGAAAAAGTTCAAAGGCGGGCCGTACGCTTCATCTATAACAAATATCGAAATTCTGATTCTCCATCTTTCCTTATGGAAACGAACAAAATAAAACAGCTATGTACCCGACGAAAGATAGCAAGATTAGAATTTTTACACTCCTTAATTCATGGGAAACTCGGAATATCGGCAACACTTTATGTCACACCATCCCTCACTCGAAAAACAAGACACACACACAATTATAGCTTAACTCCCCATTTCGCCAGAACCAACGTTCATAAATTCTCCTTTTTTCCACGAACTATCGAGGACTGGAATGTGCTGCCTGGGGAGGTTTTCACTTGTGAAAAATTCAGGGAAGCCATTGGCAATGTTTTTGACCACTGAGAGAGTTTTTGTCCGGATGTTTGCAATGTTTTTGACCTCTGAGAGAGTTATTGTCGTTTTTTTTTTTTTCTTCTTCTTCTTTCTTTCTTTCTTTTGCTAGCGACATAATCAGAATGGCCATCTGTACCAATTCATGCTTCCAGGTTATTTGTAGAAGTGTATCTGTGCATGACATGCAAAAATTTCTCCTTTTCTTTGTTATTTCTTCTTAACACTGTTTTTGCCCATCCTGCTTGGACCAAAGAGGTCTGCAGTATCATGTAAATAAAATAAAAATAACAAAAAGTACTTAAGAGCACTGTTTTGAGAACATTTTGAGATAGCGACAGGAACTCTCCCTAGAAGGTTTCGACTAGTTTGAGATAGTGACAGAAACGTTCTGGAGATCCTGTGTGTAGCATGCCTGCTGAAACATCTGAATTGTTGCAATATATTTTATAAGTCTTCTATTCATGAAATGTGTGTGATGGTCAGCTATGCCTAGGTGTAATGTAGCCGATGTTTTGCTTTTCCTACTCTCCAGCGCCCCCACACAAATAAAACTTGAACATTTTTTGCATTTTTTTTAAATCTTTACCCCTAGCCTTATGTACCATTTCTGTCAAAATGTCGCACGCGTCAAAGTGTTAAAAGCATGAGTAATTCTTTTGCTAGTGACACATAGGCGATAAATTTGAGACCAAGGTGGACCGACGTTTCTTTTCTTGGGGGGGGGGGGGGGGGGGGGGGGAAGAGGTATATGTTTTAGGGAGACGTATGCATTGGGGAGAGGTATACATTAGACTTGGTAGTTCTTGTTGCAGTTTTGCAACATCAGGTTCTCGTGGTGGATGCGACACGTTGCAGAGAATGACACAGATGGGTGAACTTCATGGCACAAATGAATAACTGAAGAATTTATTTACACCGCGAGGACCTGACATTGCGAAACTGCAATAGGAACCACCAAGTCTAACTTATACCTGTCTCCAATGTAAAAAAGCATGACATCAAAGTTTGGCCCGACAGTTCACCTCAGTCTTAGGTGTTTCGAGAATTTACTCTGGCTTTCCTTTCCTCAAGAGGGACGCTTCGTTCTGAGCTACACTTTGTGCACAATGCCATCAGAAGACCTGAGTCGTATGTCTCAGGTCTTCTGATAGGCTTGAAAACGTGTCATGCTCATCACAGCTGTCAAGTTAGGCGAGGTGGAAATTGTTGGTAAAGACGCATTTTTCCTTCTTTTTGTTCATCATTTTGACCGGCACACTGTGAATTTGTGCTTTTAGCTGAAATGATGGCTGCAAGGGGAGGTGAAGATCTAACCTGCTAAGTAACACCTAAATTTACCGAAGCTTTCTTCAGTAACCTGACGAAGAAGCCGTTTCTTGGTAAAATGGCAGCATTAAATAGGGGCTTTTGCTATGTAATGTGCACCTGAAGTTCTCGTCGCTGCATTTTGTGCAGTTCACAAAGGCACTCAGACCCCCTGCTCCCTTTTCACCCTACCTCGCTAAGTTTATTCTAATGATGCCAGTAGGTAATCCCCATTTCAGTATAAAAGAGATGGCGGAAAGTAAAAAAAAAAGAGCTTCCTTTTTCCTGCTCATCCTGCTGACTTCAGCGACGATGAAAGCCTTGTCTGTCACCATCCTGGGTACTTTCTTTCTGTGCGCTTTATGGTTATAACTTAGTTTTTCATCCATTCAACACGCATGTCTTAACGAGTAATTTCCTCGTCCAACGATTATAAAGCGGATGGAATTCCGCACAAGCTAGAAGGCGGCGAGTCCTCCTGCTTCCTTCTAATAGTTGCAGTAATTGAGCACGGCTGGGGCAACAGTATTCAGAAAATGCAGCAACCAGGGGCTTATTTTGTCAGGTGTCTTGGTAACCCGGTCGCCTTCAGTGGTTTTCTTCATTGTTAGATACGTTTACGTGAACTCGATAACATTCAAGCCGGGTCTGTTTTTAGAGGGAAAGTGCAAAAATGCAGATGAAGAGAGGACAAAACTAGTCACGCGTTTCCTTCTAAAAATTAGCTTTTTGTCTCGAATGATCAATCAACTCTGTCGCGTTTATGTACACCAGGCTATTTACAAAAAAGTAAAATAACACTTTACTTAGACTTCACCTAGAAAAGGCAATATATCAACTGAAACCCAGCCGTATAGGAGTCTAGAAGGACTTGAGAAAATATGACTTCCCGGATTCAGATTTGTCCTCAGCTGTCCATCCCGGGGAAGGACGGCTTGGAAGAAAAAACTGCATTCACTGTGTTGAATATACCTCAGATATCATACTGTAATAAGATAATAATAATAAAACAATAGGTGGGCTAGGAAACGGCGAAGGTGGCAAGATGCTGACCCGTATTCTGCTCTTAACGCAATTCTGTACCTGCATCACGGGTGCAATCATCGAGACTGCAGCGGTTCCTGCTTTCCAAGTGCAACGCAATGCAGCTTCATCGCCATCGCTTAACCCGCACGTGGATGACTTTGGTTCGAATAGGGGCTGCCCTGCCTTTCTCAAGCAAGATAGTATCTGTCTCCCCGTGTGCTACCAGGCCGAAGTGTGTCTTCCTTGGGCCCACCACTGTGCAAGCAGCTCTGCCTTTGCCAACATCAGAGTTTGCCTCGATCCTTAAAGAATTTCCAGAACTTATTAAACCTACCAACCAGGAACTACCAGTGCAACACACTGTGGCACATGCCATCGTCACCACGGGACCTCCGGTGTTCTGCAAGCTACGGCGCCTTGCTGGAGAGCGCCTAGCCACAGTTTGCAGGGAGTTCGACCGCATGCTGCAGTTAGGCATCATACGCCCCTCGTCAAGCAGCTGGTCTTCCGCCCTGTACATGGTGCCCAAGTGTGACCCCAGAGATTGGCGTCCTTGTGGTGACTATCGTGCGTTGAACGCCCGCACTGTCCCCGACCGGTACCCGCTCCCTCACATCCACGACTTTGCAGCCACTCTTGCTGGCAGTACCATATTTAGCAAGATTGACCTAGTCAAGGCTTACCATCAAATTCCTGTTGAGCCTGCAGACATACCAAAGACAGCCATCACCACGCCTTTTGGTCTCTTCAAGTATGTTCGCATGCCTTTCAGGTTACGGAACGCCGGCCAGACTTTTCAACACTTCATTAATGAAGTTACCCGTGGTCTGCACTTTGTAGTTGCATATCTTGATGACCTGCTAGTAGCCAGTTCTCCATCCGAGCAGCACGCTGAACATTTGTGGTTGATATTTTCAAGATTCAAGGAGCATGGATTGACTATCAACACAGTGAAATGTCTATTTGGCATCGATTCCATTGAATTCCTCGGACACCTTGTCAGTCCTAAGGGAATCCAACCATTAGACAGGAAAGTTCAAGTCTTGCACGATTTTCCGCGCCCCACATCGCTTCGAAAGCTCCGCGAATTTCTCGCACTTCCGAATCTTCACCGTCGATTCCTGCCAAATATAGCTCACATTCTTCTACCTCTTACCGACATGCTAAAAACCCCAAAGGCACCCATGCAGTGGACACCCGAAGCAGACGCCGCCTTCGCAGAGGCAAAGAATGTCCTGGCAAACGCAACCCTCCTTGTGCATCCCCTCAACAACGCGCCCATGAGGCTGATCACCGACAACTCCTGCCATGCCGTTGGTGCAGTTCTACAACTCCAGGAGAACTTGTGGTGCCCACTTGGTTTCTTTTCACAGAAGCTGAAGCCAACGGAAACTCGGTACAGCACATTCGACCGCGAATGCCTCGCTGTCTACCTTGGCATTCGGCATTTTCGCCATCTTCTCGAAGGCACCGTGTTCCACGTACTGACAGATCACAAACCATTGACATTTGCTTTCCATGGAAACCACAGCACGTACACATCCCGTCAAATTCAGCATTTGCATTTCATCTCCAAATTCACAGTTTAATGCGGCTGCAGACGCCCTGTCGCGTGTCGATGCGCTTTCTGTTAGTGCTGTGGATTTCGAGACCATCGCAGAGGCACCATGCTCAGACAATGAACTTCGTGACCTGTGTGCCGAATCCACATCTCTGTCATTTTCTCCTCTGGTACGATAGTTTATGACATGTCTACTGGCTGTGCCCAACCATTTGTACCATCCTCGCACCGTCGTCAAGTCTTTGACAAACTACACGACTTGAGTCATCCTGGTGTTCGTGCTACTCAGCGCTTCATCACCTGCCATTTTGTGTGGCCCGGCACCAACGCTGACGTGCACCGTTGGGCTCGTGAGTGTCAGCGCTGCCAATGCGCAAAGACTACGCGACACACCAAGTGACTACTGCAACCCTTCCGGTCACATGACTTGCGAATTGACCATGTCCACATTGTCGGTCCGTTGCCCTCATCACGTGGCAAACGCTACATCCTCCCCTGCGTCGACCGCTACATGCGCTGGCCTGAAGCGTTTCCGGTCTACAATATTACGGCATCCTCCGTAGCATCTGTTTTCATAGCCAGTTGGATCTCTCGTTTCGGCTTCCCCAGCGTGGTAACAACCGACCGCGGAAGACAGTTTGAAAGTGATCTCTTCAGAGCGTTGAGGAGCATTCTCCGCATCTGCCACATCCACACAACTGCATACCATCCGTTTCCGAATGGCACGGTTTAAAGGCTACATCAGCAGTTGAAGGCCGCCCTCAAAGCCCGCGCCGCCCGAAATTCATGGGTCGACGGCCTCACGCTAGTCCTCCTCGGTATTAGGTCGGCGATAAAGGAAGATCTAGGGTGCACTACCACCGAAATGGCCTACGGGACCTTCGCCCCACCTGCAGCACCCACCCTCTCGCCTCCCCCCTACGTTGAGCAACTTCGGTTGCTCTTTGAGCGCTTGTGACCAACACCACCTCGACGGCCCTCCACTTTCGACGTTTTCGTAAGAAAGGACCTCGCTTCCTCAGCTTACGTTTTCGTCCGCCGTGAAGGTATCCGACCTTCCCTCGCCGTACGACAGCCCGTTCGAAGTAATACAGCGAAAAGACTTTTACTTTGTCTGTGAATGGCTGCGAGGATATGGTTGCAAACGACCGTGTAAAACCCGCGTACATGGCGAACTCGTGTGTGTCTGTTTTACTCCCCAAGTGTCCGCCGCTCGACTCTTCGGCTCCCTTCATTGACTGCCCCGTGAGAAAACACGTGTCCTGGACTTCAGCTCGGCAACACCGACCTTCGCGTCTGCAAGGGGGAGCTCTGTAGAGGCTCCGATTCCGCGCGCAATTGACGCCACTGTCTCTGCAGTCAGCGGATGTTACGTCAGCAGGCTAGCAGCGCCATCCTCCTCGGCAGGCACAGCGGGCGCGCGTGATGCAGTGTGCAATAAAATCTCAGTTTCAAGGCTGCCCGACTACACGGCAGTCACGTTCACGTTTCGCTCCTTTGTCTTTCACGAGCGTCTGTCTATAGCGGACTGATATCGCACCCCTATTAATGAAATTCTTGCTGAGTTACTGGCAGGTCAGAAAAAGATGGCTGACGATATCGCAGAAATAAAAACATTTCAGCGATCAGTGAACGAACGCTTTGAAGCTCTTGAATTACGCGTATCTGCACTTGAAACAAAAACAGAAGTATCAGGTGTTGATGCAGTTAACGAAACAGTGCAACGCAAGTTGAATTCATTATCTGAGGTTGTCACCAGGCTTCTTTCAAGGAACGATGAGCTAGAAAATCGCTCTCGCAGAAACATTACTTTTCACGGTCTTGCAGAAGATGACCAAGAAACCAGCAAAGCTCTTTGCTGTAACAAAAGTATTAATTGACGATCTTCAGATGGAATGCCCCAAGATAGAAAGGTACCATCATATAGGCAGAAAGCAGGACGGGCGTCTTCTCATCATTGAGCTGCTAGATTTTTGGGAAAAGGCTCAAGGATTCAGGCATCGGAGGACTTTTCTTCACGTGTGCGATCGATCAGGAAACAGCTTTAGGATGCTACGCAGTCTTATCAGGACAGTGGGTCAAAAGTGCGTTTGCGATATGACCATGTATTTGTTGACGGCGTTCGATATAACTGGGATGATGTCGAGAGTTCTTTAATCAAAGATTCTAGCTCAAGTGCCCCGTCCACTGATGCTACTTTGGACACATCACCTTCGGATTTCCAACGATTGGACGTCATCAGTGATCTTCGTGTTCTGAACATTAATGCCTGAAGTTTAATAAACAAGCGTGGTGTTTTCGAAGGTGGAAGCAGAGTCCAGCCGTCCCGAACGAACACAACCCGTTTATTCACACATACACACATATATATATAACGAAAACAGAAATGCCCCCTAGGGAATAAAGAAATCAAACCGAAAATGAAACTGAATATAACCTACTCCCTCCATTATTTTTAGTGATTAGTTGTTAGTAGATATTAGTATAAAAAAACCCCAAGACATGGATACTACTTCAGTTCAGTTCAGTCGTTCAGTCGTGTCCGACTCTTCGTGACCCTATGGACTATATCACGCCATGCTTTCCGGTCTCTCACTATCTTCCTAACATCACATAACTTCATCTGCAGCGCCTCGAGGACGCCATCTAACCACAGTGTTCGCTGCCTACTCCTTCTCAGGTGACCCTCAACCTTTCCCAACATCAAATCTTTCTCAAGCGACTCCTCTCATCTCATCAGATGACCAAAGTAGCTGAGCTTTAACTTCAGAATTTGACTGCAGTTTATGGTCAACAATATCGACTGGTTTGATCTTCTGGCCGTCCAAGGAACTCTCAAGATTCTCCGCCAGCACTACAATTCAAACGCGTCAATTCTTCGGCGGTCAGCCTTCTTCACAGTCCAACTCTCGCATCCATACATCACAACTGGGAAGACCATAGCACGAGTTATACGAATCTTGGTTGGCAGAATAATGTCTCTGCTCTTTACTAGGCGGTCAAGGCTAGCCATGGCTCTCTTTCCCAGACGTAGGAGTCACCTAATTGCATGGCTGCAGTCTCCTTCCGGGGCAATCTCGGAGCCCAAGAAGAGAAAATCTGTCACAGCTTGCACTTCTTGTCCCTTGATGCTCCAGGACTTGATGGGGCAAGACGCCATCATCTTTGTCTTTTTAATGTTCAGTTTAAGCCTAAATTTCTCACTCTCTTCTTGTACGCGTATCAGAAGTCTCTTGAGTTCCACTTCACTTTCTGCTATTAAAGTGGTATCATCCGCATATCTAAGGTTGTTGAAACGTTTCCCAGCAATCTTCACTCCAGCTGAAGACTCGTCCAGACCGGCCTTCCTCATGATGCACTCAGCATATAGGTTAAATAGGCAGGGCGACAGTATGCAGCCTTGTCTCACTCCTTTCTCAATCGGAAACCAATCAGTAAGACCATGCCCAGTTCTGACTGTGGCCTCTTGCCCTTCATACAGGTTCCTGAGGAGATAGATGAGGTGATTTGGAACTCCCATCTCTTGGAGAGCTTGCCACAATCTGATTTACACGTATTTACATATTTACATATTTACACATATGTACATGTCAGTCCCAACTAATGGGTCTGATAATCTTGGAGCCAGGCCGGTGGCCGGCGCTCTCGCTTTGAACGCCGCACTGTCGGCGCTGGTGACAGGATCGTAGGCTGCTGCTGCAGTACGCCAGGAGACCGAGCCTGCGTCCTGGGCGAAGACGGCTGCAGCTCAGCAGGCTGCAATATGCCAGGAGACCGGGGTTGCGGTGAGGCAGGGCGCAGCACGCCAGGAGACCGGGGTTGCGATGTGGCAGGAGGCAGCATGCCCGGAGAAGCAGGAGACAGTACGCCAGGAGACCGGGGCTCTGGAACCTTGGAAAGCTAGGAAGCATTCCAGGTACGGCCATCTCCAAGTTTGAAAGAAGCTGGTCCCCTCCTCTCGATCACCTTTGTTGGTGGGGAAAAAGTGCGGTCTCCCTTAAACCGAACTGGGGGTTTTCTGACGCGGACAAAATCGCTCTTCTTTTGTCCGTGTAGCATTTGCTGCTCTGCTGTTGACGCCGGACTCTTTGACGGAGTCGCACCAACTCCTTGGCTGGGTCTTCTGCAAATCCTGGTGCTGAAAAGCCCAGAACGTCCAGCCTGGTTTGGGGCATTCTACCATGTAGCAGAACTGCTGGGGCGACCCCTGTGGTAGCGTGCGGAGTACATCGATAAATGGCAAGGTACTCTGTGACTGCTTGCAGGAGCGGACTTCTTTCGAGGAGCGAGACATGGAGGAAGTTCTTCAACGTTCGATTGAATCGCTCTATTTGCCCATTCGCTTGAGGATAGTACACCGACGAATGCGAAAGACATATGCCTCTGCTTTGCAGGAAGGTGATAAACTCGTGAAATGTGAACTGAGGTCCATTATCACAGACTATCTCTTCTGGATAGCCTTCACGGGCAAAAACACTTATTAAAAAGTCTTTCACGGTGCTTGTAGACACTTCACTGCAAAAGTGTACTTCTGGCCATTTAGAATGATAGTCAACAAGCGTTATGGCAAATCTGCTGTTGTAAGCTGCATGCGCCAAAGGACCAACAATGTCTAGTCCAAGCTTCTGACATGGTTGCTCAGGCCATTCAACAGGTTGCAACGGTGCTGGTGATGTTTTGGCGGACTTATCTGCCTCCAGGCAGATGTGGCAGTTTTTTTTTTGCCAATTCCACTTGCTGATCCATTCGTGGCCACCAGAACCGCTCACACAGTCGCGTCTCCGAGCGCGTGATGTGTCTCGTGCACGGTGCTGACGATCTGAGCCGTGAGGGAGGATGGAACAACGATGCGCTCTGCATGCAGTAGCAAGTTGTCAACAACCGACAGTTCTTCCCGAATAGGGTAGAATGGTTTCGCCTCTTCTGGTATAGACTTCTTTGGCGGCCAGGAATTCAGCACGAATGACTTGACGGTTTCCAGGCAACCGTCGTCGAGGGCGGCCTGCCTGAACTTCTCCTTTGTCACACAGGCTGGCTCGATGAACGAGACGATTTCTTCTTCCTTAAAATCTCTGCCTCCGAGATAGGTGCTGGCAGCCGAGAAAGTGCATCTGCTACAGTGTTTGTGGACCCCTTGCGGTATTCAACAGTGAAGTTGTAGCAAAGCAGTCGTGCACTCCAGCGTGCGCTTCGGAGTGGGCGTCTTTCATGTCCTTGGGATGACAGCAAGAACACCAGTGCTTGGTCGTCTGTTCGAATAGTGAAATGGCGACCCCAAAGGTATGTGTGCCATCGCTACATGCCCAAATACACGCTAGTGCTTCCCGTTCACCGACTGAATATTTCCTCTCCACAGGCGACAGTGTACGAGATGCGAAAGTGGCTGTGCGGAGCTCGTGGCCACTTTTCTGCTGCAGGACTGCTCCTAGTCCACAGTCGGACGCGTCGGTTGACACAATTACTGGAAGCGATGGATCGAACATCTGGAGGACTGTACTCGAGGAAAGCATTTCCTTAACTCTCCTGAAATTGCAGTCTGACTCAGCTGACCAAATGAACGGCTCATTTTTGCGAAGCAAGATTCTCATCGGCTTGACCACTTGTGCCAAGTGTGGAACAAGCTTGGAGTAATGTTCTACGAGACCCAGGAACGAATGAAGGGCGGCAACATCAGTTGGCACTGGCATGTTAACTATGGAATCTACCTTCTCTGGGAGTGGCGCGATACCACTTGCAGTGACCTTATGCCCTAGGAACTCAAGTTCTGGAACGTCAAAAAGGCATTTGTTGTTCAGTTTCAGGCCTGCGTTCTTGATCTTTTGCAGTACGGTCTTCAAGTTCAAGTTTGAAAGGTGCTCTTCTGCGGTCTTGCCAAAAATGATCACATCATCGATGTAGAACAACACTCCAGGGCAACGGTCGAGAATTGTCGCCATCATCTTCTGAAATGCCTCTCGGGCAGAAGCCAACCCGAAGCAAACTCTTTTAAAACGGAAAAGACCGTAATGAGTGATGAAAGCTGTCAGATCCCTGCTGTCAGGGTGCAAAAGAACCTGATGGCAAGCGGAAGCAAAGTCAAGTTTTGTGAATTGTGCAGCCCCTACCAAAGCATGAAGCAGCTCTTCTGTGTGGGGTAATGGGAAACTGTCTGGAACAATAGCTTTGTTCGGCTCTCAAAGGTCTACACATATCCTGATGCTACTATCTTTCTTGTCAACAACAATAGAAGACACCCATTCAGAAGCATCGATGTGCTCGATGATGTCAAGGCTCAGTAACCTCTGAAGCTCCTTTGATACTGGCGACCGGAGAGAATAAGGCAGAGGGCGAAGCTTGGAAGCTACAGGCTGCACGCCTTGCCACGTCTTGATGCGATGGATGAACCCATTAGCAAGACCCAACTCTGGACAAAAAAGCGAACTGAACTCGTCTGCTAAGGCTGGCGGCAGATGTTTGTTGCGGGGCTGCGCGCTTGACGGTGTGGAAAGGGACCGGGATAGCGGGTCATTGACAGTAGACAGCGGAGCAACGGACGTGTGCAAGCAATTAAGAGCAGAACCCTCAATGCGAAGATCCAAGGCTTGAATGCCGTCAAGACCGATCAGAAAAGTTCCTCGGTGAACAACATAAAAGCATAGTGAAGCTGTGCGGCCTCTAAACTGAACGTCTGCCTGGAAACAACCTAGCACGGAAATCGGCCGTTGAGAGTAGTCAAACAGAGTGCAGAGCAGGCAATAGTGGAACGCTCTGAAAATATAGACTGTATTCTTGCTCCAACAGAATTGATACAGACGACCCTGAATCGACAAGAAATGTCAAAGTGACATTCGCGACTTGCACTTGAATATGAATTCCGCGACGCATGGAACGTTGCAAAGTCAAAACTTGCTCAGCACTGCTAGATGACAAAACATCTTCATGTCATTCAACTTCACGAACTCGGCCTTGCATTTGAGTTCGTTTGCGGTTGCATACTTTTTGAAAGTGGCCCTTGAGACCGCAAAATGAACAAGTCTTCCCATGCGCTGGGCACTGCGGTGCTGATGCAAAGTGGTCCTGCATCGGAAACACTGTGTTGAACCCGGGGTAGCTAGTCCGTTCTCGGTTCCGCTCAAGGGAGCGGTTCCGCTGAGGAGCCGCTCCTCGTTAACTTCTGCTGAAAGCGAGCTGCTAGATGCGCATTTCTTTTTTTCAAAAGACTCGAGGATGGTTTACGACGCTGGTTCCTGCATGTAATGTCTGATAAACACGCTGGCCGCCCCCAAACATGCAAAAGAATAGCCTTGCGTTGCTGTGGCTTGAATGCAGTGGCTCCGGATGCCACCAAGTACACGCTGAACATCTGCTCCCATGGCAATGACGGACGGCCGGGCGTCGGAAGGAAGAACGGTGGCAGAGCAAGCCCGGTGAAGTTCATGGCGGCGGTTCCGGATGGTGCGGCAGGGTTGGGGTAGGTAGGAGTAGGTTCATCCCATCCTCGTCGCCAATGTGGTGTTTTCGAAGGTGGAAGCCGAGTCCAGCATCCCGAACGAACGCAACCCGTTTATTCACGCATAGACACATATATATAACGAAAACAGAAACGCCCCCTGGGGAATAAAGAAATCAAACCGAAAACGAAACTGAATATAACAACAAGCTTCCAAACTTCCTCGTTTAATTCTTCACATTAGCCACATATTGTCGCCGTCACTGAAACGTGGCTGTATGGTGGTATATTAGACTCGGATATAACCCCTCTGGGGTTCGTTGTAATTAGGGCAGACAGGCAGCAGGGTAAAAGAGGGCTCATTTCATTAGGTCTAGCTTGAAATTCGCTGAAATTTCTGCTCCTACCGAAACAGAGTCAACTTGGTGCAAGCTCTACACTGCAATGAACTAGTGAATCTGTCTTTGAAACAGATAGTAGATAAGTAAGAACACTGGGCCTGATGTTTTTAAGCTCTTCTCTCTTCGCAGGAATATCCAATCACAACGCTGTTTTATTTAACATTTCCGGATTTTAATGAGCGCATCTAAAAGGCTCATTTGTAATGTTTGAAACTCTCAGTCAATCTGGTGATTCAATGACAACCTTTTTTTCAAAAACACTGTTAAGTTTTGTATTCAGAACTTTGTTCCGTTAAAGACTAGAAAACAAAATCTTAATTTGCCGTGGATAACAAGGGACGTACTGCACCTCTCTCATCGTGTTTCTAGATTACATGTTTCCAAGCGCAACGGCGATCCTTTGCTCACTGCCCTCTTCAATGATACTAAAGAACTGCGTGTTAGGATTAACAGGGCAAAATATTTTTTCTATAGAAATACATTGCAATGTTTAATGAAAAGCAATCGCAGAAAATTCTGGGCATCCATAATACCAAAGAGCACTAGTCCAAATACCTTCATTATTGATGATGAGCTGTCTTTGATTCATTAACCATAGCAACTGGTTTCAATGCATATTTTCAATCTGTCTTTTCAAAAGACAGTTTAGAGGTGAATAGTTTTGCTAGCAACACAGAATGTTCCATTGATGATGTCTCAATAACCTAAACACAAAGAAGAGCTGTGGCCCAGATGACATCCCTAACACATTTTTACACCGTTATTCTCTTTGGACTAGCCGTTATCTGACTACAGTCGAACCCAAATATATCGAACTAGGAGGGGATCGCGAAATAGTTTGATATATCGATAATTCGATATAATGAAATCGGCTTGTGACGGCACTTACGATGCTAAAAAAAACAATACCGTATTTGTCGCGTAATCAACCAACTCGCATAATGAACCCACCCTCCACTTTTGCACCGAGAATTTGAAAAAAAAAAAAAAAATGCGTTAAGGCCAGCTCGCTCACATTCAAGCGATCTCAGAGACGAGCAGCAGCGACAGAGTGAAAAATTTCAAACTTGCTGGAACTGCGTCCCTCTCGCTGCTTGAGCCACCGCGGCAGCTCAAAACAAGGTTTCCGCATCACCGTGGCAGAAATCGCGAGCGTTTTCGCTTGCATGTCCATGGCGCGCATCACTCCGTTTCAGTCATCTCATCCACAGCTCATTTCTTGGCAGCGTGCCAAGATGCTGCGCAGCGATAACGTCGCAGCGCGTTTATCTTTTGATAGCTCCTGCGGTGGCAGGGAGCGAACTTGGCAGAGTGCCCGTGATAGCTTGATTGCACAAGCCTGGTTCGATTTATCACGCCGCGCTTGGGGTGGGTGTCATGACCACAGCAGCTGATCGCATGCTTTCGTTGATTCATACATGCAAGAATAAACGACTCCCGCAAGGAAAACAAACAAACAAAAAAAAACAACTGCCGAATTTCTTAACGTCCGAACAGCACAACGATAAGAAAGGATGACTCGCAAACAAAAACAAAGAAAAACAAAGCTGCCGCTTTTTAACGTCCGCAGGCGCCATAGAGGGTTCGCAACACACGCTGGAGAAAGCGTCCGACGCCTGTCTGAAAACGGGCTGAGCTGGCTTGGCGCATGCGTAGCGCGTGCTGAAGGAGAGAGATAGCTCGGCAAAAGGATGGGCACACCCACGCACATGGCTCGCAAACGTCATGTGTTGGCGCACGGGAAACGATAACGGCAGATGCGCGCGCCTTCGGGGAATAGGCGCGGCGCTGCCCAGACCAGCCGTCGCCGAACTGTCCCCTCTCATTCCTTCCGCGCGTGGCGTTAAAACGTCACGCGGCAAACGGCCAAGGGTGATGTGATCGTCTTTGGGGAAGGCACACTTTCCAGTGTGTGGTGCGGAGTTCGATATATCGAACGACCGGTGAAATTAAGTTCGATATATGACGCGGCTTTCCTATACTTTAACATGGGATATTCAAGGGGATATTCCGTGAGTTCGATATAACCAAAATTCGATATATCCGAGTTCAATATACCCGGTTCGACTGTATCATCTTCCAGAAATCGCTATCATCTGCCACTGTTCCCGATTCCTGAAAACTCGCAAAAATTATTCCATTGTTTAAATCCGGAAGTCTCCAGATATTATCCAACTATCGCCCAATATCCTTAACTTCGCAGTCATGTAAGTTACTTGAACACATAATTCATAAGCACATTTCAGAATTTCTTGAAGCTAACAACATTTTGTGTAAATATCAGCATGGTTTTTGGCACAGGTTTAGCACCATTTCTCAACTTGTTGAATTTGCACATGACATTGCTAGTTCCCTTTATATCTGCTCTCAGATTGACACTTTATTTAACTATCTATCTAAAGCCTTCGATACGGTTCTTCACACTAAACTTCTTTGTAATCTGAATGCAATACTTACAACCCCTCACTAGTAAATTGGATATCAAGTTTTCTTTCTTATCAAAAGCAATATGTCACTTTCAACTCGTGTTCATCTGAAACTGCTGACGTATCATCTGGCGTGCCACAAGGATCTGTGCTGGGGCCACTGCTATTCTTATTATACATCAATGATTTGCCACAAAATATTTTTTATAAAATATGCTTGTATGCAGATGATTGTGTAGTGTACGGATCAATTAACTCACCTGATGATCACGAGCGACTGAATGCGTCATTTTCGTCATTCTGCTCATGGTGCGAAACATGGCAAATGCAAATAAATTTTCATAAATCTGTCTGCATGTCATTCAGTAACAGAGCAGCCACATTACCTTACTGTTATTCATTCAATGGCGAATATTTGAAACGGCTGTCTGAATACAAATATTTAGGTGTTCTTTTTATCTAATTTGTCGTGGTCAAAACACTTTAACACAATATGCAACAATGCATTGCGAAGGCTGGGGTACTGAAATGGTCTCTTTCTGTTGCCCCTCAAGAAACTAAACTGGTTACTTACAAAGCTCTAATCCGTCCACTTTTCCAGTCAATAATTTGGAATCATCATAAACAAACCGACATCAATAAGCTTGAGTCAGTACAAAGGAAATCAGTGCGGTTTATATGCTGAAGGTATGATAGGAACTTCTCTCCATCATCTGCTATTCCTGACCTGAATCTTTCTCTGTTGAATACTCATCGCCACAAGGAGTGTTTAAAGTATTTCTACAATATTGTTCATTCATCCCGTTTTGCACTATTCATGAATGCCTACAGTTTTCAAAGCCTTCATCTACGAGGAACTACCAATAATTGAATGTGTCGCCTATTTATGCACGCACAGACGCTTTAAAATTTAGCTTCTTCCCTCGTGTCATTGAGAGCTGGAATTCTCTGCCCGGTGATGTCCGCTTGTTGCTATTAGAACACTTTCTGAGCATTGTTGGAAATTCCTGATTATGTTGTATATTGTTATGCTGTATGACTTTGGCTGTTGATAGTTTGCTGCTAACTCCTGACTCTACCGCTAACTCATTGTACTGTTTGCTTGCTGCTGACAGTTGATTAAGCTGTACTTTTCCCCACTCCTGCAATAGCCCCTGACGGGGCTGCAGTATATGTAAATAAATAAAAAAATACATAAATAAAACAGGAAAGGAATCTAAATGAATGGTGCAAAAGTAGGTTTAAACTGCACAGAGATAGCTACATTTTTAAGCTATATCCCCTTCCGCGCTGTTGGCCCATTAGAGAAACACGATCGCCGCGTTGCAAAAAGTCCTCGTGCTCGAGTAACAAATGCAGCATGTTTGTATGGAATTTACCAAACCAGCAACTACAACTGCCGCACCATCACTCTTGAAACTGCCAGAAGATTACTCCCAAGAGCAAATAAAAAAAAAAGCCATCCTTGTCTAGTTTATTCGCATCATTTCCACAGCTGCGGAGAACCCCCGCTGCCAGGTATTGCTTGCTGCACGCAACTGTTGGGTGGGACCTAACATGCCGCCAGGAGGGCAAAACGGCAGCGCGGGGTGGTACAAAGGGTGTCCTCACCCTGAAAGCGGAGGCGAAAGACATCGAGGCACCCTAATGAGCTGTGGATGCAACGGCCAAAACGGGGGGACGCGACTAAAGGCTGTTTCACATGTAAGCGAAACACTTGCGATTTCTGCTGCAACAATGCAAAACCTGTTTTAAGCTGTCGCGGCGGCTCGAGTGCCGCAGTTCCAACAAGTTTGAAATTTTTCGCTCTGTCGCTGCCGCTTGTCGTTGATTGTTCACACAATTATTTGAACCGACCTCAAAGCTTTCTTTTCTTTCTTTCTTTCTTTTTTTTTTATCAAATTTTCCGGGGCAAAAGTGGACGGCAGGTTCATTATGCGAGTGGGTTAATTACACGACAAATATGGTATCATTTTTCACGATCGCAAGCGGCGTCTCTAGCCAATTTCTGTATATCGAATTATCGATATATCGAACTATTTCGCAATATCCAGGTTCGACTGTCAATTTTATTCACATTCATTCTGTGCGTGCATGGGCTAAGGGGTTGGACGAACATACTATCATGCAGCGCATGAATATAACCATGGTACGCCTTCGCCCTCCCCACGCAGTCTCCTGCCTTTCCACCCAGCTATGACCTTTCCTACAACCGAACGTGGCTTCAACTTTGGTAACACCCATGTAAATGTTTAGGTTTCTCTCCACAAAGCCTCGGTGTTTCTTGGAGGCAAACTCACCACAGAATCAACCCTTGCTCAGTGTATGAACATTTGGAACTCTTCTTGCTCCAGCCACAAGTTAGAGGAGCAACATCAGCAGATTCACGGTACAGGAGTGCTGCAAATGCCTTTATCAATGCATAACCTGTTTTTGCATAATAATAATAATTTTACGCATGTGCTGTGCCTCTGTATATTTTACAAATTTTCCATCATCGTGATACCATTTCTGTATTGCCGCTTCAAGTGCACTTCAGGCCCATTTAGCATCAGGATAGGCTCAAAAGCACACCTCTATGCTGCTTCACATGACCTTTACACTGTCTACAGAGCAACTATTCCTCACCCTCCGCTGCAGCTCGATGTTGGTGATGCTTCCAGCCTCCCTGCGCAGATCGGCCATCTTGTCAGGTGCCAGGTTGAGATAGGATTGCAGGTAGCGGGGCATCAGACACAGCCGCACCACCACCACGGCCAGCACCAGCACAATGCGGCTCGTCTCAAACACCTCCCCGCTCATCCTGCACCACACCTCCTTTTCTCGTTGTTGTGCCATTTCACACAGTTGAAACCTCCTTCTGCTGGGACAGTCATGCGATAAGTTGTGCATGCATAGCACAGCTTCAAAAGCTCCATCTGCAACTTCATTATGCCAGCGCTCACCCTCCTCAAACTGCACAACATCACTGATTCGAACACGTCCCAGCATGGCAGGATAACATATTACGAATACAATGCTTCACAGAGCCAGTCTTGAAACATTTTACTGAACCCAAAATCTATGAGCATAAGCTACGCCATCGACAGAAAAGACTGGTAAATTTCAATGCTTTTCCATGGTGTTGCATCGTTTACGGAGTTCTCAAAGCAACTCATGGCTGTTGTAGTGGAGGGGTACATTAACAGTAAACGCATTGCTTTCCATCGAAATGGAGCCGCCGTAACCACTGAGCCAATGCGAGAGATTTCAAATCACCAAGGCCATGGTTGTATCAAAGCACAACTGAGACAACAGGCAAGAAAGACAGAGGACGACTTAAATACTAAAAGATGAATACATGATCATATCAATAGCACGTGCACGAGCGAGAATTCATATTACAAAGGTACAGGTCTTCTTACATGTCAAGAAATGCAAGAATTACATGTTGAGAATTGCCACGGATGGCATACTGACACAATCACTCCCACACTTGTTGATGTGATAAGCCTCAACCAGCGCCCATGCAAGCGTGTCAGACACAAGACACTGGTTCTTCGGAGACTAGCATTGCATTTTAGCACATCTTTTTTATTTTTACCCCTATCTTCTTTTGCACATTCATTAATGTGCGCCGGTCTGTGAGACTCAGTACCAGTTTGTGAGGACAAAGTATGCTCCCATAGCCGCTCGTTAATACACCGACCTGACTGCCCAATGTATACTTTCCCACATTTCAATGCCACAAACAGATTCCGATGCTTAATAGAGCCTCAGGAAGGGCTGAAAAAACCACAGGCCCGATTATGGACCACTTTATGCTGATAATCACTGGTTTTACTTTCTCAGCCACCATTGTCATTTAGTTTTGAGCAAAGCTTTGGCACTAAATGAAGCTTCTTGATCTGATCGTAAAAGCTATCTTGCGCTATCAAGGCACATGAATCATATGGTACTGGCCCTTTCAGTGCGCAACAAGTTTAAAAGTAAAACCCTGGGTGAGTTGTCTCAAGTTAGTAAGGATATCCCCCATGATCTGTATATAGGCCATCGATGACTGTTTTTTCAAAACAATAAAAAAATCTTCCACATATTCTTAGCACATTACTTGCTTCATGCACCTGAGAAAATGCTGTCAACAGCAGCGAGATAAATATGGCACAGCACTGGAGCGACGCACGACCCAAAACAGATTCCATTTTTTTTTTTTTATGTATTCTTGACCTCTAAAGGTAATACTGGTCAAACACAAATAAAACTCTAAAATTTTAGTGTCAAGAAGTTGTCAACAAACATATATGGCTTTAATTTGGAAAGACACCAGGCTGTTAGTAGTTGAAATGTGGGAAAGTATACATTGGGCAGTCAGGCCGGTGTATTAACGAGTGGCTATGGGAGCATACTTTGCCCTTACGGACCGGTACTGGGACTCAGCTACTGGCACACATTAACAAATGTGGAAAAGAAAATAGGGGTAAGAATAAAAAGATATCTTAAAGTGCAATGCTAGTCTCCAAGAAACCAGTGTCTTGTGTCTGACACGCTTGCTCAGGAGGTGGTTGAGGCTTATTACATCCAGAAGTGTGGGAGTGATTGTGTCAGCACGCCATCCGTGGCAATTTATAACAAAGAGATTGCATTTCTTGACATGTGAGAAGATGAGATGAGCTACTTGTGCCTTTCTGCTATGACTTCTTGCCCGTGCATGTGCTATTGGTATGACCATGTATTCATCTTTTAGTATTTAAGTCATCCAAATAAATCTGTTGCAAGTAGCGCCCTGTCCTGTCTTTCTTGCCTGTTGCGCTTATTACTGCAATCAAAGCAAATACTTGTTTCAAGCACGACAGAGAGAGAAACACTGAGGAAAACTGAAAATGAGCATGGATGCAAGCCGCAAATATTTGGCCGCCCGCTAGTGCCTGCCTCCTCGATGCTCAAATCATGTCCTTGAGTGCAGTACGCTTTCTCCGCTATGCTCACCAGTATGTGTCCGCCACTGCATTGCCTCATGTTGCCATGCAAAAATCTCATCCACAAGTGGAAATAAAAAAGAGCAATTAAACATTGGGAAAGAAAGACACTCACGGGTGGTTTCCCCTCATGAAGGAGCACTGGGTGAAGTAGTCGCGCGCCAGGGGCTTCACCCACAGCAGCACCACAAAGAGGGGTGACACAAAGCTCAGGTGCAGCACCAGCCTGCACCAGAGAAGGTGGCACTTCTTCACTGACTTCTCTGCAGACAGACTGCTCACACTCCTCGTGCTTGCATCGAGTTCTATTTTCAACCACTCATTAATTACTGTACCCACAAAAAACACATCATGAACTTACTCCTATGTTGGCCTGAAAAAAATTCCCTCGTGTGATAAACATGCTTTTCATGCACTTTGGTTGGCCTCAAAGGGTTTCTCTGCCAGTTAGAATTCCTGTTCAATGGAGTGAACTCTCGTTATGCTCTCTTTGAACATAATTGTAGGTGCTATAGGAATTGGAATATGAGATTACATTCTCAAATGCAGAACCATGCTGAATAGTGCTTTGCTTTTCAAACTTCAAAGTTTAAAAAGCTAAGCTGTACCAAAAGATGGATTTAATTCAACCAGCAAAATTCTTACTCCATTTTTACTGCTTTAATTTTTTTCTGAATGCTTAAACCTGCATAATCAATGCAACCCTGCAGATTTTTCAGGGAAAAAAATGCTTTTGAAAATATGAGTAGAAATGAACCTCAACAAGAGTTGTTGTCGGGCTAGTTGGCTTGAATCATGTAATGCCATTAAGGCTATGCGCAAAAAAGACAACACAAAAAACAGAGGCAACGCTCGCTCATTTGCGCTCGTCCTGTCGTTGCCTCTGTTTTTTGTGTTGTCTTTTTTGTGCATAGCCTTAATGGCATTACATGAGTAGAAATGCAATACAATTTTACAACTTATGCTTTTAGGCTAACCAATCTTATTAAATGACCTATTTTATTTCTGGAACTCCCGATTTCTGTATTGTAGTGCACATATACTTTGTACATTTGTCTCTACGAGGTTTCTTTTTTATCTTGTTGCATTATCTAGTCTGATATTGTAGCAATGCTGCACTGGAGCTGAATGGCAGACCTGTTGGTAGCCGATTTAAAAAAAAAAAATAATTCAAGCAAGAAACAGCTGGAAGGGACATTAGGAAAAGTAGACAGATTTTCGTTTTAGTCATGCACACTCTTTGGTGCTACTATATGTATTCCAAGTATTGAGATACCTGAGCAGATGCTGCCCCTCACAGTACTTGAAGGCGTCCCAGTGCATGCGGGCGTAGCGGAGGCCGGGGAACGTGAAGAACGCGCCCACCAGTCCACACCACACGGCCAGGCAGAACTTGAACATGAGCTGCGACGCAGGCCCACTGAGGAAATGATGAGCATGTATGCTCCTGACAAATTGTTTCCTTGTTTTTCTTAATCGCTGCCCAC
The DNA here is from genome assembly GCF_055883805.1 of Amblyomma maculatum. Taxonomy (NCBI): domain Eukaryota; kingdom Metazoa; phylum Arthropoda; class Arachnida; order Ixodida; family Ixodidae; genus Amblyomma; species Amblyomma maculatum. The sequence continues at coordinate 803,143 of NW_028146739.1, read as the reverse complement.
CACCCTTTCCGTCATCAGTTACATTACAAAGTGAGCAATCCAATGAGTGGTTTTCACCCTTTCAACTGTTTCCATGAAAGGAGATGCTTGCAACTAGAAAAAGACAACTATGATGATATGCAGATAGTTCTGCACATGGAATGGACACAAAACTGGATTTTACATACTATGGTTTAGAGTGCTTTATAAGCAATAACATTATGGTAACATTTAAAGAGAACCATCTTGATAGAATGTGCTCTGGACTGCCTAGGATGTACCATATTCACTTGCGTATAACCCGCCCTAGCCCATAACCCCCACCCCTAACTTTGAACTCTGAGAAAGAAAAAAAAAAGTCCTTGCGTATAACCCGCATGTTTATCTGAAAGAAAACAAAAAAACAGTCGCTGCTTATCCTATTCTCCATCATCTCACTGCTACCATCCGAGGCTTCATCTCTCGAAGACGCAGTCATAACCATCCAAGCTGTTACTGATATTCTGAAGCTCACCAAGTCGTCCGGTATCGCGTTCCACGATGGCAGGGCAGCTGAATATTGTGCACGCATCACGTCGGTGTGAGGGCATAAAGACCGTCAGCCATCCACTGGGCATACAACTCCTTCACGTGTGCCTTGAACGTACACGTCGAGTGGATGTAACATAGACATCATGCCGCCAGGTATCATAATCAGGTAGATGCCGGTCTCAGCGAGCCTTCACTGCGTCAGTGCAGTGGCTTCGGAAGGAATCCAGCACGAGCATCGATCGGCGTGCCAGCAAGGCACCTGGGCTTCATTCCCAGAATACTTGGATCCAGTCACCGACTAGGCCACTGTTCATCCAAGAAATTTCTTCTGCACGCACGATTCCTGGGGCCAGTGGTGTGCTAGGTAGAGTCTTGCGCTTGAATATTACATACAGGCGCAGTTTCGTCCCGTCAGCCAAAGTACATTACATCACTGTGCACACACTGTGCAGCGCATCTTGGCATTTCTGCCGGTCAGCACGCTGACTGATTCAGAACCCTTTTTTCCCATAGTCACGTCCATCGGCATCTCAAAGTACACTGGGGTCTGACCGGCCTTTCCTACCTGAGAAAGCAAATAGCTGTGCTCCTTCCCAAGTTTGATGACATATCGTTGAAAGCTCAATAATTTTTCCTTGGAAGCATCAGGAAGCTGCTGGCACAGTGTTGTTTGCCCTTGCACCGAAAATCCATCATCATCATCATTATCACACTGACTATACCCCCTTCAGGGCGAAGGCCTCTCCCATATCCCTCCAATTAGCCCGGTCCTGTGCGAGCTGCATCCATTTGACCCCTGTGAACTTCTTAACCTCATCCGCCCACCTAATTTTCTGCCGCCCCCTGCTACGCTTTCCTTCCCTTGGAATCCAATTTGTTGCCCTAAGCAACCATCAGTTATCCTTTCTTCACGTACATGTCCTGCCCATGCACATTTCTTCTTGATTTCGACTAGAATGTCAGTGACTTGAGTTATTTCTCGGACCCACTTTTCCTATCTTTTAACATCATCCCTACCATTTTTGTTTCCATAGCCCTCTGTGTTGTCCTCAACTTAAGTAGAACCCACTTAAATAAAACCGCCGGCAAATGTTTAATGATGATGATGATACCAGTGGCGACATCTTGTGGCGGCTTTGAGTACTAGTCGCTGCGCTCGTTCTTTGCTATGCGAACACGGAGAAAAATGATGCCGTCGCGGTGTTTGCTATCACTCATTATGCTGATATAGAAAACATCCCTTGTTAGCGCTACTATTACTAGATTTTCTTGCGGATTCAGGTAGAACGAAAGGAAGAAGATGGTTTGCACGGTATAAAAAAGAAGAACCGAACAAGGGTAAGTAGGGTACGCCTCAGGTCGCAGATGAGCCAATGTTTCGACAAGTGGACTTGTCTTCGTTGGCTCATCTGCGACCTGAGGCGTACCCTACTTACCCTTATTCGGTTCTTCTTTTTTATAGAATTTGTTGCGTATTTCCTCAATAAGTGTTTTACAAGTTCCCATCAACTAGCAGTGCTCCACAAACCAGTTATACTTTATTTTGACAGCTGAAACACGGGAACCTCGTCGTAACGGAACTCGCGATGTAACGAAATTTTCGGCCGCAAGTAGGACTTCGTTATATCGAGGTTCAACTGTATATCTTCCAGCACATTCACGTACGGCTCATCTACCCCCTGTGGTGGCGTAAACGGTGGCGTAGGTGCAGCGGTGGCGTAGCGGTAGAACATCCTCCTCGCATGCAAGAGGACCGGGGTTCAAATCCCGGTGCCACGTAATTCTCCACCGGAAAAAAAAAATCCGTGTGTCGATAGAATTGCATTAACAGGTTTGGGGTGTGACCTGATGCCAGTGAACACCTCCGGCAACGCACTCCCTCACCAGAAGAGGAGTTGGCCACCCCGTTGCAGTAATTGGCCGCAACCTCTCATGATTGGGAGAGATTCTTTACACTCCGCTATCTTATGGGCGGAGCCATGACGTCAGGTTATTTCGCTGATGTCACAAAAAAAAAAAAAAAAAGAAAAGCAAGTGTGTGCCAAGCATAGAGGAAGAATTTTTTCTTCCACCATGGCGCCAAGAGACGGCCAGTGCGGCCAGTTCCGAGGATCGGTTTGATATGGCTGCGTGGTGTGCATGCGCTAACAAAACCGTGAAACCCATGTTACCCATGTGTGTGTGGTGGGTGACACGCCTCACATACGGTGCGAATACGGTGTCTCGGAAGAAAACCAGCTCAAGATGAAAACTACAGCTGCCGTGCAGTAATACGTTTCTTTGTTTCTCTCAGTAGACGGGCTAGGCGAATACTTATGCAAATTTTCTCTGAGCATCCTTCGCGTTTGTGCACTGCTTTGCAGTCTTCTTAGCACTTTAATTTTGTACCTTCACAACTTCGTAAATGACAGGTGAAGGAGTGGCTGTTTCACAGGATCATTGATTATTAAAGCCTACTAATGGAACTAGCCAACGCACGCAACGAGCGCTGGAAAATTATACGTGAAAAAAGAAAAAAAAAAAAAGAATTTCGATTAGCTTGTGTGTCAACGTTTGTAGCAAAACACTCATTGCAATGCACAGGTACTACGTGTCGGGGCGTTCTACATATTTGCGGCTAATTTTTCGAAAAAAAGTGTTGCAGTTGTGCTCACCTGCGGTGGTCGACAATAGAGAGATTTAGCATACGGTGATCTGCGATCCGCCAGCAAGGCCCTCTACCGCTCGTGGGCGGGGCGCACAAGCTGATTGGTTCCGATGCGGCAGGTCTATGTGCCGACATCCAGTATGTGGCGCCATCTGTCGGCGGCAAGGAGGGTCTGGGCATGCGCAGTGGAAAGCGCGGTGGCGGATCACGCTAACGGATCGCTGATCGCGGTAAGCTAAAACTCTCTAATAACTCAACCACCTAAATTAAAGCAGCCTATTGCTGTCTAGTCGCTACAAATAGCGTCAGGATAGGCATAGCAAAATGCATGTCACTGGTGTTTTATGTTCTTTTTTTTTTTTTTTTTTTCATTCTGTGATGTGTAGATGGGGAAGCATTTACTGACTTCAGCTGTGCATCAAGGAAATAAAGCAGTGTGGAGAGAAAAGGCAATGTATTCTTAATATCAGATTAAATTACAACATAACCTTCTGCAAAGAACACAAAAATACTGCTACAGTTGGTGTTTTGCTCCATGTATGCTACAGCAAATGGAAACTGATTCGCAGATAAAACGGCAGTCTTTTAATGGGTGGGTGCATACCAGGTTTTGACACACATACACAACGATGCTTAGTATGGATATTTTATTCACGTGTGAACATGTTGTTTAGAACAAACTCAGTTTATTACATTAACAACTGTAACAACTGGCAAGTTGTTCTGTGCATGAATACAATAATACAAATTGTAGAGAAAAAAGCAACAGTTTCAAAATTATTATTTAGCAAGGTAGATTAAAAACAGGAAGTCTTTGGCTTGGTATTGTGAATGGTAAAGCAGAAATATACAGTAAATAGTGCATGTCAACATGCATCACCTCATCGTAAATATGATGGAGTCGATGCAAGAACAGGCAAACAAATTACAGGAACAGAAAATGCAGTAGGATACTATACAAGCTGTTCATTATAAGTTAAAGGTGCCAAAACAACACGCACACACACAAGAAAAAAGAATGGGACCTATCAAGACTTGGGCGCTCTGTCCCATTCTTCTTTTCTTGTGTGTGTGCGTGTTGTTTTGGCGCCTTTAACTTATAATGAATAGACACCAACTAGCCCAACAAGAAGATCTCTTAATATACAAGCTGTGTGCACTCGGGAACACAGCAGTGAACTTTTCCGTCTAAGATGTGGTACATACATGTAAGCAGTTATAGCATGTCACTAGGTGAGCACAAGAAAGAGAAATACAAAAGTTAGGAAATTTGCATGCAATATGCCCACAGGTACCAGATTGCTGAACATAATAAAGGTACCCCGCTGCAGTGGCTAAGTGGTTAGGGCGCTCGACTGCAGAACCAAAGGACGAATCAAAACCAGCTGCAGCGACCGCTTTTCGATGGAGGTGAAAAGCAAGGTGTTCATGTGCTACACAATGTCAGGTAGAATCAGAGAAAGAAGATGGTTTACACGGTATGAAGGTGCACTGAACATGGGTAAATGGGGTACGCCTCAGTTCGCAGGATGAGCCAACATTTCGACAATCCACTTGTCAAAACGTTGGCTCGACCTGCGAACTGAGGCTTCCACTGCTGTTATCTCTTGTTCAGTACTCCTTCATACCGCGCAATGTCAGTGCGTGCTGAAGAACCTCAGATGGCTGCAATATCCGGAGCATTCGATTACGGTGTTCCTAATTGGCCTGAGTCCCTATGAGATGTTAAACCCCATAAATCAACCAGCCATCAAAAAGGGAATTCATCTCGCTGCCTGGAAGCATAGCCTTATTTAGGTAGCGCAGAGTAGTTTCTTCAGTCTGTGGCTGCATTTTTGTACTGCCATGCAATTAGGGTTCTTCTTAGTCCATTTACTTACAGGAAAACAGTATAACAGAGTCCAGCCAATTTTTCAGCAGTGGCTTATGAAAACTGATAACTTCATGTATTGGCTAAAACCACAAGCAGTTTCTTTGAAATCAGGGCTATACTACAGCAGTTATGTCACTGTAGTCTCCACATGTTGGCCACTTTGAAATGTTGAGACTCACGTATAAATACTGCTTCCTGACCAATGTAATGATTTTCCTCTGATTGCTTTTGTAAGTTCATTTGCTTGCCGACAGAAAAGGGTCAACGTTCCTCTGATTGCTTTTGTAAATTCATTTGCTTGCCGACAGAAAAGGGTCAACGTTGATTGTTTTGCGCAAGTCTTCAGCACGCTTGCCAATGCGACCCTTAGTGCGCCAGTGCTCACTGCTCATCCTTGCTGGCAACAAGGAACTTGTTTTTGCTTTGAGATTTTCCTTCTGCAGAGGATGGGGCCTATGATTTGAACAACCTTTGGTTGGAGAACTTCGTATATGTAAGCCACTTGATGATGGAATTGATGCACTCAGAGTAGCACAAGCTGTCTCGAGCTTCTTATTAGCATCGTCCAAAGCCAAAGAATCGGTACAATAGTAAAGAAGGCTGGTGAACTTTTCTGCAAGGCTTCGAGCTTTCTTTCGCTTTAGTTTTAATTGGTTGGAGGAGCATGAGGCTATCGGGAGCACTGACTCTTCATTCTGACTATTGTGTTCTTGTTGGTCACTCTCTTGGTGGGGATTCACTTCAGTCTACTTCGGTGCCCGGTTTCGAAGCAGTGGGCATTTCTGCTACAGAGATATATGAACTGTTTAAATAGCCCTCAGGTAATTGTTCGAATGAAATTTCTGTTAGCCGGAAGACTGCACAGAAGTGCTTACAGGGAAATCTGGTCACCTTGAAGTCCATGCATGTACATTCTGGTCGAGACATGTTTAACGTGTGCCAGCCAGGGGAAGATTGCGATCGCACAGTGAACTCTCCGGCCACACCTGTGCTGCTGACATCACTTTCAGTGTATTCTAGAGCTGTGTACATTCTTTGCATCATGTGTTTGACGAAAGATGAAGGTCTGTTATGTAGATATTTTGGTACAGTGTCACTGTAAGCCCTGTATGATGACGATGCAGCCATCAAACGCCTATGGTATTCCTGTTGCCTTCCTGGTAAAAACTTCTTTACGATAACAGATACTAACGTGGTCAGAGACTTTTTTCTTCCTTCATTACTTTCCAAATACTTTTATTTCAAAATTTTGTTTTGTGATTCTGTACTGTTGTTTGTTGTTATTACAACATTGAAATCTAGCCTGTAAGCTCTCACCCACATCTCTCTAACATTCAGCCAATGTCCTTCTACGTACCTTTTCAGTTTTTCATTCTCCCAATGTTCGGAGCTCTTCAAGACACTGATGTTCTGTTCCATTTCCTCTTCACTAGTTGAGTTTGCAATCTTCCGGAGAGCAACAAGTACAGCTTCCTTTGATTGCACACAGTTTTCACTCTTTTTGAGCCACCTGTCCCATGACTGCTCTTGGTGGAAATCACAGAGGAAAACTTTGCTTGTCGGAAAAGATTCATGCAGAGCATTTCTCTCAGCTTGGTTGTTGTCAATCATCCAATAGTCAGGGCAGAAAGCTGGATTCCATTTTTTGAAAATTGCAAGTGCTTCTGCAATGCAAGTGCTTGTTTCAAATTGTGGTATAAAAGCTCCAACTATCATATAGCCGTGTGGGCTCTTTACGACGATAAAAAAAAAAGTGGCAAAGCATAGTTCGTTGTCTTATTGGTTGCATCTAGGCATGCAACAGTTTGGCCATATTTTAGCATGATCTCTTTCATGAACTTTGATTGATAACAGAAGAGAAGTGTTTCTTCACATTCTTGTTCCAATTCTTCTTGTACTTCATCACTTTCACATCTCAGATTGTTACAGATTTTCTTTTTGTATGATCTGTAAAAAAAGTTACTGTCTGGTTCATCCTTTTGGTATGTGCCTATCAAGACTTCGGCATTTTCCTGATCTAGGGAGCTAATCCTGTCTTTATGAAGCGCAGCCTGGATATGATTACGTATATCTGCATCAGTTGGGAAGAATGCTCGGCAGCTTGTGTCCGGCTTTGACTGATTTGCGAAAAGAACTTCTTTGACATAAAAGTCTAAGCATTGTTTAACTGTTTGGACACATGTTGTGCCTTCGCGCACAAGGTCATGTATTTTGGCCGATACTTGTTTACTCACAGCTTGTCCTGCAATGTGTTCAAATTCATGCCCACTGTGCACTCTCATGGATGACACTGTGATGTATATGCATTGCTCGGTCCTGATGTTCGCTCTTCTTTCTATTTCATTTTCCAGCTGTCTTATCTTGTCAGCCTTCATTCTGTATGTCCTTTCTATTCCTGTGCCGTCAGCGATGTCAACCTGAAATGCAAAATGATCAAAAGGGAATGACAATTATTAGATGTGTATATTGTCTACAAAATATATATGTTTCTTGAAAAGATTAATATGTGTAGGTATCAGAGCAATGGATATTGAAGCATTTTAAGTTATATCAACCAGCCTCCAGTAATTATAACAGTTTTGTTCCTTTGCTTATGTAATATTATTGGTGACATTATGGTTAAATACTGCATAACACTGAGAATTATTTTAATTACCATGACATCACCAAGAATAAATTCTATTGTATTATATTGATATAACCTGTTTTCCTGTAGTGCAAAATTTTTATAAACAGTTTGCTATGTATTCTGCAATATTTGGGCTGCATGCTTATAACTCTTGGTGCACCAGACCTAAGTAAGATAGCTACTGTGAATTGTACTACTAGAGGATTCACACTCCTAGAAATTAAGCCAGAGGTACAAATATATTTGCAAGGAAGAAAGCGTAGCACAAAAAAAAACATGGACAGAAAAAGAAAACACGCACAGTGGTAACTTCCAGCAATATTTATTTTGGAAAGGAAGGGCGGTTTTTATACCATCGTATCGTAAGTGCACGATCAGAATTAACATGCACTAGCAAAGCGTACCTCCTAGATATGCGAGCTCTTTCGGCAACAGCACAGCAGGGGTCTACTTACACAATCACCTTTGAAAAGTGCAGTCTATTTCGCTTCAATTATTTAACATGTTATTTGGTTTTCGTGCACTTTTAAAACCAAGCATTTTTTTTGAGAAGGGGAAGAATGCTTTTGCAAATGCGGCAGTGGCCAACAGACCTTTCCCACACATGTTCTTAACGTCTGGCCCATGCTACTGCAGCTAATCATTTAGGCATCTGCCCGTTTGCCCCACACATTGTTTGCCACAGGAGAGAGATTTCATGCATACACAGCATTTTCGACGCAGTTAACAAATTTTTCCCAATGTTTCTTTGTGCAGCCAACCGCCATCTTCTGCGAAATAATAACTCAACTTATTAGGTGCTGAAAAACCAATTTAGCACTAGATCGCTGCACCATGTTTTTCTTTATTACGTGACAGTCAATGATTTTATGGGACGATGGCAACTTTTTTTTTTTTTTTTTTTTTTTTTTTCACAGAGTTCCCTGACTGGCTTTTTTTTTGCACTGCAATTTTTTTTTTCTTGCTTCATGAACTAACATAACAAGTCAAATCATCCACCCTTCTAAATATATTTGGTTCTGTGTCTGACTTTTTCGAGCAGGCCATAATTTCAACTCTCATGTAGCTGATGTGTGGGTATGCTTCTCTGTTCTCATCAAAATGTGAACTTAACGGCCTCATCTTTTTTATTTGTCTTCATAATACTTTGACACATATGTACATTTTTCATCAGTGCTGTGAGACAGAATCTTGAGCTAGACACTAACTTGCCGTAACAACTGCTGATTGTAGCAAAGCTGTCGTGCAGCACAGGAAGTTATGATGGTCCTAGGCATGCTGCTGGCTCTTTCGTTTTCTAAATGCCTGGCACCACAATTCCATCTTTGTCAGTAGCATTCCCATTATGCTGACAGAACAAAAAATTATGAAGGGCAAAGTAATAAACCTGAATTCACCTTGTACATTTTCCTGCCATTCTGGTGATTTTAGCTTCAGTTTTACCCGTTCTATTTTTATGAGAAAATTGTATTTAATTTCATGCTTGAATAAATGAAAACAGCATTTTGTCACTTGGTTTCACTGGCATTAAGATTATTTGGTTTATAGGGTTTAAATCACAAAGTGATATTGGCTACAAGAGGTGTTTCTAACATGAGTTTTTATCCTCAGTTGCCTGTATAAGTAACCTTTGGCCATTCTAGCTGCTTTGAGACAACCATTGACAGAAGCCTCTTGCTAATGGCTATACCTTCGCTTAGACTTTTCCTCCTTATTTTTCTCAGATATTACGCCCTGCACATCGCATACACATTGCTAAAATTTAAATCCTTGTCCTGGAACAGAAAAATCAGGCCTATCTTGAAGTTGGGATATACAATAAGCCACTTTAAGTGCATGCTTGCAGTGCATCCTTTTTTCTTTGTTCCCTGTAACGTCATCCTTTTCTTTCCAAAGACATCTTGAGGCCAGTCAGGTGGGCAACTCGTCTGAAAGAATAATCATTCGTGATAATATTTGCTGCTTTCATCTGTCAAAATGGCACAATATTGCCGCGAAACCTTCAAAACAGTATTTGTTGTATTTTTAACAGCCGCCAGCATACAGGCTTATCACTCTGATTCTAGACCGCGTATCAGTTCCGTAATCTTTGTTTGTTAATGCTCGATGTCGCCAGTCACACCTTTATCAGTTTTGTTGTAGCGAAAGATGCACCGAGATCTGTCTCGAAGGTTCCGGCCACTCGGGTGTCTTTCCACAATGTTCCAGCCCGTGCTGGTAGCTGTTTGCGACGTTATCTAGATTGTTCTGTGCGGCCTTTAAATTGAGCGTTGACGAGTGTGACGGGCATTCTTTGTTCGACGATCGACGAGCACGTTTGTTTCTATCGCCGCCGCCGAGTTGCTTAGTTCTTTTGCGGGCGCAAGTCAGCCCAAATAAACAGTTTCTTTAGTGCAATCATCGACCCTTCAATTGTGTCGTCGACCTCGTCACCACTACGTGACATCTGGTGGAGGTGCTGCCTTTGATCCTTCAAGCGAAGACCCAAGCCGTGTTCCTGTCACCCTGGAAAACCAGCCTACAGGTCACCGATCCAGCCGCCGACTTCAAGGCCTACAACCCGAACACGGTCTACTGCTTGACCCCATTCGATCTCAGAAGGCATCGACGCTGACAATGGCCCAGCCTACAGCACCGGTTATTTTCTTTCAACCCCGGGAGCCCCCCTGCTTCCATGGACTACCGGATGAAGATGCGGGAGATTGGATGGACCTTTTCGACCGTGTGGCAGATTTCAACGGCTGGAATGACGCCGCGAAACTTAGGCAAGTCTACTTTGTTCTTAAAGGACATGCCCCAGTTTGGTTCGAAAATCATGAGGCAACAATGAAGGATTGGGAGACTTTCAAGGAAGCGTTTCTGACTGCCTTTTCAAGCATCGTCCGAAATGAAAGAGCCCAGGCCCTCCTTCAGTCAAGACTGCAACTTCCTAACGAGTCTGTCCTGGCGTACGTTGAGGAGATGAAGCGCCTCTTTCGCCGCGCCGACCCTAACATGACTGAAGGTGAGAGAGTCAAACTTTTAATGCGAGGCGTCAAAGAATCGCTTTTTGAAAATCTTGTCCGAAATCCGCCAAAAACAGTGGCGGAATTTGAAACGGAAGCGTCTGCCATCGAGAAGACGTTGTACACCCGGATGCGCCACTACGAGCGGCCACTTCAGCCAGACTACTCAAGCCACTACCCTAGCGCATCTGCAAGTGGAGAGAACCTTCGTGACCTCATCCAGGAGATCGTGCGAGAAGAGCTCCGCAGAATGCAGCCATCATCGCAACTCCAGGTGGCGACGCTCGTGGACGTCGTCCGTGAAGAAGTCCAGCAGGCGCTGGGCGTTCCTGAAGCGACGGCTGCGACTGTTCCAGCACAAGAGGCAACAGTGATGAACTACGCTGGTGCATTACGTCGCCCTCCGCCCCGACGTGATGACTTTCCGAGCCCTCACCGCTACCGGCCTGTTCCTGAAAACCGCCCCTTGGCTCCCGCCCGCCAAGCCTACCAACGACCAACAAGCCCCAGGAAGTGCGACGCGTGGAGGACAGCGAACAACCGCCCATTATGCTTCCACTGCGGTGAGGCCGGCCACATTCTGCGGCACTGCCCGTACCGACGAATCGGTCTCCGCGGATTTGCAGTCGACGCTCCACGACCACGCCCAGGTGAACGACCGCAAGAAATCGACAACTATCTGCGTAGCGGTGAGATTGCGCCACCAAGCCGTCGATTCAGGTCTCCATCGCCGTACAGGGCCCGATTTTGGGTGGCCAAGACGTAACTATGATGATAGTGTGCGCGGAAGGTCCCCAAGCCCCCGTAGGGGAAACTAAAGGCAGCAACCTTTGGAGGTAAGGTTGCTCAACGGCGAAAAGAAGAAGATCCTCCGCCGCCGACGACCACTAACGACGACTCAACCATTTCATCGCCGCTCCACACGACGACATCGCCGACAACACGACCAGAGTGCAAGCAGACACCGCCGCCCAGCGAAGTAACAACGGTATGCCCCGGCCATGACCTGAAGAAACGACGGAGCCGAGATCTGACACTAAGGCACACGTGCAATGCGAGGACGTGAACAAGTGACCTTGAAGTTGATATCGACGGTCGCAGAGTTACAACCGCTTGGGATGGCCCGCTGATTCGCACCGCAGGTGGCAACCTGATTACTCCATCGGGACGATGCACTGCAAGAATAACCGTAAATGGGCGTGCTTACCCCACCAGCTTTGTGGTCTTGCAGAAGTGCTCCCGCGACGTGATTTTAGGCATGGACTTCCTAAATGAACGTAGGGCTATCATCGACCTGCGATCCAAGCTCATCAAGCTCTCTGCAGACAAAGCCATTCATGCTACGACGACGTCGATGCAACACATCCCTCTAAACGTCCTCGATGAAGAATTGACTGTCCCGCCCCGATCAAGCATCGCAGTCTACGTAGGTAGCGCAAACATCGAAACCGCTGAAGGCATCGTCGAAGGAAATATCCAATTGCTCTTAGAACGAGGTGTCGGCATCGCAAGAGGCATCACGAAATTCCGGAGAGGTCAAGCTCAGGTTCTGGTAACAAACTTCACCGAAGAATACCGGCATCTCAACAAGGGCACGACGATCGCTTTTCTCGACGAATTAGCGGACCTCAAAGATTTATTCGCCCTCCACGACCAAACGCTGGAAGACGCACCGGACCTATTCTGTCAGCCCACATTTGACATCAACCCGGCATTGACCCACAACAGAAAAGACCAGATTCTCAGTCTGCTTCGAAGCTACGGGGAGTGCTTCTCATCGTCATCGAAGGTACGACAAACGCCACTGGCCAAGCACCGCATAATAACGGACGAACACACCCGACCTCTGCGCCAAAGCCCTTATCGTGTATCGCCGCGAGAACGCCAGGCCATTCGCGATCAAGTTGAGGAAATGCTGCGTGATGACGTAATCCAGCCATCGAACAGCCCCTGGGCGGCACCAGTCGTTTTGGTGAAGAAGAAAAATGGCACACTTCGCTTCTGCGTTGATTACCGCCGCTTGAATAGCATAACGAAGAAGGATGTCTACCCGCTTCCCCACATCGACGACACTCTCGACCGGCTCTGCAATGCAAGGTACTTCTCATCGATGGACCTAAAAAGCGGATAATGGCAAATTGAGGTCGACGAAAGAGATCGCGAGAAGACCGCATTCATCACACCGGACGGACTTTTTGAGTTCAAGGCGATGCCATTTGGCCTCTGCTCCGCACCAGCCACATTTCAACGAGTAATGGACACAGTCCTGGCAGGCCTGAAGTGGCAAATTTGTTTGGTATATTTGGACGACGTTGTTGTCTTCTCATCAAACTTTGAAGACCACCTAAAACGACTACAGACAGTGCTGGAAGCCATCAAGTCATCGGGGCTAACGCTAAAAGCAGAGAAATGTCACTTCGCCTACGAAGAACTCCGGTTCCTAGGTCACATCGTTAGCAAGGACGGTATATGCCCAGACCCGGAGAAAACAGCTGCAATCGCACAATTCCCACCGCCTGCCGACAAGAAAGCTGTGCGCCGATTCCTTGGGCTGTGCGCTTATTATCAACGATTTGTCAGAAACTTTTCGCGGATCGCCGAACCGTTGACGCAGCTTACAAAGGCTGACGTACCTTTTAAATGGGAAGCGCCGCAAGGAGAAGCCTTCGACGAACTTAAGCGCCGCCTGCAATGCCCTCCTGTACTTGGCCACTTTGATGAAAACGCCGAGACCGAAATACACACCGACGCGAGCAGTGTGGGCCTAGGAGCCGTTCTCGTCCAAAAGAGTGCCGGACAGGAGAAAGTAATCGCCTACGCTAGCAGGTCCCTCACAAAAGCCGAAGTCAATTACTCGCCGACCGAGAAGGAGTGCCTTGCAATCATCTGGGCCACTTCTAAGTTTCGTCCATACCTATACGGCCGACCATTCAAGGTGGTAAGCGACCATCACGCACTCTGCTGGCTGGCTAATTTGAAAGATCCTTCCGGCCGCCTTGCCAGATGGAGCCTACAACTTCAAGAATTTGACATGACTGTTGTCTATAAGTCGGGCCGGAAGCATTCCGACGCAGACTGCTTATCCCGCGCTCCCGTCGATGCTCCCCCGAAGGACAATGACGACGCCATTTTGGGACCGGTAAGCGCCAGCAGTTTCGCAGAACAACAGCGATCAGACCTTGAGCTGAAAGCGCTAGCTGATTACTTGGAAGGAAAGACCGCTTCCCCTCCTGGTGTGTTCAGGTGACATTTATCATCCTTCACGTTAAGCAATGGCCTCCTCGTGAAGAACTTCGCACCCAACAAGACCGCGCAGCTTCTCGTAGTGCCTAAAACCCTTCGGCAAGAAATTCTGCAGGCGTTGCACGATGAGCCCACAGCAGGCCACCTCGGATTTGCGCGCACGTTGCTTCGAATCCAGGAGAAGTATTACTGGCCGCGACTGCCTGCCGAAGTTGCCCACTACGTGAAGACGTGTCGCGAGTGCCAACGACGCAAGACGCCGCCGATCAGACCAGCAGGACTACTAAACCCGATACCGCCCCCAATCCTGCCATTTCAACAAATTGGGATGGATCTCCTCGGCCCCTTTCCATCTTCGTCTGTGGGTAACAAGTGGATCATCGTGGCCACTGACTACCTTACCCGTTACGCCGAAGCAAGAGCACTACCAAATGGTACCGCGGCAGAAGTTGCCAAATTTTTTGTCGAACAAATTCTCTTGCGACACGGCGCCCCAGAAGTGCTTATGACGGACAGGGGAACGGCGTTTACGGCAGAGTTAACACAAGCCATCTTGGAATACAGTCACACAAGCCATCGACGAACAACTGCGTACCATCCCCAGACCAATGGCCTTACGGAGCGCCTGAACAAAACGATCGCGGACATGATCGCTATGTACATCGACGCTGAACACAAGACCTGGGACGCCATCTTGCCGTACGTGATGTTTGCGTATAACACGGCAGTCCAGGAGACGACCAGAGCGACCCCGTTTAAGCTTGTGTACGGCAGGGAGCCCGCGACGACGCTCGACGCAATGCTGCCGCACGTAACCAGCGAAGACAACCTTGACGTCGCCGCCTACCTGCAGCGTGCAGAGGAAGCCCGACGACTCGCACGGCTGCGTATTAAAGACCAACAGCGCACAGACAGCCGACGATACAATTTACGACGACGCCACGCAGAGTACAATCCAGGAGACCAAGTGTGGGTTTGGACACCAATTCGCCGTCGCGGATTAAGTGAAAAGTTGTTGCGTCGATACTTTGGGCCATACAAAATCCTTCGCCGTGTCGGACCACTGGACTATGAAGTCATTCCCGACGGAACGTCAGCATCACAACGACGACGCGCACGCCCAGAAATTGTACATGTTGTACGACTGAAGCCATATTACGCGCGTTAAATAATCTGTGGTGTTTAAACTTTGCAGTGTTTATGTTTAAGTTTCTTTGTTTGGAACATCGAGGCGATGTTTTTTTTAAGGGGGGAGTAATGCCGCGAAACCTTCAAAACAGTATTTGTTGTATTTTTAACAGCCGCCAGCATACAGGCTTATCACTCTGATTCTAGACCGCGTATCAGTTCCGTAATCTTTGTTTGTTAATACTCGATGTCGCCAGTCACACCTTTATCAGTTTTGTTGTAGCGAAAGATGCACCGAGATCTGTCTCGAAGGTTCCGGCCACTCGGGTGTCTTTCCACAATGTTCCAGCCCGTGCTGGTAGCTGTTTGCGACGTTATCTAGATTGTTCTGTGCGGCCTTTAAATTGAGCGTTGACGAGTGTGACGGGCATTCTTTGTTCGACGATCAACGAGCACGTTTGTTTCTATCGCCGCCGCCGAGTTGCTTAGTTCTTTTGCGGGCGCAAGTCAGCCCAAATAAACAGTTTCTTTAGTGCAATCATCGACCCTTCAATTGTGTCGTCGACCTCGTCACCACTACGTGACAATATGATGTCACAATATTAATGAAGGCATCTGTCAGCAATAAATTTTATTGTTAGTCAATACAAATATCCACTTATACCATTTTACACTGATGTTCATCATCTGTAGATCTGCAGCTCATCAAGACATATTTAGGTTTCTGCCTGTATATATATTTTCTAAGAAGTGTTAGTAGCAGTTGTTCAGAATTAATGCCAAACTGCGTCTGAGCAACTTTATAATTATCTTGCAATTCTATAATAGCATGCTGAGGGTGTGTTTAAAATGCATTGTGAAAGACTGTATAACAGTGAGGACTAATATAGTTAAGACTTTTGTTTTACTTAAGGAGCCTATTCAAGCATAAAGCATTTCTGCTGGCTCCAAGCTATGTTAGTCAGTGAATTGTTAAAAATGGCACAGATGGAGGTTGTTATTGGCAAAATGTTTACCAAGAGAGAGCAGGAAAACACAATGACCCTGGTGGACTCTAGCTAGAATCTGATGAGGTCATCTGATAGGTGGTAATTGGCATGCAGAAGGTTTAGTTTGGCAACTGCTGATTGAGGTATCCACATCTGATGAAAGAGGCTTTCAAATACAAAATAGAATGTTGTGCAGAAGTTCCAATGGGAATGTGACATCTTACTCATATTTTAGGCAGTCATTCTTACTGGAAAAAGATCATGTCCTTGTTTTGTGGGTAGCAGTTGTAACTGTTCTAGAAAAGTGCATAATTTATATATTATTTAAGGTGTAGTTTCCTTACCGTGCTGCTGCTTCGACATTTTCTGTTCTTGTTGCGATCAATGCCCAGCACGCAGTCCTTGCTCACTCGCCGGACAACGCGGAATGGCATGTTGAGAGAGATTGGCACTGCTCCTTGATTTGAGGAAAACATGAGCTGGGCTGTGTGAAAAGATAACGCCATTAATTAGTATGAAAAAAAAAATACATTCACTTATTTTTTATACACAGAGCATCAATTAACAGCTGAAAATGCTACAGTTCAAGGCACTTTTACTTCGGTACTCTAAGTGGCACTATATGTGACACAGATCTCTCTCTCTCTCTTTCTAAATATATATATATATATATATATATATATATATATATATATATATATATATATTGCTTGAGAATGAAATGGTTTGACAGATGAACTAATGGCACACAATAAATGGATGACTACTTTTTTCGTCACTCATACACACTTTGTGTAATAACTCAACATTCCTTTTTATTCTTGTGCGGCATACAGCGACCAACTGGACGCAATCGATAGGAAAAACTTCAGCTCCCTCCTCCCCATTGATTCTATCTCAACTAGAGGGAGGATTGCACGTAGCATCTTCAGAGTGCCTGTTCTTTCCCAGGCTAGGATTTTCAAGCGGCTCCTTTGAAGCCGTCGTCCGCCCTCGCAGTGGGTCAGTCACACGGACGGCGACCCGCGGCCGCTGGCCCATCTCCTGCGAGGTCCCTTCCCCACTACTGTCCTCCCGTTTCTGGCTATGGGAACCGCTCGAGGCGGCTTCTGCAGTTTCCTTTCGCACCACGCATCCCTGACCGTCCTGTGTCCTCTAACACGCAGACAGGGATGGTAAACAAAGGGAATCGCTCCTGTAGTTGCACGCCCGATTTCTATACAGCTTTGATCTGCCGGGTGCTTGTTGAAAATTGCCCGTTTGCGGCGACCTTTTGATGAATCAGCGTGGGAACGTTCCATACTCGAACACCATTCCATACGAGAGCAAGAGCTGATAGGCTGCTGAAACTCGTGAAGCAGTGAAAGGTTTGTGTAGTGGCTACTGCATACACATATGCACAATTTTGCTACGAGTCGATCTTCTCGCTATGGAACGTGATCGTTGGGATGTGTGGCGCATACATGCGTTTTGCAATTAAAAAGCAGGATCACGTCATAATGCACTAAGACTGTTACAAAATGAATGTTAAAAATATTTTAAAAAGTCATCGAGTGGGGAAAAGTGAACGTGAATTACAGGCACAATACATTTTTGTTCTTGCGGCTGGAGCAGCGGTTAGATTTAATTTTCATTTACCCGCATCCATCGATTTCGAGCTAAACGAATATCTTTTTTTTTTTGTTACTTAACAGCGTTTCCTTTTTTTGGACAGCCAAAGTTTTGTTCCGAGACGTGTTCCGAGAATGTCAAACGTGAGAAATTAACCAATGTCGGAGTGTTCATCTAGGCGATATATTCTGCACACACATCGCTTAATTGTATATGCTGCGTGAACTTCCATCTCGATCATCGTATCTCGACTACTACGGAGGAAATTAAGTTCATTCAGTTTACTCTTCACACATTCTCATCTGGGACTGTATACATATACGCTGCATCAGCTGATGCTTGAAAACTGATCTGGTAAAATACAATAGGATACCTGAAAAAATTACTACTGATAAAAAAAAAAAAAAAAAAAAAGAAACCTCCGTGAATGTGTAAGCTATATATAAGGGAGTGGGAACTTAGTGAAGCGTTAATCGCTTTTATTCCCACCTCCTCTATCAACCTACGGTGATGGAAAAATAAACATTATTATTATTATACTTAATGGGGATCATGCGCTCTCCTCTACACGTGTTGAAAAGCGAATATTCTGAAGATCTGTCGACGCAATTTCATATATATCCCAATCTTTCCAATTGTCTACAATATATCTTGTAGATTCTAAGGGAAGGCAAGTATAGCAGGGGGCAGCAGAAACTCAGGCAGGCAGGTGAAATTAGGAAGTTTGCGGGGATCAGATGGATGCAGCTGACAGAGAATCGGGTTATTTGGATGGATATGGGAGAGGCATCTATACAAGCAGGTATATATACAACTGCACAATTATGATGTATTTGCGGCAGTGCTAAAAAAAATTCCACCCATCAAAGGTATAGGTGGGGAGTGAGTACACAAAATTCATTCTTAGTGAGCCTATATATGTCTTGTAGATTCCAAGGGAAGGCAAGCGTAGCAGGAAGCGGCAGAAACTCGGGCAGGCAGATGAGATTAGGAAGTCTGCGGGAATCATATGAATGCAGCTGACAGAAGATCGAGTTATTTGAATGGATATGGGAGAGGCATCTATTATAATGCCTCTCCCATTATGATGTATTTGCGGTCAGTTCCAAAAAAAAAAGAAAAATTCTACCCGTCAAAGGTATAGGTGGGGAGTGAGTACATAAAATTCATTCTAAGTGAGCCTATATATGTCTTGTAGATTCCAAGGGAAGTCAAGCGTAGCAAGGGGGGGGGGGGGGGGGGCAGAAAATCGGACAGGCAGATGAAGTTAGGAAGTTTGCGGGAATCATGCACCTGGCACAGGATCGGGTTATTCGGATGGATATGAGAGAGGTATTTGCCCAGCAGTGGGTGTAGTCAGGCTAGTGATATCAAACAGGACTAACAACTGGATGAGTTGGTACTGATTCATCTTAAAACCAGCCAAAAGACGAAACATGTGAGAGGAGCACAAGACAAAGTTTTACTAACAACTGAAATGTTACTGAAGGAAAGAGGCAAAAGAAGATTCGCACAGAAATGCACGTGCACGAAAGACCCCCAAAGCAGTGAAAGCGTGGAAAGCAGAAAGGATCTAAAAAATCATCTAAAAAAAGCAAATTCCTTATGGTCAAGAACCACTCGTTACAAAAGGGAAGCCACAGATCCAAATCCAAAGGCACACTATACTGCAAAGGCTAAGGACGTGCGTGTGGCTAACAAACCAGTCAACAGTCTTTTGGGGCCTTTTTTACATGTGCATCTCTGTGCAAGTCATCTTTTGCCTCTATCCTTTAGTAAAATTCCAGTTATTAGTCCAGCTGTCCTGCAATTCTCTCTTCTCATGTTTTCCGACTTGTTTCAGAATGAATAAGGTGATGACTCTACAAACCTTGTGCAAACTGGAAACCAGTGTAACTGTCAAATGGAAACCTTTCCCTTATTTGGCTTGTATCACAAATAGGGAGGACTTTACTGTGATGTCTGCCGAGGCATTCCCAAAGCCAGTGCGCAAGCTGGCTGTAGCAGATGTAGCAGTGCCTCCTGTTGAAAAGAGAAAAAGCAATATTCAGTTTTCAGCATAGCAAAATGAAAATGTGGTTTAGGTCTTTTACAAATTTGTAAGTTATTCATGCATCTGTACAATTAATTCCCGTCTAACAGAAGCTGTACAGTGTAACTTTCACTGTCAATTTATTCTCCCTGGAAGTATGGCAAACTTTGAATTCTGCTGCAGGTGATTGAGAGAGAATGAGACCCACCAAATATTAGAAATATTAGAAATCACAATTTGCTACTGCAGCAAAATAATGCCTGAAGGCAATGCAGCTTTTGACTGACAAAACCTGAAAACCAGGGTCTTACACCCTGTAAACTAGTGTTGCGGCCGATGTCAATGTCCACGCTGATATCATCCGCATAGCACGAAGGTGTTAAGTATGCGACTTATGCTTTAAGCAGCTCTGTGCATGGAGTCATTCTATTCGAAGGATCCATAAACTACCAAGTCCACTTCTGTCAACGGCTCTCAGTTGTTTCCCCACAACACACCACGTACCAAAATTTCTGCAAGTGCCGCAAAACTACTCTATAACTTCATTTGCTAACTGTAAAATTTCCAACACTTACTCAAGCTGTGGAAGCTGTGGAAGAACATCTTTCTTTTTTTTTTTGGTTGCCGCATTTCAGCACATGTAAGATGTCAGTGTCAAAGAATTTTGGAGAGGTTTACTGTGTGGAGGTGTTGACAATGGTATCAGTGAAGTCAGACAATTTTTTAAAATTATATTTACACACTATGCAACACTGTCACCTAATGCAAGTGGGTAAAAAAAAAACTAGCAAATAAAACTTTGAGTGCTGGTATGGTGATTGTTCTGGCAGCAAGTGGGGACAGGCTATAACAAGAGTTGTAGGGCTAGTTAGTGATCGTCTGCAGAAGCCAGTCCTGCTCTGTGTGTTTTTCTCTTCTGCGTCATTTTTTAGTGCATTTTTCCACGGCTTCTGCAGGAGACAGGCTATTTCAGTGCATGCAATTTCACTTAGCACAGACTCCTCCGAAATGAGATTGCTTTTGTACTTGTTTACTTGTGGCAATTGCTTATGTATTCATGTTTTGAAGTGCTGCACTTGAAGTGCTGCACCTGGCTAATAAAACAAGCAAATGTGCCCGGACAGCGTTTTCTTTCTTTCTTTCTTTTTTTTTTTTGCCGTTACTTCACATCAATGTGCATGCCCTTTCCATTTAGCAAGTTCACACTATCAGATGATGCGTGTTTTCTCATTTACTCGTACATGGAATTAAGCAAACCAGTAATTTGCATGGTGAAACGTCATGCTCATGCGCACCTTCTACGAAAACAAGAAAAATATGAAAACCAGCAATGTTGTGTTCGCGCTAACGTGGCGCAATATTGACACTGTAGACAGTGTAGATGATCGCAAGTATAACGTTAAAGGGGAAGCTTTCTTTTATTAACACTGACTTCCGCAATAGATTTCATTACAGCATTTCTTGCTCGAGAAAATGAAAAACATGCGGTCGCTTGTTCAAGTTATGTCGCCTTTCGCTCAAGGTTCTTACCTAGTGTTCTCGACTAGCAGTCCATGATCAAGAAGCATTTGGAGTAAATGTGGACGATCTGTAACACCCAGACGGCTGCTTCAACTACGTAGTCGCCGCCGGGATCTCGCCAGAGGCTCTCAAGAGCAGTCGGCATCGGCACGCACCGCCCGCAGCTGCACCTGTTTGAAAGCTTCGGTTAGCGATTGCACACTCTCGCAACGGTCGAACGTAGGCTAGGCTGCAAGACTCGGACATACATACCAATGCGTAGTTCTGAAACGGCTGGGATCGGGAGGCTGACGGTCGGGGCTTTTGCAAGCCGGAGTTGTGCCGCGGTTACCGCGGCCTCTCGACACAAGTGTTACTGTACCGGTCGCAGGCTCCATCTTCGCCGAGCTGGCACCCGAAAAGTTGCGTCGGCACAAGACTCAAATCCTACGATGTAACCATGTTTTAACAGTAGTGACTATATTCTAGTTCACTATAGCAGCGGCAGCGACGCTTGAACCTAGGACGTCGGCCATATTAAAAAACCCTGTGTGAGCGTAGAGTAGGGCACAATTAGAACTCTAAAATACACCGAGTTCGGTCAACTTTGGCTCAGCAGGCTCCGGCAACGGGAGCTTCTCATTGGCTTAGCGCTATGACGTATCTATTGAGTTGAGCAGGACGCGCGCTAGGAAACCGAAATTCTGTTTTTGTCGCTATTAAATCAACGCGGGCGATGAAACGAATCGAGGTATATTAAATGATGCAGGATAAGGATTCCATTTAACCAAACCGTGTAAAATTTTCGGAAAACGTTTCACGACCCCTTTAAATACGAATGACGCTTTTTATTTTTTTACTATCCTACCAAGCTTTTACTGAATTGTCTCGATGTGCTCATATATGCACGAATCAGTCCCGCTCGGCCGTTGAGCTGTCTGCTCGCACACGTCCCAAGAGATGTTTAGCATAATACTTTGCCCTCCTCGGGAACGAACTTTGTTTTTGCATCGAACAACAGTACTAACAAAATGGTTGGTCTCTTATTTTTATACTTAGCATCGTTTAGCATTGGCTTTCATTTTGAGCATTCTGACACCTTTTTCTCATTTAATTAGTTTCAGTGATTTCGTTACCTCATCCTTATCTATCCGCCAATTGGTCATCAATCACTAGAACTACGAATTACCACAGTACGATTTCTTTTACATAGGCCACGATTATTTCAGATGGGACCACTACTATGCGAACAACTTTTCGACCAAAGGAACCGTGTAAGCTATCAACACCTAACACAACTGGCAAGATTGAATCACTCGTAACTGTTCGAGCCCGCAGCAGTGCCCGTCATTGTTTGCACATATGTATATGTGCGCACGCATTGAAACCAAATGGCAAAATGTATACGCAAGAAAGTGACTGTTCTAATTATAGCAGACGGCCATTTTTTTCTGAGCAGCAATCATACTTACTGTGATGGGACACAAGTCCGTAAACTCATAAAGCACAGAAAATGATGCCACGAGATGTAATGCTTCCCGCAGTTCGGAAGCCTTGTGGAATGCTGCAGACTACGTTCTTCCACAAAGGTCGACAGCAGCACTAGGATGGCAGGAACAGCGGCGGGCTGCCGACTCTATATAAGCATGCCAACTGAAAGACATTTATAAACGTTGGTTGAAACAGCACCTGACAAAAGGCCCGACAACCGCTGGGTGACCAATGGCATAGAGAATAAAGAGACTATCTTTGGAAGTGGATTTGGCTATGCCTTTTGTTGGCTCCTTGCTGATGCTGATGTGGCCTTTACCCTTATCTGCTTGACAAGCGTCAATGACGATGGGGGATGGCGGACTACATGGGGAGCCCCCGCGCATTGCCCGGCAAACAAACCCCCCCCCCCCCCCCCCCGGGAAAAATTTCGCAGATAACCTGTGCCCACACTTCTTAAAACACATTACTACTAGCCGCAATCACGGATTTTGCCGATGTCTGTTCAAAGCCGCTCATTCTCTCCGTAAAGTTCAAGTGGAGAAAGAGAAGGAGATGAGCATTGAGGAGGCCGCATAGCTGCAGCATTAGCCGCTCTACATCCGTCTTTTCATGAACTTGAAGAGGAGGAAGGGGAAAGTGGCGACGCCCACATCACGTGACTTAAAACTGAGGGGGCGGAGCGGCTACATAGATACACCCAGTGAGAGAGGGACGTGTCAGTTGCAGACATGGCGGCAGCCACTGGGCAGCGCTTCACAAGCGTGTGCTACTCCAGAGTGAGCAGTCATGTGTCGCTCGTACGTCCTCAACTTTGGCATCTCTTCCCTCACATCAGTCACTCCTCAGCCTTCACGGACAGCAGACGTGCACGCGCGGTGCTCCTTTAACCTCAGCTCCGAACCGCTTGCCGCGTCATGAAGCTGCTTGTGCTTACCTCCGCGCCTTAACTGGCGTTCGCCGTCAAGCGCATTTCCCTCTCTCTTTCTCTCGCCCTATGATCCCACTCCAGACCTTCCAGCCACAGAGCAGTGCATTGTAAAGAGGTACATTGTGCCCGTTTTCGTTCGTTTCTGAAAATGGTGTAAGGAAAGCTGAGGACGCGGTTGCGCCGCGCGTTTGCTTCGCATCGCAATAGATGAAGCCGGGCCGTCGGGCACTGTGGCGCAGGTTCGCCGTGCTTGACATGCTGAAGTATGACGGTTAAGTCGTGCTACGCACTTACTTCGCATTTGATTAACTACGTAAATCGGCCGTAATATTTTTTCACATTTTGATGCGGGTTATAGGTGAGTAAATATGGCACATCATAGAGTAATGGTACAGCTCTCAACATCCTGTAAATGTGAAGAAACCAACATTTCTTTAACTTTATAATATGCCAGCCTGGTATGTGACTAAAGCAACTATTAAGGCAACTATTTACTGGCATTCAAAACACACTCAACCTATAGATATCCTCCACTACAGAAATATTCCGCTGCATCTGAGACAAAGATATGTGAAAATGATCTCTCCATTTTAATTTCATTAAATCGATTTCTCTCTTTCTTAATAAAAATTCCTAGAGAAAATTTTATTCACGACTTCTAACAAAACTGTTGTGGAATTGATCACCTTAAACAGTAAGCTGCCTGCTCTGAAAAAAATAAAAATAAAAACTGCATGCTTTAAGTAGCGAGCCCCTTCCTATCTTCCTTCTCTCCCAGCAAAACTGCAAACTACAAGCCCCCCCCCTTCCAAATAAAGAAAGGGCATATCGCCAAGGAGTTCCTGTCACTCTTTTCTCTTCATTATCTCAGGGAAACAGGAAGCTTGTGGCATACCACAAGAGCTAGCCTCAGGTGTTCTTCAGTGCCCCAGAAACGCAAAATGTTTTGAGAATGCTTCACTGCATGCAGTCAAGTATTGCGGCAAAGTGTGCAGTACGGTGAGACTGCGGGTGAATTTGAAAAGTTTCAGTGTATTTGGTTTAGAGGATAGAAACATGAATTGAATATATTCAAATATTTGCACATTCCTATGCAAATGATCCTCCATAGAAAGAAAAAAGCCTCACCTTGAAGTGAGCCCTTGGTTTTGTAAGAATTGATGAGAACTTTCATTGAAGCTTTGGTACGCTGTAAAGAGAAAGAACAAAGCACAAACAAAATCACTAAACAGGTCAAGTGATTCACCTTTTCTTCTAAGCTGGCTTTGAGGCTAAAACAAAAGTGCCCTTTTTTCTTATTCAGTGCACATGCAGCAGTGAATACAATTGAAGAGCTCTATGCTGTAGCTCGCCAATAATCATCACGCGCAGCTGTATGACATAGTCGGGCAAAACTTTAACCCTGCACTGAATAATGAAATAAGAAGAAAAAATACCATTCTTCACTGCCAAGTGAGCAGGCAGCAAATAAGGTCCGACTGATTCCGCAAAATCTGCAGGGTGTGCCAGCTAAGACGGACCAAGATTAAAACAAACCAAAGTGTTCTCCCCAATTTAAATCAGGTAAACATTGCCTGGAGTCACTATCCCCTCTTAGTTTTTTATTGTTAGTGGGCACAAACTTTTTACATATTGCTCTAAATCCTCAGCTGTGAAGGAGAGAGTATTTCAGATAAGGGAACAAAATGGATTCACAATTTCTTCTTTAATTCACGATTTGCACCTTCCGTGAGCTTTGTGCTGGGAGTGCTGGTGCTTATCTCGCAACCAGCACCAAAACTAACTGAGGAACAAATTGGGAAGCATTTTGGTGTGGGCAGGCTGTGCGGTTGTGGAGTTCTTTTTATGTATGGCTCATAAGAGGGCAAAGAATAGAAAAATTTATGAATATGGTTAAGATGCACCATTCTAAGTCTCGAGGCTAGACAGCAAGTTTATTTCTGCTTTTAGTGCAGAAATGCTCCAAAAATAAGAATGATTAACAAATAATTTCAATCTGTTCTTACCCGATTCCAGGGCATTAGTAAAGTTGACCAAAAATAGTATACCGCCACACAAGCGTTTGGAAAGGAGCGCCATTAGCAGAATTTATTACCTTCATGAAGACCAAACTCGAGGAAGTCTTCATCGGCGATGAGGACCACCATGGCAAAGACAAAAAAGGTGAAGCCCGAGACGAGACAGAGCGATCGTTCCCCAGCTGGCTCCTCCCCACGGAAGTAGAGGGCAGTGAGCGAGAAGAGCACCTTGCTGGTCAATGGTCAAGGAATAATTACCACAAAATGGCTAAACTAGCAGAGCTGAAAATGGCCTTACTGCTTCAAACATGCATAAGGGAACTTCTCAATGATCCAGGGTTCTCTAACCATGGGAATGAATGGCTAAATTTGCTGGTACAGTAGAAGATGACACTGCTTGCCAAACTTTTACAGCCATGCTATTCATCTTTGCCAACTCACTTCTCTGCTCCTAACCTGTTCAGATGCTACAATTTCACGATGCCAAAAGAGAAAAATGCATAATGTCACAAATGGCAATAACTGTCTTCGTAAACAATGCTTCCAAGACTTTTTTCGAAGTTGGAATTATACCAGTGCTGCACATGACATCATCATGCCCATGGCACAGCACAGAAGCCTGAAAGCTGTTTTAATTGCCAGCCCAAGAACACCTGCAAGTTGCACCATATGAGCTGCCCTTTAAACCCCATGTTTTGTTTAATAGAAAAGAATACTCAAATTATTCAGGCATTGAGAAAAATATTTCGTTAATTTGTGCAAAATTTCGTAGAAATGTCATAACTGAAGCAAACAGAAAAAATCAAAAACTTGTAAGACAAACCCTTGAAGGATTGTGCACATTCCATTTGAAAAATGAACTTGTGACACTATGATTGCATAACAATGGTGAGTAGGTTTCCTTGACAATAAGTATATAGCAGGTAATATAGATGACTTCTATAGTATTAATGAGAGGATAGCAGGCATCGTAAATAGGCTTAATAAACGGTATCAGTTTCCAGTTGGAAACTGACCCTGGCAACGTTTAACGCTAGAACCCTAGCTAGTGAAGCTAGTTTAGCAGTGCTGTTAGAGGAACTAGAGGGTATGAAATGGGATGTCATAGGGCTTAGTGAGGCTAGGAGGCCGAATGAGGCATATACTGTACTGAAGGATGGGCATGTACTGTGTTATCGAGGTTTACCGGAGAGGCGAGAACTAGGAGTAGGTTTCCTTGTCAATACGTATATAGCGAGTAGATGAATTTTATAGTATTAATGAGAGGGTGGCAAGCATCGTAATTAGGCTTAATAAGCGGTATAAACTGAAGGTTGTACAGGCCTATGCACCCACATGTAGTTATGATGACCAGGCAGTTGAAAGCTTCTAGGAAGATGTAGAATCGGCAATGCGAAAAGTAACGACGCAGTATACTGTACTAATGGGCGACTTCAATGCCAAGGTAGGGAAAAAGCAGGCAGGAGACCAGGCAGTAGGTGACTATGGCATTGGCTTTAGGAATAGCAAGGGGGAGTTACTAGTTGAGTTTGCAGAGCGAAATAACTTAAGAATCATGAATACTTTCTTCAGCAAACGGAAAAACCGGAAATGGACATGGAAAAGTCCAAACGGGGAGACTAAAAATGAAATTGACTTCATACTGTGTTCAACCCCCGCCATTATGCAAGATGTAGGGGTAATCAGGAAAGTGCGATGCAGTGACCACAGGATGGTGCGGTCCCGAATTAGCCTAAATCTGCAGAGAAGAACGCAATAGATTAGTAAGAAAGAAACCCATCAACGAATTAGCGGTGAGGGGGAGGGCAGAAGAGTTCAGGATCTTGCTACAGAATAGATATTCAGCTCTAACAGAGTATGGCGACATTACCCTAGAAAAAATGTGCTGCTGACAACAATGCTGCAGATAACCAGCGCATGCGTAGATAGTCCCTCTTTCCTTCTTCCCCTCCTTTCTTTCCTTCTCTATATATTTCCGAGCCGGAAATAAAGCGTCGTCTTTTCGCTCTGCGAATTTGCCTGGTTTTCATCGCGTAGCTGCCGGCCTTTGGCCGGTAGATCGCAACAGTGGCGACGAGGATTCTGCTGCAGCAAGGAAACCAGCAATACGCCCAAGCACGACAGTCACGCAGAAGGAACCCACCGCCAAGGATCAGCCATGGCACACAGGCTACCGGAATTCGAAGACGAAAAAGATAAGTGGCAGCCGTACCTTGTCAAGGTTCAAGCTTATTTCGAAGCGAATGATCTGATTGACGATGCTAAGAAAAGAGCCCTGCTGGTAGCGGCGCTTGGAACAAGGACAATAGAAATTTTGAACGTGAAGGTAGCGCCGCGAAAGCCTAACAACCTCACCTACAAAGAAGTTGTGGAGATGCTAAGCAGCTACTACGACCCGGTACCGAATGAAATCTCTGAAGTTCTTTCATTGCTGCCAGTAAGAAGGGGAATCTGTACATGCATTCATTGTGGCAATACGGCAGATGGCACACAATTGCAATTTTGGAACGATGCTAGACAGAATGATAAGGGACCGTATTGTGTGTGGTGTCAGATCCGAGAATCTGCAGAAGCAGCTGTTAGCGAAGAAAAATCTGAATCTCGAAGAAGCTAGGCTCTTGCCCTCGCCGCAGAGAGCACTGAACGCGATTCGCAAGGGATTATTACTGACCAAGAACAAGCGAGATTGCTAAAGCTCTCTGGCCAATACGAATCGCGCACGAAGTCACAGGGCGTGCAACAATGCAAATGTTGCGGTAAGCATGGTCATAATACAAAGGCTTGTCGACTAATCAAGCGCAAATGTAAGTGTGCACGGCCAGGGCATTTAGCGCGAATGTGTGCGGCAAATGAGACAAGCAGGACGCTAGCACTAACAGCACAGACGCCAGAAACCGAAGAGAGTGATAGTAGCGCGTCCCAAATCTGGTCCTTGACCACCACGCGCTCTCTTATACCCCCCATCAGAAAATTGTTTGCATGGAATGGCATCGAAATAATGATGGATATTGATACCAGCTCCCCTGTTTGCGTCATTCCCAAAAGCATTTAAAGTGCACTCCCATCAATGGCCGCAGCTGCAAAAGTCGGAAGTACAGCTTTCATGCTATCTCGGAAAGTTGCCACTCCTCGGTACACTGACCATGCCAGTTTCCTATGAAGGTACCACAGTACAATGCAGTCTGACGGTTTTAGACTGCAATGGCCCCAGTCTTTGCGGTCGGGACCTGCTGAAAAAATTGACAGACGAACGCATTCAGGTGCTGACCATGTATTCGAAGCCTTCCGTATCAAAGCAAGCCTGGGAGGATGTGCCGATGCTGCTCCAGCAAAACTGCGACCTGTTCACTGAAGGCGCTGGTCTCATGAAAGATCCGCCAGCCCGACTGCACATCAAGGCCGGAGCAAACCCCAAGTTCTTTAAGGCAAGGAAAATTTCTTTTGCTCTTTGTGATAAAGTGTCTAAAGAGCTTGACAGATTAGTCTCGGCTGGCATAATATCACCAGTTCCTCATTCTGAATGGGCAACGCCCATCGTGCCAGTCTTGAAGAAGGACGGAACAGTGCGCATTTGCGGGGACTTTAAGATTACATTAAACCCTGTGTGCGAGGTTGAGCAGTACCCCTTGCCTGTCATAGACGACATTTTTGCAAATCTATGTGGAGGGAAAAAATTCAGTACTTTAGACCTTCGCGATGCTTACAATCAGGTTGAGCTAGATGAAGACTCGCGGAAATTAGCAGTGATAAACACACACAAGGGGCTCTTTTGCTACAGCAGGTTACCGTTTGGCATCGCATCAGCGCCAGCGATATTCCAACGAAAGATTGAATCGGTGCTGCAAGGACTAAAAGGGACTCAGGCTTATCTAGACGATGTCCTGGTAGCCGAGAGCAGCGATGCTGATAACGCAAATCTGCAAGCGGTGCTACAGTGTTTCCGCGAGAACGGTATCAAACTTCGTTATGACAAGTGCAAGTTTGGCGAACAATCGGTGACGTATCTTGGTCATCGTATTGATGTTGAAGGGCTACACCCCCTCGAGAAGCACGTGGATGCAATCAGGCTAGCCCCTTTACCGCGAAATGTTGCCGAGTTGCGATCCTTTGTGGGAATGGTTACATTTTACAAGTTTTTGCCAAATCTTTCCACTATGCTTGCACCCCTGTACAGCCTTCTTGAAAAAGGTGCAAAATGGGTTTGGCACAAAAAAGAAGACGCGGCATTTAAGAAGGCCAAGGATGCTTTGTGTTCAGCCCCAGTGCTAACATACTTTAATCCGCAGCTAGAGTTGATGTTGGAATGCGATGCTTCACCTTACGGTGTCGGTGCTGCCCTTTTCCACCGAATAAATGGTGAAGACAAGCCAATTGGCTTCCGATCACGGACGCTTACCTCAGCTGAGAGAAACTACTCCCAAATTGAGCAAGAGGCTTTAGCCCTGGTGTTTGGCGTGACACGGTTTCGCGATTACCTGTTGGGACGGGAGTTCGCGCTTGTAACGGACCACCGCCCCTTATTAGGTCTACTTCGACAGGATTGTCAAACTTCTGTCATGGCTGCCGCCCGAATTCAGCGCTGGGCGCTTTTGCTAGGGGCATACAAGTACAAGCTCATTTGTAAACCTGGAAAACAGATGCTAATTTCTGACGCTCTAAGCCGTTTGCCTCAATCGCTGCCGGAGCCGCAAGCGGAAACAGAAGATCTGTCGGAAATGGTGCTTATAATCGACGAATGGGACCAACCAGCGGTTTCCCACCAACAGATTCAAGCGCTCACAGCAGCTGACGGGCTTTTACAAGAGATATGCAGGTACGTGACTAACGGATGGCCCTCCGTCGTAGAAGGTGACAGCAGGGAAGTGGCGGAATTCCAGAAAAGGAGACGTGAGTTGTCTGTGGAGACGTGAGTTGTCTGTGGAGAAGGGGCTGTTGTACTGAGGGCATCGTGTGGTGATACCAAGTGCGGCGCGTGAGAAACTGTTGACGATGCTACACGAGTCTCATCAGGGTGCGTCAACCATGAAGACAAGGGCGAGGGCTAAGTTTTGGTGGCCCGGTTTAGATCAAGACATTTGTAGATTGGTCTCGAATTGTCGAAGCTGTGTGCAGGCTTTGCCCATGCCCCCTAGGAATCCTGTCAGCTGGCCGATTTCAAGAGAGAGGTGGCCACGGCTGCATGCAGACTATGCAGGGCCTATTGGAAACAAAATGTTGTTGGTAATTGTCGATGCACACAGCAATTGGATAGAAGCCATTCCAGTATCTCGAGCAACCGCTAAAGCCACTGCCGATTGCATGAGAACCTTGTTTAGCAGGTTTGGATTGCCCCGCACCATTGTTACCGACAACGGGGTAACCCTTTACTGGGTTAGAGTTTGCGGTATTCCTACAGAAAAATGGAATCGAGCATATTCGTACCCCGCCTTATCACCCCCAGAGCAATGGTCTTGCGAACGGGCCGTAAGAACAGTCAAAGAGGGCTTGAAGAAAATGCCGGGCGTGGAGTTGACAACTGCTCTGGCGAGAATTCTTTGTAACTACAGAAATTCGCCACAAGCTTCAGGCTCTACTCCGTCCGAACTTCTTCTGGGATACCGTTTGCGTACAAAATTAGATATGTGTTTTCCTCCCAGGAACTACGGAAATGCCCAAGCATTCAGAGACTGATTCCGCCAGTTGGTACTTCACCCCGGGAGACGCAGTCTACGTGCGCAACTACGGCGTAGGAGAAAAGTGGACACCAGGCAAAGTGAAATCGACGAGTGGTGCCCGTCTAGTCACTGTGGCTACTGAGGACGGAGTCGTTCGACGTCATGTCGACCAGATCCGAAAACGCTCATCAGACACCGACGGAAGCAGAGAAGTATCAAGTCCTGCAGAATCGGTAGATCGCAACAAAATGAACAATAATTTCAGAGTTATCATTACCGAGTGCGCTGTAGAAGTAGGTGGTAGGATAGTTAGAGTGGATACTGGTAAGCTGTCTAAGGAGACGAAAGATTTGATTAAGAAACGCCAGAATATGAAAGCTTCCAATCCAACAGACCAGACAGAATTGGCCGAGATATCAAAGCTGA
This sequence comes from Amblyomma maculatum, assembly GCF_055883805.1. Classification (NCBI taxonomy): domain Eukaryota; kingdom Metazoa; phylum Arthropoda; class Arachnida; order Ixodida; family Ixodidae; genus Amblyomma; species Amblyomma maculatum. The sequence goes on along the minus strand of NW_028146739.1, from coordinate 771,456 downwards.
TCAATAAGCGCAAGGTGGCCGATATAAGGAAGTATAACATGGAGAAAATTGAGCATGCTGTAAAGAGTGGGGGAAGCCTTAAAGCGGTAAAAAAGAAATTGGGCATAGGCAAAAACAATATGTATGCGATAAGGGACAAGGCAGGCAACATCATCACAAATATGGACAAGATAGTCAAAGTAGCCGAGGAGTTCTATACAAATCTCTACAGTAGCCGAAGTAGTCAGGATCGTAATGTGATTGGCGTTAGGAAAAAACAGTCAGACGTTCCACCAGTGACGAAGGACGAGGTCAAGAAAGCACTAGAAACTATGAAAAGGGGGAAATCAGCTGGAGAGGATCAGATAACTACAGATTTGCTGAAGGACGGGGGGGATATCGTGCTATAAAAGCTGGCCACCCTGTATACGCAGTGCCTGGTGTCATCGACGGTACCGGAACCATGGAAGAATGCAATCATTATCCTCATTCACAAGAAAGGGGACTCTAAGGACCTAAAAATTACAGACCAATCAGCTTACTGTCTGTTACGTATAAGGTATTTACTAAGGTAATCGCTAATAGAATCAGGACAACCTTAGACTGCAATCAAGCAAAGGATCAAGCAGGGTTTCGGAAACGGTACTCTACTATCGATCATATCCATACCATCAATCAGGCGATAGAAAAATGCTCGGAATATAATCAGCCCTTATACATAGCATTCACTGTTTACAAAAAAGCATTTTACTCAGTTGAACCTCGGCGGTGATGCAGGCATTGCGAAATCAGGGGGTAGACGAGCCGTACGTGAAAGTGCTGGAAGATATATATAGTGGCTGCACAGCAACCATAGTTCTGCATAAAGAAAGTAACAAAATTCCCATAAAGAAAAGTGTTAGGCAAGGAGACACAATCTCCCCAGTACTATTCACAGCTTGTTTAGAGGAAGTATTCAGAGACTTGGAATGGGAGCAGTTAGGGATAAGGGTAGATGGAGAATACCTCAGTAATCTGCGATTTGCTGATGACATTGCCTTGCTAAGCAACTCGGGGGATGAACTGCAAATAATGATTGATGACCTAGACAGGAAAACTAGAAAGGTAGGCTTGAAAATCAAAATGCAGAAGACTAAGGTAATGTTCAACAGCCTCGGGAAGGAACAGCAGTTTACATTAGGTAGCGAAATACTGGAAGTTGTAGGCGAATATGTCTACTTAGGACAGGTAGTAACCATAGATCCGGACCATGAAAAGGAAATAACAAGAAGAATAAGATTGGGATGGAGCGCATTTGGCAAGCACTCGCAGATTATGACTAGCAGCTTAGCGGTATCGCTCAAGAGGAAAGTATACAACAGTTGCATCTTACCTGTACTCACCTATGGGGCTGAATTATGGAGGCTAACCAAGAGGGTTCTACTTAAGTTGAGGACAACTCAGAGGACTATGGAACAAAAAATGGTAGGAGTAACATTACGAGATAGGAAGCGTGCAGAGTGGGTTAGAGAAATAACTCAAGTTACTGACATTCTAGTGGAAATTAAGAAGAAATGGGCATGGGCAGGACATGTACTGCGAAGAGAGGATAACCAATGGTGGCTTAGGGTAACAAACTGGATTCCATGGGATGGAAAGCGGAGCAGAAATTTAGGTGGGTGGATGCGGTTAAGAAGTTCGCAGGGCAGGGGTCAAGTGGATGCAGCTACTGGGTTAATTGGAGAAATCTGCCGCCGCCGCCGCCGCCGCCGCCGCTGCTGCTGCTGCTGCTGATGGTGGTGGTGGTGGTGGTGGTGGTGGTGGTGGTGGTGGTGGTGGTGGTGGTGGTGGTGGTGGTGGTGATGATGGTGATGATGATGGTGAATAATATTTTTCGCATTCACTGGAAAGATGTGACCTGATGACAAACAATTCACAGCAAAAGACTGAGCCTGCTTGGTGCACAATTGTGTGCATAGCACGCCTAAAACAAGTGGCACGCAAAATGCACAGCATTTGTGATTAGAAGGAAGCGCTTCACTTATTGGCTTTGCATCAACGCTCCAAGCCTATCTCTGAGCATAGTGACAATTAGGTCATTTGATGCCTACTCCGCTGAAACTCTCGTGTGGTACCTTTGAGGCCACTTGAATGTTACCGACATGGGATGCACATTCTTATTTGTTGCATGTTCTTCCTTTGTAACTACCACCACCCGCCCTTCACCTAGAGCTGGCAATATTTTACATTCCAGCAAAACGGTGTCAGCAAGAAATCCCAAGTTGCCAGGTGGCACGGCAATGTGGTGGCCACCTCCAACAGCACGAGCGGCACAAAGTGTGTGTTCGTTTGATTTCGTGGGCAATTACTGTGTTGTGGTGAACCATGCCGTTATGAACAAAGAAAAGTGTCTGCGTGTGAACACCTTATGGGCGGAGCTAAATGTCCCCATAATAAGCTTATTCTGTTTTGGCTTCAGCTGCACAATGCTGTAATCCCGCCTACTGATGCAGGGCATCATAAGTGACTTAAAATAATAAATCAGTCATTTTTTTTATATGTAATGCCAGCCACTGTTCATCTGTTGCAGTTGAAACTGGAATGATATGCAAAGTTACTGATATCACGAGCACTCCACACTCTTTTACTATGCCCAGTTTTGTACTCTAACCTAGCACGTACTGCTTGCAATGCACTGAAATACCACATAGCTGAGTTTCTGTGTAGAAGGGGGGGGGGCAAAGGATACATGGCAAATCCCAGCACCAGGAGACACCAGACAAGGCTGAGGTTGACCTCTTCGCGTCCCGGGAAAAAGTGCGTGTAGGCCTCGGTGAGGGCATACACGGCGACTGCGTGCACTGCAAAGTCCATCAGCCACTGGTAGTCAGTGTAGAAGCGTAGCTGCAGGGCCTCCCCTGCCGTGATAGGCGCCGGTTCTAGCACCACGGGCAGGCTCCTGGGGACCAGGAACTCTTCCCTGCTGTCCACGAAACCGTTGCGGTGCCTAAAAGGTTGAGCTTCACTGTTGCAGGCGACCACCAGGTGGAAGAGACTGCCTACCGCATGCTTTCACAACGCACTCCGCGGTGGATTCCCATGGCTTGGACTGCTTCACTAAATGCCTAACTTAATGGCAGCCTCAGCACCAAATCAACCTAGAACCTCCTCAAATGCTTTATAAATTCTGGCGAAACCTAGCAAAGGCCCTCCGCAGATTCAAAGGGCAGATGAGCAGTTAACGGACACCGATACCTACCTCTGTGGAACCCAAAACCCTGACCCACCACAAAATACGGAGGCACCAACAATCAAGGGTTTACACTGTTATTGGGAGTGTAGCTATCTCACCGAGTCATCTGACTGGTGGAAATGCCGGAAGTGGTAACGGCATTCAGATGACTCGAGGAGATGGCGACATAATGACGCAAACTCAAGTATGAACCCAGATCTTGACATTGGCAAAAACAAGCTGCACTCATGATAATGCCCCAGGCCACAACATGATTGGAGATCTCCTTGCTAATCTTAACAGCAAAACACGCATCAACTATCAACGAGCGTTGGTCGTCCGGGATGCTACTGCAAGAATGGAGGACAGTAGACATGCGCTTCATTGCCAAACCCGGCAGTGAATTAGCGCCGTTAATCTCTACCTGATATTCCTCAGTTTATGCACGGGTAAGCTCATGTAGAAACCTGTAAAACTCCATCTTTCCTGTACCTTGAAGACAACAACCTGCTGCCCTACAGTATGTTTGATTTCCGAAGCCACCTATCAGCCCACGATGTTCTGCTACAACTCAAATATGAGGTCTCATCCCGTAAACGAGGCTTGAGTGACAGACTGCCGCTTGACTCAAAGGGAGCATTTGATAATGTCAGGCACTCCAAAACCTTGGACAACCTTGAAAGCATGCACTGCGGAGAAATTCTTGCACACATCAGAGTGGGTGATCCAACCACATCCACATGGGCAAGTCAGAATGGGTGGTACTCTCCCCGCTTCTTTTTAACCTGGCCCTGTTGCACCTACCAGATCGACGCAATGCCATAGGCAGATGACATTTGGGCAACAAGAGGCAATACATGAAAGATTGAGGATGCAACATTGTGAAGAACTAGTATAACTGTTCTTCTACCAAGTCAGAACTTCTAGTCTTGCGCACCCGCAGCAGCAACGAATCGATCCAAATTAAAACCCACGATTCACCCTTTCCACACTATTTGCACCCTAGGCTTCAACGATAAAGGGGTCAATGCAACAGCTAATGCTAAGCTCCAGACGTGTGACCAAGTCAGCAGAATGACCTTGCATATTACAATCAAGAAGAATGGCATTCAGGCCTTTATCGCAGCCGCATAACCTACGTAACTCCATACCTCAAGCTATGGAACAGCGACCTCAACACCATACATACCCTGCATGACATATAAAACGGCATTATAAGGGCCCTATCCCTCACTGTGTCCACTGACCAGCTCCTCCGCAACACCATCGGCAGACTCATAGAGGCTTCTAATGCAAACTTTCCGCCTCTCTGGTACCAACACCAGACGGCAAGCACTTAAAGAGCCATGCAATAGATACCATGAAAATGGAGGGGCAGACCATGCAACTATCATGCAATATGCACCCGCGAATACCATGAGGACAATGGACAAGAACTACTCCAAGGATGCTGCAGGCAGAGGCAGTCACTCGCCTAATGGAGTTTTTCCACATGCAAGACTCGACACCCGATATAATAGCTTTACAGGAGACTAACACGACACCGACACTCAGGAGATATATGTGCTACGATACCGGACGCTTGGCAACCCTGGTCAGCAAAAAGTTGGTAACCATAGCCCATGACCCAATTCCCAACACCAAAATTGAGCACTTAGTGACGGAAATTAGTTTCAAAAAGAAGCATAAGGAAAAGAGTGTCTTTTTCGTAAACCTCTATAGCCCGCCTTGCCAGCGGGACACGAATTTTAATAAACTCTTTCTAGGGGCCAGCAAACTTACTAAAAGCAACACGCTGCTCATTGCAGGCGACTTTAATGCTCACGAACAGCAATGGGGACACCCCACTAATAATCAGAAAGGTATAAAGGTCGAGGATGCGACGGAAGCGATCCAATGTACCCTCTAAACAGACGAAACTCAACCCACGCGCCTTGGCAATTCGGTCTGCTCGCATACGTGTCCGGACTTAACGTTTGTCAGGGGGCGAAACACGCAACATAAGAGAATCTGCTGGAGAATCTAGGCAGTGACCACTATACCCTGAAGACCACGATAACAGCCACCAACATCAAGCGCAAGCTCGGCACGGCCAATATCACCGACTGGCCGGCCTTCTGCAAGGACCATAGATGACATCCAGAAGTAGTACACTCGGGAAGTAGATCGCACCGAGCAAACACCCCTCGGCTCCTCAGGCTATGGGAGGCACGCCGTGGGCTCACCAGGCGCTGGAAGAAGCAGTGCTTTAACAGGAAACTCAAGCTCAAGATAGCGGAGGAGTATGCGACCCAACTGGCCAGGCAGAGCTGGCAGCAGTTCAGTAGCTCGCTGGACGGCACCACGGCCAAAACGTGGCGTATACTCAAGGCCCTCATCGACCCTACCCAAACCAGGGCCGAAAGCGGGAAAGCTATCCACAGACTCATCCACACCTTCAAGGGTACGGAAGAGGAACTGCTAGATAAAGTCAAAGAGAAATGCTATGGCACGAGCTTGCCTGCGGCATACGCAAAACCATACCTGGGGAGACCGAACACCCACCTAGACAGGCCGATCACCAGGGAAGAAGTGTTCACTGCCATAAAGGTAAGCACATGCAACACTGCGGCGGGTGCAGACAAAATCCAGAAAGCACTCATGCACAACCTCAGCGATGAGGCGGTCGACCAATTGACCACCTTCCTCAACAGGCACTGGGCCGCAGGAACGGTTCCTGAAGAGTGAAAGCATGCAGAGGTCGTAATAATCCCAAAACCGGGTAAGAAACTCCAGATCGAAAATCTCTGACCTATCTCGCTCACCTCCTGCTTAGGCAAGCTCTACGAGCGTGCCGTTACTCGGAGGCTCCAAAATTACATGGAAGATGAAGAGCTGTACCCAAACAGCATGTTCGGCTTCCGAGCTCACTTCTCCACCCAGGACGTCCTCATACAACTCAAAGAGGAAGTCCTCACCAACGTCCCGAGCGTAGGTGAGAACGCTGTCATGGCCCTCAACATCAAAGGGGCCTTTGACAACATTAGCCACACAGCTGTAATGGAAGGACTCGACAACCTCCACTGTGGCGAGAAGATTTACAGCTATGTGAAGGCCTTTCTCTCCAACTGAACTGCAACGGTTGGGCTCGGAGACCTTCACAGAAATAAATTCTCGACCCCCAACAAAGGCACATCTCAAGGGTCCGTCGTCTCACCACTACTTTTCAACGTGGCTATGATCGGACTCATGAGACAACTCGAGAAGATCAAAGGCATACAGCACACTATGTACACTGACGACTTCACGGTCTGGGTTACGTCCGGGTCGCTCGGCCAGAAATAAGAATGACTGCAAGCAGTGGCTACCTGCGTGGAAGAATATGTCCGTGCACGAGGCCTCGCCTACTGCACAAAAAAATACGAACTCCTGCGAGTCCACAAAGGGAAACACAGGGAAGGGTCCCTCAATGTCTCCCTCGAAGAACAGCTAATTCCCGAACGAGACAAGATGGCTGGGAAGGTGGCAGCAGAACAACCAGCGATGCGGCCATACGCTCGGCCTTCTCAAACAATCGACCACTCAGGTCGCCAGCATGATCCCGCGCGTGTCGCAGAAGCGGAGCGGCATGCGAGAGGGGGATACCCTGCGCCTGGTTCACAGCCTGGTGCTCAGTCGCGTGGGTTACGCCCTCCCATACTTCAACCTCAACAAAGGAGAAGTGGAAAGTGCAGATATCATCATCCGCAAAGCTTACCAGACAGCCCTGCATTTACCAATGAACACCTCCAACACAAAACTACTAGCTCTTGGAGTTCACAACACCTTCGAAGAGATCAAAGCCGCCCGAGTGGTCATGCAGATAGCCAGGCTCCAGCGGATTCCTACGGGGCGCTCGCTTCTTAGGCGACTGGGGCTAGGTGAAACTGCGGAAATCGAGAATCGTACTGCGAGCATACTGGACGCAATTCGCCAGACACTAAGGGTTAGCTCCCTTCCCCGGAACATGGACCCCAATTTGCATGCGGCCCGTAGGGCAGCCCGGGCGAAGTATGTACAACAAAATCTAGCTACAAAATCCACAACGGTATACACGGACGCGGCTCCGTATACAGGAAGCTCACATTACAGCCCAGTGGCGGTAGCTATTGATTCATTAGCTAGCGCCTCAGTCAGGGATTGCACAGTAACCAAAGAGGAGGAGCTGGCTGTTGCTCTAGCGGTGGTAGCCGGTTATCGAAGCAACACGTCCCTTACCATTCTTACAGATTCGAGAGAAGCATGCCGTAACTACATGAACGGCCGCATAGGTCGCGCCACGCTTGGGCTTCTCCAGAGCGCGACCCCACCAAACGTCGCATACAACATCTACTGGGTGCCAGGACACACCGACATAGCGGGGAACGAACGCGCCAGCGAGGTAGCCAGAGAGTATACGAGCCGAGCTTCCTCCCAATCAGACAATCTACCCGAGCGAGTCAGCCCTACGTACTCAGATATTCTCAACTACTATAACAACAGTATACAACAGTTGCATCTTACCTGTACTCACCTATGGGGCTGAAACGTGGAGGCTAACCAAGAGAGTTCTACTTAAGTTGAGGACAACCCAGAGGGCTATGGAACGAAAAATGGTAGGGGTAACATTAAGAGATAGGAAGCGTGCAGAGTGGGTCAGAGAAATAACTCAAGTTGCCGACATTCTAGTGGAAATTAAGAAGAAGAAATGGGCATGGGCAGGACATGTAGTGCGAAGAGAGGATAACCGATGGTCGCTTAGGGTAACAAACTGGATTCCACGGGAAGGAAAGCGTAGCAGGGGGCGGCAGAAAGTTGGATGGGCGGATGAGGTTAAGAAGTTCGTGGGGGGTCAAGTGGATGCAGCTAGCACAGAACCGGGTTAAGTGGAGAAATATGAGAGAGGCCTTCGCCCTGCAGTGGGTATAGTCAGGCTGATGATGATGATAAGGGGGTACGAATTCGCTATCTGTCGCCTCATCGTGATCTAAATCAACAAGAGGCAATGTACTGGCGAAGACTGCAGACAGGAACATTCCCAAACCTGCATATCCTTATCAAGATTTACCCGTCGCAATATCTGGACGCCTGCCTATGGTGTGGCAGCAAATTCTCGTTATACCAAATCACATGGGAATGCAGTAAGAATGATAGCTTTCGTAAAGACCCGAGTGCGAAACAGTGGGAGAGCCGGCTCTCCAGCGGCGATCTGGGTTGCCAACAAGGTCTGATGCAGCACGCCCAGCGAGCAGCGAATCTCAGCGAAGCCCTGGAATAGGGGCACCGATCCTGTGAAAAGGAAGATGGACCTCTTCTTTCACGTCTGCTACTAGCACAAGACTTTTCTTGAGCAATAACCGTCTTTCCTATCCTATCCTATCCTATCCTATCCTATCGCCTAGGCCATACGGGGCTCACTGCTAGAAATTCAGACGCCGCACAAATGGCGGATGCACCCAACACAACACAATCCAAGACGCCTACAGAATCTACATGTGAGGCCGGTTTCTCTCTTGGCCTGCAAAATCCCAAGCCGGACACTCAGACAAAGGAGTAATTCTGGTGATCAAGGGGTAGAGGGAAACGACTGCACATGCCCGAGCATTCCTCTCCTGGGATCCCTCATCACTCCCCTCACATGACCACACCCTCACTACATACTGCAAGACGTCCTGTGAGAAAAACATTCCTGGCACCCGCTAAAGGACTCGATAAAACAGAGGAGTGTCACCCCAGGAGGTTACAAACACTGTCCTCGCAGTTAGCACGGGTACTCTTTCAACTAATTCCCGTTTTGCGGTCAAAAAGCAAACCTTTACCACATTGTATGGTCTTGGTCTGAGAGGAGTCGCTGGAGAAAGATTTGATGATGGGAAAGGTTGAGGGTCGCCGGAGAAGGGGTAGGCAGCGAACGCGATGGTTAGACGGCATTCTCGAGGCATTGCAGATGAAGCTATGTGATGTTAAGAAGATAGTGAGAGACCGGAAAGCGTGGCGTGACATGGTCCATAGGGTCACGAAGAGTCGGACACGACTGAACGCCTGAACTGAACTGATGGTCTTGCAAAGAAAACCAAGCCATACCTCATACAGAAAACCCAATGTGGGTGGAGTGGGTGGTGGCAGCTCTGACCTTGCGGCACAAAAGACTTCGGTTGAGAGAGCTCGGGCAGCGGCTTCAGCCAACCAAGTCCCAATTGAAGACCCGACCAACCCTTCCCTTAACCCATAAACACCTCTACTACTACTACTACTCATCAAACACCTCTACTACATCAAACACCTCTACTACTTCAAACCCATAGTCTCAATGTCAACAGTGTAAGATTTTAAGCTAGAGTCCAAGCACCCGGATCACAAATGCGGTATGAGGATGTGGGAATTGGGCAGCAAATAGACACAACCTCCAGTGAATACACCCCATGCCTCACTTCCAGTGCTATGGGCAGCAAAGAATTTCTCAATAAGGTACCATATCTTAGTAAGAGCTGTAGGAAAGCATCCGATGGGCAACTTTTTATCGTTAATAACTATGCTGAAGAAAGGTAACAAGCTATTCTGGTAGCTAACCAGACTCTGCATTTGATAAAATGTGCTTGACATGTTCACTGCAGCAGTGAACATGTCTCTGAGAGAAGCCTTGAAGGGACTACAAATTGAGCTGTAAATTCATCACCAGCCGGACACTGCAGGGCCTCTCCCATATTCCCTAATGATAAAGGAGCTGCTCTCATATCTTATCAGCTATAAGGCAAACTGCAGTGAAATTATCAGTTTTGCCCATCAACCACTCACTTCAGTTATGCAGTGTGTTTCCTATAGTGGAAGAAACATTCAACACAGCCAACAAAAGCCACACAATACTGAGAGAACAAAACTTGAGCTCATCTTCCACAAGAAATTCTGAGGACTTGGTTATGTTTTCTTCCTCCCTTGGGTTCACTACAAACGGAAGAGATGTTACTGATGAATTCATGTTGCAAAATTCACAACTCATCACTGCTACGGTTCCGACTTCTCACTGCAGAATTATACCACAATTATATCACATTATCTAGTTAGCTTTGACAAAGAATTCGACTTATCTGCATATCCAAAGCACATGGCATGACACTGATTGGTCATTGAATAGTTTGTAAACAAGCTTCTATATATCTATTCCACACTGTCTATGATATAAACAGCATTGAATGTCTTTCACTTGTATCACACCTCATAAATTTTTGACCACAAGTGTACGGAAGTTTGCCTCGCCGCGGTTGTACAGTGGTAAGACGCCCGACTACTGTACCGGAGTTCCCGGGTTTGATCCCGACCGCGGACGGCTGCGTTTCGATGACGTTCATGTGCTGTGCGATGTCAGTGCATGTTAAAGATCCCCAGGTGGTCAAAAATTACTCCGCAGCTAGCCCTCCACTACAGCTCCTCTTTCCGCTTTCACTCCCATCTTCCTCCCTCCCTCTAGGCGCAGTTCAGGTGTCTACAGAACAAGTATGACTGATACTGCTACTTTCCTTTGAACCAAATATTATTATTAAGTGTACAGGAGTGTTTTACTGTTCCTCTCTTCTTGTGAACATGAGCAGGAGTTCCGAGATCATGGCATGGTATTTAACATTTTGCACATACCGCTCACTTTACGTGAGAGGCACTGTGTTCCATGCCCCTCAAGGCTCTCTGGGTAAAAGACGTTTCCACAACATGGCCAGGCACTTCATTTCATATTATCTGGCTTTCTGCCCCATCCTAAATTATACAGGATAATCATTTTGAAGCACTCTGAAAACACAAGCTATTTCTTGGATTTTACATGAATGCAGGAACACAAAAGGAACTTTGAAACACTCTTGCCATCTTTTCTTGTTTTCTCTGATGCCAAAACTTTTCTTGTGTTGTTTAGCAACTACGGATGAAACGCAGGATAGATGCCTTGCCAGAGAGATAAAAAAAGCATATGCCACTGGTTAATTGGAGTGATGCTGCTTTCGCTGAAAATGCCTAAGGTTGCAGCAATGACTGCACTCAACACTGCTGTGCCTTGCTACAAGCAACACTGAGACGAGCAAGGGCGGAAACTAGTTGGTAACGCTGATCCATGAGATGAGTGTGTAGCACAAAAGGATGAAAGCCACAGAAAAGGTATTTCATCCTTCTTCGCTGTACACTCATATCATGGGTTGAGATGAGACTGGTAGTAAAAGCAAACAAAACTCCCGGGCCGTGTACTTCTTACCAGGCATAGGCATTCCAGTTTGCACGCGGCAAAAGTAACGCTTTCGTTTTGCTGAAATACTGACAGAACATCAAAGCACTGCCCCTCGCCCCGTGCCACATGCACACAGGAAGCAGAGGGAAAGTGCATACCTCCACTTGTCCTTTTTGCCTTTTCCTTTGAAGGCCTTCCCCGAAATCCCAGCGAGAGACTTGAGCTCCTCGTCCGATGGATGGAGATACCGTATCAATCTGCACGACAGCACAGATCAACTACACTAGCACAGTGAGGTGGCAAAAAAAAAAAAAAAAAAGCAATTAAATTTACATGCATGCATGAGAATGTATAGAGAAGATTGCTCCAAACTAACTTAAATCGAGAGACCGGTGCACAAAGAGAGAAAACAAAAATAAATACCTCAATCTCCCAGGAAATATTTACGTACTTTGCGAAAGCGTGACTCACCTTGTGCAGATTATCCACCTGGATATCGAATACTGCGGGGACAGCTTCTGAAGAACGCTGGCCATTATCATCGTAATAATAATCTGGACGCCGAAGAGAGCCTGTAAACGCATTGCTCTATTCAGGTCATGTTTAAAACCGCGCACGCTCGTCCACTTTGACGATTTCTCTTGGGCATGCAGACAGGGTTTTGCTTCGCACAATACAAGCAAAGGTTGGAAGCGCTCACCATGCTTCTCCACGAGCCGGAAATCTTCAGCTCAACTGCTGATGTCGTTCAACTCTCTCGATTAGAATTTGCGCTGCTTCGAAACGAACTTTCAACAAACGCGAAAAGAAAGCGCGAAAGCAGTGAAAGCTGAGAACGCACCTAGGACCACAAACAACCTCATTTTAGCAGCCATGTTAGCAGCAGACCGATTCGGAGCGGTTGCATTGCTTCCACCCTTGCGGTTCCATTGGTTCCAACATCCAGGGATCTACGCATCTACCTTGGCGGTTCGCCACAACTATTTTCGAAATTTATTTTTTTAAATTATATATATTAACACAAAAATTACTAAAAAGTAATGAATAGTTGACAATTTTCAGCTTCAAAAGCGCCGTTTGCTGCAACCCGGTTGCAACAACGAAATGGCAGCTATTTACCATGGAGGAAGGAAACAACTTTCCTTCCTCCATACTATAGTGCTCTAGAAGATTGGGCAGTGTGTCGACCGCGCCGCGAAATGCATGGGAGCGGGGGGCCGCTTTTGCGATGACGGAGGCGCCGCAGCGCAGAGGGCGCCACCAGCAACTGGTGTGTCAGCCGTCCGGGCGCCCGCATATGCGCGCTGTGCAGCAGGGTGAATACCGCGCGCACTGTACGTTCTTGTTTGCTTGTGCGTCGTCTCGGGCTGTTCGCGACAAGATTTTATAAATATGCCGGTTAATGGGGCTCAGTACTGTTAGCAATCACCTAATTTATTTTCCCTTTTGGCCGTCGGCAACACCTCGCGGAAGCAACATGACAGGAGCTGGGCTCCGAAGAAAACAGCTTGGAGAGGGCGTACAAATTCAGACTCGCACACCACACTTCACTCGCCGTACAGCTTGCTTTAGCATTCCTGAAGCACCTAATTGACGTCCAGAAATGCACTCGTTTTGAAAAGAGGGCTGTGTGGAGACAGGATGTATGAAGAAGTCAAACATGCAACATGTGCTTTCGAGCGCTGACTAAAGCTGGCCACAGTAACCCCATTATCAAAACAGTCAAAAATGGTATATTCCGTTGTTTCACGCGCAGACTATGCCAACTACAGTAAGTCATCTGAAGCCACAAGAAAAGTTGGCATTCAGTTCGAATGAATTAAATATGGACTACCCCGCATAGAGGTAGAGACATGAAAAATGAACGACACTACACCAGGTAAACGGCTACTAAATAACTAAACACAGTGGGTCAGGAAAGGTGGAAGAAGTGGGAAGTAAAGGATGCACAGAAAAAAAGAAAAGAAACGTGTCGCCTACAAGGGAGGGAGAAAGGAGGCACGCAGCGCCATGAAAAGAGCGACCGCAAATGTGAACAAAGGTTTGGAATTGTCGTGCGGCGCAGCAAACGCACGACGGAGAAGAAAGCAGGCAGCTAAAGACGAAGAAAAATGGAGAAATATGACAGGCAATAAAAAAAAAAGAGAAACAATCGAGCTTAAGAACCAAATGGAGGCCTGGGAATTAAGAAAAAAGCAGTGCACAAAAAGGCTGCAATCGAACGCGTAGATATAAGCGTCGAAATTTAAGTCAACAACTTTGTAAAACTGTACACTAATATAAGAACAAACCATTTTATTTTATTTTCATAAGTTGGAACATTGTTGTAGCGGGTAGCTTTAAGTACCCAGGGATGCGCGCTATACTTAAGACATTTAATCTTAATGCATTATAGTTTGACAATGACTTAATTGTTCCAGAAGATGTTTTCATTCTAGGTAGTTTTTATTCTGCGTGCTCAAGCAACCGGTAATATGTAAGTCACTGACCCCAGAAGATCGCTCTAGTCCTGTTTTGGTGCACATAAAAAAAAAAAAAAAAAAAAAGAATAGCTTTGAAAAAGAAAGACCGATGAAAAATAGAGGACGCAAAGGCTATAGTGTACGCCTAATTCGCTTCCGCTACATGATCCTTCAGCGAAAGAGAGGTTGTGAGGCCGGCACGGTATTTCGCCATGAACAAAAACTGCGCCATAGGCTCCAAGCTATAGTCGCAATTTACCCGAAACTTTGGCTCGGGTGTACGATCCTTTAGGACGCCTTTGCACTTCAGATTTTTCAACCTTCATCTAAAATGTGGAGGTTCAAAAATTGTACCTACTTAGAGCAGCAGAAAGCTCACACTTGCAGTAATGAAATTTCATGTGTTTTTGCGGGTTCGCTCTTTGCAAAGTAAGCGAACCACGACAAGAGTTCTCAAAGGGAAAATAATTGAATTCCCTTGAAAGTATTCCACGTGTAATATCAACCTTGTTAACAATTATAGCCTGATTAGTTCTGTAAAGAGTAGCCGCGGCAAGTAGCCCGGAAAGCAGTAGTTGGCGGGTATATCCAGTCGATTACTCACATTTCATACCACACACTCGAAGAATAAACACGCATTAGTGTCCGCATCTGAATTCGGCCTTATATTAATTGCATGTGTATTTGGTGCCCGTCACCGTTTTCGCATTTTTAGTTTTCTTGCTGTGCGCGCCAACAACTGCATCATATCTGCCAATACGACGCGCAATTATAAGTGTTTTCTTTAGCTCTGTACCATTCCATGCCAGTAAAGCGTCCGCTCTCAAGTGCCCACTATGAACGTATTCCCTCGTATACGTATGTGACAGGTTTAATTTTTCATATTTTATCTGAAGTATTGCCCTAGCTGTACTTGACATTTTTTAAATCTAAACCGCTGGTTCACCCTTAGGTCAGCGGCACGTAAAGAAATGTCCGCGATATATGTATTTGTTAATCACGAACAGAGAATAAATGCTTGAGTCGCGTATATGTTCCTTTTGTTTTCTTTTTGCCGCTAAATATCGCAGTGCTTCATATTACAACGGTAATAAATAATTGTGTTTTGCTCGCACACTACATTTGTATTTCTATAAGCGGTGATTAGGGCACGTACAGAACACCTATTAAAGAGATATATTACAGATTACTGACGATTTAAGATACACGTTGTTATGTATTAATAAGCACACGCTGCAAAATGTAAGTAGGTGTTCGTGAATAAGGTTCGTAAAAAATAAGCTGTTCCTAAGAGACCTTACGAAGCACAAGCTTTGATTCGCATGTATACTGTTTTTCTCCGCGTGTTAATAGCGCTCCTCGGCAGCAGCCTTTATTCCCTTACTGGAAGAACGAATGCGAAACACCACGCATCGTTGAAAACATTAAGTACAAGATCATCTGGACGATTTATGGCTGTCCGCAGGAAGAAATGTTGAGAGAGTTTGAAATAGTGATTCAAACATCGCGCGCTGCTCCGTAGGACTGCCCAAGCGAGCACGGCGTCTCCAAACTAACGTAACGGAATGGAAGGGATGAGTTTAAGCACTTGTAATAAGTAGCCATTTTATTAAATATCGCACCATTTGCGTAACGTGTCAAAATAGCTCCAAAGAGAACCGCGCCCCTCCTCTGTACCCCCGCTATCCCCGCGGCCGCTACGCGCCGAGCGGCGAACGTGGCACCCCTGTTGCACGTCGCTCCCTCTTGCGGGAGTCGGTTCCTGTCATCGCAAAAGCGGCCCGCTCTCCGGCGCCGGTCGTCACACTGCCCAATATTCTAGAGCACTATATCCATACTATTTACACACAAGAAGGAACTGACGTAAATGACGTCATTGTATAAAAAAAACTTGCAGAGCGCCATTCTAAACTGAAGCGCGCATCCACTGACGTCATCATGCGCGGGTCACTTGAGTGTGACGTATTTCCGTGCGTGGCAGCAGGAGAAACGTGTGTGGGGTCGGCTGCTGCCACGGGCGTGTCTCCAGCCTTATATCAAATCCTCCTTGCTAATCTCCTTGCTAATTTCTGGATTAGCAAGGAGGATTTGAGGAATCCGCGCTTTGTTGCTACAATCAAGCGCGGAGTTTGGACGCGCTTGATTGTGACGTACAGTTGCAGACGAAGTTTTTCTCGTGTAGTGCAATTCCTAGCTTCGCTCTTCGGGTTCGGCTGTGCATTGTGCGCTTCACTCGACAATTAGGCTCCCCGTGGGCTGCTTATCTCGTTGTTCTGCCGAAGGTATTCCGCCTTCAAATACGCAGTTGGTGCAGTGTTCTGTTCCATAGCTTTAAGGCTGTACGTTATGGCACTGCATTTATTTACCTCCAAATTCCTTTTTGCGGTCAGCTAGGCTACGCGTCCGCAATTAATAATTCAGTGTTCAATGCATCTGATAGAGACAGGAAATACAGGCTGTATGGCCGGTTAATATCGCTTGTCAGAAAGGAACTGCAGGCAGCCACAGCTGGTGAATATTCGAGGTTGCTTTGGTTGCCTTTGGTACTTATATGAAACTATATATGTATGACCGCGAACTGGGTTTGCATTATGGCCCAGCAGTGTGGCTGATCAATCTGTAAGTCAGAAAAAACGGTACATAATGCAAACTCCTGTTTTTGGAAGGTTCAGTTGTACTGAGTGTGCCCTGTATCTGAATTAACTCAGCAGTTTTCGTGGAGCCTCCCCGCCCATACTTCTATAATTTCCATCTTTCAGAGGTTTGTTCAAGTCAGCGCAGTGGCATCGTCTTTTGACTTGTTATTATGTGAAAGTTGCGATATGGGCAGTATGGTATGTTTTTCATCGAGACACTGGCCCAGTCAAGGAAAAAAAATGATTTTCAATTGAGGTTTGCAGTTGCAAAATTTCTAAATATGCTTTTGGCACAGACTCGAAGCTCCAGTTTGAATAAATTGAACATTCCAATTATGCAATTCAGCTAAGGCTTCCAGTTTTAATGCTTATTTTGCTGGCACTGACCTGAAATGGCAGCTCCAAGCGGGCGACAGGCAAGCATGCATTCATATGACACATAGACCATAGGAACACTATATATACCCGAAGAGTTAACACGATCTTTTCTTTGTTGGGGCTTATATGCCTCGCTTATTGGACCCTCCTCTTGCATTCAGTGGCAGATCTTCAGGGGTCAGAGTTACTTCGTTTAATCACAACTTACGTGGTTATAGAAATTATGCAAACTACACAGCAGTTTAAGTTGTAACATTTTTTTATTGAATGTTCAACAGGGCCTTCCAATTCAATGTTCCGAAGTAAGTGCCAATCAGAAGTAGAGAAACCATTTGAGCTACCTGATTACATTCACAAGTCCAGCTGGCATGTCTTAATTTATTTCATTCCTAATAGATATGGTGTCTTTTTTCCTGGGGTAAATTGGCAGCACACTTGACAAAGTTACTGTTCAAAAGCAATTAAATTACATTACCAATTACTTGCTAAGCCTTAAAAATATAATGAAATTGCTAAATACTGCCCCCAAAAAGTAATAACATTACAATTACTTCCACAGAGCAAATTCCTTCTCATTAATTACTGTCTGGATTTCATCTGCATATAAACTAAGTAAAGCTTGTGAACAAAACCTCTCCAAACACTAGAGCACATTCTTTCATCTTCCTGCCAAATTCTATCCAGTGAGACTATTCCCTCCCCTTTTCCTACAGAACAGGCTATTAAAAATATAAGACAATGGCAACAAAAACAATCGTGGTCAAACACGCCGTGAACATTTCCGCCTGTCTCTTCCCCCAAACCCCTTGTTTGCCCGTGATGGCAAGTGTAACCAGGCGCCACTGTGCCTATAGCCAGTATGCAACAGTGAGTGCTACTGCACACTTTCAACTAGTTTTGACCTTCTACCATTTTGCACCATTTGTCACTTCGATGGATCCTCAACGCCTTACATGTATACCTTCTGCTTAGAGAATGGTTGTGATCCGGAGACACAGGGCAGGTCTGAAGCCTTGAACATGTAGTTCTACTCAATTCTGTCTTTTTTTGCTTATCCATCACTGTGGGACAGGCTTGCTGCATGTCATTACTGTTTTCTTGGCATCGTACCGGGAGTACATAGTATGAAGTATAGAAACAGCAGTGAGTCACTTTAGTAAAAGTAATTTTGAAATGAATGAATTACTTTCAGTGCTTCTGGCTCTATCAGAGAGACTCTAGAAATTCGAGCGAAATTGTTGAGGAGGAACTAAGAGGGTGAGAGAAAGGGCTGGCGGCCTTGTGATGTAAAGCAGCTTATAGTGAAACAACAAAGTGTCAGCACTTGTAACATATGCAATATTTTTTCCTGAAACCGCTATCTTGTAGCACAGTTCACATCGAGAATTGAACTTCTGACTGTCTGGTTGCGAAGAAAATTTTATAAGAGTGAATAAGTTTAAATAGAAATTTTGCAAATAAATGCCTTTGAATACACTTTATAGAAGCAGCAAGAGTGCTATGTTCTTTAAAGCACTTTATGTAGAAAGTACAATCTTAATTGCATGTTAAATGTAAAATCAACTCAGCAAAAAATATATATACTATAATTTTTACACTTCAAGTGAACGCAATGAAAATTAGGAAAAAATATTGTAAGAGCTACCAGCTTGGTTTGACTGGTGACAAGTACATCATCTGAATAATATTGCGTGAGCATATTGACAATTTGCTCAGCTAGTACCAAAACACAGTGCGAACCGGCAAAACCGAAGAGATGGCATGTGAAAATACCTTAATTAGTTCCAGCCTCTGTGTAAAGGACTAACTTTTGTTTTCTTCATCACAGGTTTTAGAAAATTCTAATTCTTACTAAAATTAATAATTCTTACAAAAACTTGCTGCAAAATTTTCTAACAATCATAAGCATTCCCTGATTGCCACTGAAAAGAATAAAATTCGAGGACACTTTGGCGACTAAAGTGATGAAAGGCGTAAGCCTGAGTGCTGCATTCTGCTACGCGACTGTTGCGCATGTAGCAATGAGTGCTGCTACAAGTAAAGCGAGTGACTACTCTTTCACATTCTGCAAGTGCATTTATTCAGTGCATTCTGCTTGGCAGCGCAGTGACAAGATCGCGCTCCTTGTATCTTTGCAGTTGTTCTACATTTACTGTTGTGTGGTTGATTTTACCAGATATGTGGCATTAATGTGTAATTAGTAATGAAATAAATAATTAGTCATTTATTTGTAGTTAGCCATTAATTTATTAAATATTCATTAATTAGTAAACAGTCATTGATTGCCATATGGCCATATAAGCCACGCATTCGCGCATACTGTGGGGGTGCTCTGTGATTGGTCGAGACCTCCATGACGTCATCCTGTCTCGACCGATCAGAGCTGCCGCAAAAGTGTGATACTTTGGCTGACGACAACGATGAGGCAATAAAGGCCTTTGCCAAACGGATGCACCTGCTTCATATTCGTGCAGTGCTGGACACCGGATATATTCAAATGCGGGGGGTCTCAGACCTCTCGTAAAAACTGGTGAGGGTTCTCAGACACCCCCCTGACTTTAAGTGATAATCTTTTCATGTATCTAAAATAGTAATGTGGGCTATTGTGAATTGCACCTTTATTGTAATGTTAGTGTAGTGCATCTGGCAAGTACATTCCCACTGAAATCAGGGCTAGCAGCTGGTAATCGATATGCCTCCAAGAGTATATGATACCTATATGATACCTTGCTTGTGACCATTGATGAGATAGAAACTTCAAAAAGGCTTGAAATTGAATCTAAGACAGCAGCAAAGGTAGGAAGAGTGCCTAGTGGATTAGTGAACCAGCAGGAGCTCAAAGGCAAGATATCCAACAGTTAGTTGTAAAGGAATGAATTCCAGGAAAAGATATATGTAACAAGGGGACCCAGATAGCCAGGTGGGCTGGTGAAGTAGATAGCTTGTAGGGATAAAGCAGTTTACACTGGAGAGGGTTAGTTGCAGAAAAACTATAGTTGCCTTTGTCCTAGCTGTATAGTGAATGCGCTTATGCTAATGATATGTAACTTGAAACTTACATGCCCTGGAGAGGCATGCTGTGTTGAACATTTGCATGCCTAAGAGAAACTGAGATATTTAATGTTTAAAACATCTGCATTGTACCGTCATATATTTAATACAAGCTGTTTTTATAGGCAGCTGAATTTGACACACATTTAAGATGGCGCACATATCAAGCACATTAATTTGAGTGTACTAAAATTGCCCTTAGTAACAGGTTTAGGTCAGTTAACCACCATGAAAATAGACACCTAGTAGACTTTCTTCAAACGTACCCATTTCAGCTGGAAAAGCACATTTCCAGCTGAATTTCTAGCTGGACGGCCATATTTTCCAGCTTGAAAAAAATGATATTCCAGATAGAGGCTTGACTGGAGGTGTAAATTTTCCAGCTAGACATGATTTCTGGTTCCATAATCCAGCAGGAAATAGATGTCATTCCAGCTGGAATTGCTTTTTCCCAGCCGGAAATCACAGTTTTCCAGTTGGATAATTTCGGTACACAGTTCCATAATCCAGCAGGAATTAGTGTTTTTTTCGTCTAGTGACTCAGGCTATATGCTGTAGTGGAGGGCTTCATAAATTTTTACCACTTGTGCACTGACATCCCATAGCACATGGGCACCTCCAAGCAGTCTCCACAGCCGTGAATCGATCCCATATTCTTCAATAGACCAGTCGAGCACCCAATCACTGAGCCATCAGGTTGGAGCGCTATTTAAATACTTTACTTACCATGTGGATAGTATATAGACATACGCACATCAAATGAAAAAAAAAAAAAACTGAAGTTATCTATAGGCGGCAAAATGGAACTGCAGTTTCACTTCACTAGCTGTACCATGCATTTTCTTCAGCATACAGTTTTACTGATTCTGACGGAATGTATATGATAATATCGATAGTATTAATTGGTAACTCATGGATGCATTTAGAAACACTGAGCTTTGTTCACCACTTGATGCAGCATATAACTACAGTAGAACCCCGCTGTAATAAACTCGGATATAGTAAAGTGAAACTGAAGTCCCAGTTCATCTTCCATAGACAGCTGTACTTTTTCCCCTCTTTAAGTAAAGATAATTTTGGTATAGTAAAGTGGGCCTGGCCGCGGCGACGACTCCCAAGATATGACATCGCCGCCCGCGTACTACCTAAAATCACGAGGAAAAGAATTATTATTATTATTTTGTATTTCAATACAAAAATAACACCGAGTGTCCTTTTAAGTGGCTTTACCACCAGACTTAACAGTATTCAGAAGCAGCCTACTTTACAAAGGCCTTGGAGCCGTGAGGGAAAGCACGCAGCGCGTAGGATAAAAAAGGAAAAAGCTGTCTACAAACATGGAAAGGAAGCGGCGCGGTCCGTTCAGAGAGTAAAGGAGAGTAAAAGTGTACCAAGAAATAGTTAAGGGGAAGAAACGGGCGAACATTCCCAGCACTGTGCAGCAGAAAGCATGAGGCAGCGGTGGCAAGAAGTGAAGGTGCAGCGTGTGTAGTTTTGCAGCGTTTTATATGTTCTGTATGCTGATGATAAAAGCTTTCTCTTACTGATTCGTCCATATATAAGTAACCTATTAAAAAGAGGAAACATTGTTCTTCAGTCACGGTTAAGATCAAATGGACTTGTTAAAATTGTCAATCGTAAGACATCTCTTTTGACTTTTAAACTTTAAAGCAACTTTATCAATGCCCATTTTATTTACCTTAAAAATTAATAACAGAATAGAAATTATCTACAGCTTTAAATCGCTGGGCGTCATTTTTGATGCACATACAGAAGGAACAGAACAGATTACATAAAAAGAGTGCCACAGTCTGTTGGTGTCCTTTGCAGATGTCTCAGAATTTTCTCCAAATCTAAAGTTGATAATCTACAACACAATATTTAAATCTTATCTTAACTATTGCCATTTGGTCTGGGCCACTACATCAAGCACTAACATTAATAAGTTACTAATGCTTCAAAAGAAAGTAATTAGATTAATTGTCGGGGCAGTTATACAGCTCATAACAGCAGATTTGTCTTCTTAAATATAAGATTATTTGCATTAATGTCCTCTCTAAATACCAGCTAGTATATTATCTGAGGTTCTCTTCTCCCACAGCAGCTGCTTTTCTTGTGTCCCTCGCTAAATTAAAACCAAAAGAGAAATATATCTTCACCCGATGCACTGATAAATTGGTTCTGCCACCCTTAAGAATAAATTATGCAAGACACTGCGGGCACTAAAGTAGTTCTCATTGCCTCATTTAATTGGTAAATAAATATACTTCCAGGGTAAATGATTTCTTTTCCCCATCTCTGAGGGCACTGAAGTTGCATTTTGTCGTGAGTATGGTTGATGTACACCAACATTATTATTCCATTATATATATATATATATACATATTGCCGTGTAATTCGTTAGCTTTGTTTGCAAGCTCCCTTGTATGCCATTTTATTGTTTATGTTGCTTTTGCACTGGGTCACTCACTTTCAAGCTACAGAGTGGTAGCTTTTTCGTCTGCAGTCGCTGAGTCACAACCATATATTCTCCATGCAGAATTTAAGGTACGTGTGGCGTCGAGGGTCCGTCGAAGGGACAGATGGTGCAAGGTGGTTGAAATTCAAAACTAGTTGAAAGTACTCAGCAGCACTCACTGTTGTGTCAGCTATAGGCACAGTGGTGCCTTACACTTGCCGTCACGGGCGAAAAGGGGGGGAGGGGGAGGAGAGACAGGTGGAAATGTTTATGGCGTGAACATTACCAACTGCAAGCTGCTGTGGTCAAGTGTAAAATATATAATGTTCATTCATTCATTCATTCATTCATTCATTCATTCATTCATTCATTCATTCATTCATTTTATGGATAAGGAGACATGAAGCAGTAATCTACTGCTTTTGAGTACTGCAATTCCTTTATTTATATTTGCAGTCTTCTGAAAGTGAAGCTTCCAGTACAGCACTTGGAAAATATTATTTAAAATATAAGACTGTTGGGACTGTGGTTGCTTCAAGTACCAGTGAAGAAAAACAAGCCATATATATCTCCTGCTTGCTAACTTCACCTTGAAAATAAACTGACATCTGATGTACAGACCAAATGGCTAGCCAATTAAACTGAATTGAGCATAGAACTTGCTACAGCAAACAGCTCATGGTTACATTTAATGAAAACTCAAGTCCCAGTTCGTCTTCTGCAGACAACTGTAATTTTTTCACTTTTATAGTAAATACATATTTGACAAAAATTTGAAGTGCGTCTGGCCGTGCCGACGTACTTCCCATGAATTAAAATATACCTATAGAATCGCAAAAGCAAAGTTTTTTAAACTCTTTACCACTAGGCTCAGCAGCTCTGATAAGCAGATATAGTAAAGAAATTTGCTGGTCCGAGTGACTTTACTATAAAGGGGTTTTACTAGTACTTATTCAACCTGAATTAATGCTTTCAGGGCCTGCATTATACGAGCTCAGTCAAAAAAGACCAATTGGATATTTTCAACTGTAACCATTTAATTTTCCAACTGGAACCAATGGTGTTTTTTGACACTTAACCCATTGCAGCCAATAGGTGAGACCAATTGCACTCAGTGGGTCCAATGGGATGTGCCAATGGTATGTATATACAATGGGTCCAACGGAACATACCGAATGGGACAACAGGTAGACTGACTTACAATTTGCATGGAAACATGCTTGATGGATATCAAGGAGTACAGGCAAGCATACGTCTCGCATAAGAAATGCAATACTGTACAGTTTCACAGATGCATTATATAACACAAGATTCCATACACCAAGCAAACATACTTCTTAATTCCTACTCTCATGCTGGGGTCAGTCTTGCCATTCGAGTGTAGCTATTTCATTTAATTTTGTAGGCTCAGCGATAGTAATAGGAAGAATTGTGTTTTACAGGTTAAGCTACTGATAGTCATATATCCAAACCAACTCGTCCAGTTTTCTGTCATCCAGAAGTTAACTGCTGATTGTTGTTATTTTGGATATTGTGTTTGTTTTCTTTGTGAAATATGGAAATGTTCCCATGGATACACCCAGTGCAGTTGGCCAGACCAATTGGACTCAGATGGTAATTGTCTCACTGTGTGCATATGGGTTTGATCATCATCATCATCATCATCAGCCTGATTATACCCACTGCAGGGCGAAGGCCTCTCCCATATTTCTCCATTTAACCCGGTTCTGTGCTAGCTGCATCCACTTGATCCCTGCGAACTTCTTAATCTCATCCGCCCACCTAACTTTCTGCCGCCCCCTGCTACGCTTTCCTTCCCTTGGAATCCAGTTTGTTACCCTCAGCGACCATCGGTTATCCTCTCTTCGCACTACATGTCCTGCCCATGTCCATTTCTTCTTCTTAATTTCCACTAGAATGTCGGGTTTGATGATAATTTGAATGGGTTTGATAAAGTGGGCTAACCAGTTGGTAAAGATTCATTTAACCGAGTAATCATTTGGAACATATATGAACTGATTAATACTATAGTTATGCACAGAGGGCACTCTATAGACTACTTTGCACAAGTAGTTGCAGGATCCAAGTGACCTGTCAAATTGGAACCAACTGAAATGAGATTTTCAAATGGAATCAAGTGTTCCAAATAGACTTTCCAGTGGGTTCCTATGAATTCCAACTGGAACCCATTGAGACCAATTGGGCTGCCTACTTGAAAGGAAAATTCCAATTGGAAAAAAATTGAGTGCATCAGTACGATTGACATTCCAGGGGGTTCCAATGTTTTATTTTGTTTTGTTTTTTGTTTACTGGGGCCACTTTAACTCCCTCTTTGCCATCGCACAGATGAATCGTAAGTGTATCATACTTTCTTGTGGTACACTAGCTTCGACATTGACATTTGTTAGCACTACATGTTTACAGAAT
The DNA here is from genome assembly GCF_055883805.1 of Amblyomma maculatum. Lineage (NCBI taxonomy): Eukaryota > Metazoa > Arthropoda > Arachnida > Ixodida > Ixodidae > Amblyomma > Amblyomma maculatum. The sequence goes on along the minus strand of NW_028146739.1, from coordinate 746,651 downwards.
TTTCAACCTCTAGTTGCTTATCTCATCTGGAAGTTTTCTAAATGACATGAAATGAGGAAAAGTTTTGGTCATATATAAAAGATGAAGGAATATTTTCCAAGGGCCTTGAAAAGGTTATTCTAAGCCACCTCGACATAGTCAAGCACAATATTTTATCAAAATCTTGGCATGGCTTTCGAAAGGGCAGGTCGATCCGCCCTTCTATGGTTACAACATTAAGGCTGACATATTCACTTTTGGCATTTTTGTTTTATTTATTATGCCATGTGACTCTTAATAAATTAGATTGTGCTCTTTTGCAATCATATCTAACCGGCTGAACTCGGTACATTCACATCAATGGCTATCATTCTAATTTGCTATGCCAGGTGAAAACCTTAACTGGTCTAACTGGTTCAAGGAACAAATTTCCAGTTAATCGCAGTTGAATTACAGTTGGGGATCCATTGTTATCCAACTGGGATGAACTAGAAATTTGTTCCTTAAGCCAGTTAGATGGATTTGCACCTATATTCCACAAGGCAGCATTCTTGGGCTGTTCTTAAATCTAATTTATACATAAATGATCTCATGCATCAACTTAAGTTTGTTTTTTAGCTCAACTAATAAACTTGATATGTTTGAAATGGCTAACAGCTAGTGCACTGTAAAAACTACTTGAACTACCAAATAAACAGCCTAAAAATTGACGAAACTAAAATCGAAGGAATTTTATTTGCACCTAAAAACAAACATGTTTTCCCAAGCCTCAATTTAAAATTAAGAAGTCAAGAAATAAACGTTGTGATACACCATAAAATCCTAGGTGTATATTCTCAAGTCAGCTGACATGGGATAGTCATATTGAGCAGGTATCCAAAAAACTCCTGTTGTAGGTATGCCCTCTTTCAGACCCAGAATCAAGTTTACCATGTCATATTCTGTTCCCACCTTAACTATTGCATGCTGGTATGGAAGGCAACTACTAAAAAAAAGATTTCAGTGCACCTCTGCCTCTAGAAAAAAAAAAAAAAAGAAGCCGTTTGTTTCATAAACAATGTACTGACAAGCTTCAACAGAGCTAATCATTCAGCATCAAATTGTCTATCTATATTATTTCTTCATAATTTATTTTTACCACCTTTTTATCATTTGCACTTTGATGACGAAAAATGTCAGCAATTTAATAACCCAATCAGGGGCAACATTGTTTTAATATTTTGTACCTGTGAAAAAGGAATGATTTGACATTGCCAAACTAATTACCTCCTTCAGTCTTTTAACTTGTACAGTGCTGGTTCTACTAAATAAACTGTATTTTTCCAATATCAACCATGTGAGTGACAAAGTTTTGTGTTCAATATTTCTATAGGGACCTGTGTTTTCTATTTTACTGTGCAATGCATGGTACCTTGTTCACTGAACCTATAAATGGGAATTTCGTGTGCATTTTGCTATGTTATTTTAGGAATAGTAATGTTGCATATTGGCGGTACTTTGGTTCATCATTCATTTATATGCATGCACTCAGAAAAGGCTGAATTTCTTCGTTAGAAACTTCTTGTTTGAACTTTTGATAATTCTGTCACTGCAGCCTCCCTTACCTCGTCCTAAACTGTCTCTGCAGTTTTTTGTCCGAGAGTTCATAAATGAAATGTTCAGCATAAATTAGATGAATTGAATTAAAATAATTTGAATTACAGCTGGGCTTTTGAACGGGAAATCTTTCCAGCTGGAAACCATATATATTCCTGCCAGAATGACATAGTTTTCAGGCTCGATTATTGAACTATCTATCCATCTGAAATGTATTTTTGTTTCCAGATGGAAAATTTACATCTCCAGTCAAACAGCTAAACAATTTTTAGCTAGAGTGACTCCAACAAGTCATATAGTGACATATATATGATCCTGCACAACACTAAACAACATATATAACTCGGTGCACTCGCGTCGATATCATGCATGGAGCCAAGCATATAATAACCAGGCCATAATTAAGAGGTGCTATATAGTACTTGGTTTTATATGCTAGTGTACTGACTGTGTTTGTGTGATATTATGTAGATATGTTAACGTAATGCTTAATGTCAGACCAGGTGATTCATATGAGTGGGTGAAAATGAGTAGCCAGAGCCCTCTGCTTTATTGTTTATGTAAATAGAAAAAAAAAAAGGGTGCCCCACGGGGTAGTGATGAATGGGTAGTAAGCAAACCTTTCTAACAAAATACTATATCTGTGCATATGCGCTTTGTTGCAGGCAGAATTTAAGAGATTTAGTTGCAAAGTACTGTTAGTTTAAAATGTATTCGCGGTAAGAGACAGGGGGAAAATTCTGCAACCCACTGCTTCAAGTATATTTTTATTATGTTGTTTCACAGTTATTATTGAAAAAGTGCATAACGATGTAGAGAAGACTATATCAAAGGGATTTTGCTTTGTAATGTTAAATAATGTTTATAATACAACATAATGATATTCTTTGATAATTTATAACATAATAATTATAACATTGAAAAGATCAGATAATTACTTATGTAACAAAAACAATAATACAACTTACACAATAGTTTTATTATTCTAATGTTGCTACCAGCTGAAGAATTATTTGGCAATTGCTGATTTGCTTCTTGTTCATTGTTTATTGGCATAGATGAAGCATGTATCTATGAGCGGAAACAGGTCTTGTCATCACCTTTGCATGCGGTTCACTCTGCGGGCAAGCAATTTACATTAACATGACCAATATATGTGCAGCAATCCCGTCCTTTGAGCTAAATTGTAGAATATATTTGTAGCAAAAGTTATAAATTTTCAACATAGATCTTTTTTTATCACATTAACCAATTCCTATCACTGCTTTGCCGGCTTCCGCCCACGATGCAGCATCACAGCCAGTCAAGAGGATATCGGGTACTTTTTTGTAAAAAAATTATCATAATGGGTGGGCTTTACAGCAACATAAGTTGACATGCAGAGAAGCCCCCTGTTTGTATACTGAAGACGTCCTTGCATTCCATCATTCTACAGTGTTCCTTTTTTTTCTCTCTCTTTCAAAAACAGCGTACCTGGAAAATCATTGAGATGGGGCAGTAAGTAAATATTTTCCAGCGCTGAAAAATTCGGCAGGTATAATATGTGCCGCGTGACTATATATAGTTCAACCCGCATGCATTAAATAAAGATTTTAGTTTTTTATTATTATTTTGCATGATCACCACAGCTCGTTTCGTAATATATTCAACTAGCTGTTACGCCCAAATGCGAGCACCCTGTTCTTTCTGTGGTACATATGTCTCACTTGTAATATATGTGGCACATATGGTAACAGGCCGCGCGCACTACCGCGACCCTAGTGTGATTCGCATTTCATATAACCTAGAATTGCTTGCACGGAAGCTCTACGGATAATATATAGCTACGCTTCGGCGTCGTTAGGTCGGATGTCCTGTTCACTGCAATTCTCTGAGACACTCGAAGTTGTATACTATCTCGTGTATGGTGTCTGTCTCCCAGGCCGCGTCGTCTGCCATCTCAGCTGCAGCCATGGATGGTATAACAGAATCGGCAGGCGAAAACTAAAACACACCATCTATGCGGACCATTATAGAGCATGAAATTTAATTTTTAAGTGCAATATTTTCATTTGTGGTTGCTTTCTTTTTCTTTTTTTGTCAACAAATGGTACAGTGCGGCACTGCTGCAAGCTACTTTCACTGCGGGACGTATTACAAATGGCGGCGCACTGTAGTTAGGGTAAAGTGAGCTAGAATTGGGTAGTGGGCTCACTCCTCAGCCGGCGCCATACATTGCGATGACGCCGCCTATGTCAGCAGATTCTAGTTATGCGCGCCTCCGCAGGGGGCCGCCACCGCCGCCTTCAATGTAGCAGCGCGCGGCACCGCGCGCTGCGTGTCGTTTGCCTTTGCCTGCCTTCCCCTTCGCTGCTGTATTCTTGCCATTGCGGAGGTTTTGTTTTGCGGTGGGCGATGTGACTTCTGATACGAAGAAGCCACCCCGATGACAAAACCATTGTGCTAGGCTGCCGGACATGTTTACGGGAAAGGCGCCACGAATCGAAAGATATGTGGCTCTTGGAAAATAATGGGGGCGAATATAAATATTCCCTAAAGGATATAAATACACGATGACCTGATCACATCAATGACACGTACACCAGCCTAGTTTTTCAGTTGTATTTCATTCTATGGCCTTGTGAAAACAATAAGCCAGGGGAAGGGCAAGCAGGGCCAGCTAGCCGGATTGTCGACATGCTGCATCAAGGAAGCACAAAGCTAGACACGAATGTGAACAAAAAGGAGGACCAGTAGTTAGGAAACAACTTTATTCAACGCATTACTAAGCGTCAAGAATACGCTGGTATATCTGTTGACCACAGCCAGCATATTATAGCCGAAGCGCGTGATTATAAGCTAATATTTCACACTACTGGGTATATGTTGCTAAATAGAGTCTAATGAAATTGAATTGCGAAGCTTCTAAAAGCCTGCTAACCGCTTACTCGGCGCAAACTTCCGCGACAATGGGAAATCAGCTATTGTAAGTTCAGCTTTTGCTTCTTGAGTAAGCTCGAAAAATGACGGCCTGTGGGGCGATCATTCATGACTTGAAAACCACTGTACACGGCGCAAAGACGACAACACAAGAAATAAAAGAACGCCATGTGAGCATGTGCTGTCCTTTTCTTTCTTGTGTTGTCTTCTTAAATTTGCGCCGTATACATGCAGTGCTTCTCGAAAATATATGTTCAAGGAGTTTTTTTTTTTTTTTCGTGCCATAAACTGCATTCGGGCAGCAAATTAATTGATGCACTCGGAGTAGTAAAAGACACGCTCCCGCGAGAAATCGGATGCTTACAACATATACGCGCCTCGCCTCTCTCATAACTTATGATTAACACGGGTGTACTTTTTGTCAAGGAAGCTAGCAGTGGAGCCGCCGCTCATCAGCCCGAGATGTCTACTAAATCCTTGTTTTCACACTCCTAGAGCTCCTGTCAGGTCCTTCCCTATCGATCAGAACACTGTCTACACGAATATAGCTAATTCGCAATTGTGCAGTTATCTGAAAATTTTCAGATTAAACTGCTGATAATGGACGGGGGATGCTCAACTGCAAGCTTTTAAGATGCGTTCAATAATGACTTGTGGCAATTTTTATGCACCTTTCTTCCATAAACAGCGTCGACAGTAAATTAAAGGCTGTGGCTAAAGGTACGTCGGACGGACCCGATCAATGGTCTTAAAGGTACGTCCGACGGACCCGGTGCGTTTTTCTTCGGGATCCGTCCGACGGATCCGGGAAATATTTTTCAGAGGTACGGCGGACGGACCCGATCGGTAGGGTTCTTCCGACGGACCCAACGCATTTTTCTCCGATATGGGCCTTGGGATCCGTCGGGAAAGCCGGACTCAGATGTGGTTGTAGCAACAACATGGTAGCCATATGTAGCCAAATCGAAGTTGGTATGAGGTGTACATACGTGCGAGGTGTAAGAAGTATGTACTACATACTGCATGCGTGAAATGTGAAATTACAAAGAATAGTACAGTGGCAAGAATAGTGCCTAGAATGGGTGATATACTACGTGATGGCATGATGATAGGTTTACGTGAGTTGGACCGCGGCAGGGTGGCAAGCACGACCAGAGCGCAAGCGCATGTAATCGCGGTGTTGACGGCCAGCCCGCGGCCCGCACGCCCGCTCATTTGGTCCTCGTTATTATGTGGATTAACGTCTACGACGGTCGTTATGTAATTATGTAGTTTTGATTCTTCAAAGTTTCCTCACTTCCATCTGTGATGAGATGCGTCACGTAACGCATCGCTTTCTGCTCGCATTGAGGTTTGGTGCTGCAAGTTCTACGTAGTACAAGCGGCGCTGAAAAAGCTGGGCACCGCCGGCGTGTCTCTAGCCCAAGCATCGCGTCATTCGTGTTTGTTGTACAACTGGAGGTGTGGTTTGTGCTTACCGTGAGATGCTGTGATTACGGATTACGTCCTACTAGAGTGCTATGTGAGACTACGAAGAGTGCTGTGATGAGTGCGCCGATGTCCGGACGGACATCAGTGTGTCCGTTTATGATCGGCGATGTTGCACGTGCATGTCAGTGTTTATTAGGTGCAGTGGTAATTTATTTACACGCGCTGTGCAACAATCAGACGAAAATAAGTCATCGACAATTTGTTAGCCTGTACTACAGAGCTCAAAACTCGGAAAATGGGAATGCACGATGCAGTTTTCGCATGTTGGAGTGCACCGAAAAATAAGTGCCCAGCCCACACCGCCGGGATGCGTATTACTACAGGTGAAATGGTTCAGGTTTCTGTAAAATAGCTGCCTGGCACAGCACCTTTCTAAATGTTCAGGCTTTGTACTATTGTTGAAGGCCACTTTATCATTAATAAAGGAACGAATATGCTTTATGTGTTACTGACTAATGCTTTTTCAACATATTATGTTCATTTTTTTTTTTTTCGTTTTTCCTTAGTTTCCTTTGTTTTTCATGCTAGACAAACACAAATAGTACACTTTTAAACTTGTCAGTCCAAAGCTGAACATGAATATCTGCCATGCATGTGACAGCTTTAATGCTAGAAAGGTTGACATGTATAGCATGTACGTACACGCTGCGACATCTTAGTGGCACGTTAGGCTACTTGCCCCAAGGATGGCAGTCGCACTTTGGTGCAGGTGAAATGCAAATGCTTCTGTTTTCTGCAAGATGTCAATTCAAAGTACAAAGCCCAGGCAGTCAAATTAGTCTGGAGCTCTCCACTACGGTATTCTTCATAGCTACATATGTCACTTTAGGATGTGAAACCCTACATGCCACAGGTAGGCTGCATTGTTTTTTAGATTTTGTAACCTCTCATCTATGTTTTGCAACATTTGGCTAATTTTAGTTCCCAAACAGTTGCTAAAGATGAAACCGAAGCAGTTCTTGGCATGGTTTGCTGCTTAGATTAATTTGCTAATTGCAGTTCTTTGAAACTTGCATCAATGCTGGACAGTTCAAATAGCAAGCAGTTGAATTACAGAATTGACGTGGATCATGCATTTCAGTTCTGACAAGTGGAAAGTAACGGTCCCCTCCTTGCATGCATAGGTGCCTTTAGACAAATACATACTCGGGTGTGTGATTGTGACGCATATCAAGGGTCAACAGAAGGCCATGTGGAGCCAGTGTGATATTCTTCATGAAGGCTAAAGTAAAATTGTACAACAGCTGCTGTACCATGCAGAAAAAAAATTGATCATTTAGTGTATGATTAACTGACCATGAATAGCATCTTACTCAGAGTATGATGTGATATATATCTGGTTTAGCATCCCAAAATAACTACGGCTATGAGGAACACAATAGTTGAGGGCTCCGGTATAATTTTGACCATCTGGGGTTCTTTTACATGCACTGACACCGCACGGTGCATGACGGCCTATTGTTTCGCCTCTATTAAAATGTCCCTGCTGTGGCTGGAACCAAATCTGCATCTTTGGGTTCAGCAGCCAAGCACTCTAACTACTGAGCCAGCACAACGGGGCCAAGTATCAAAATGCATGCCATTACATTTCTTTCTAGCCTGTGGTTTTCTTCACAGAACTAATGTATACAAGGAAAAGTAAACAGCAAGAAAACATTAGTTTTATTGCACATTATATTCACATTTCAGCAAACATTCTCTAGGAAAAAATTTCTCATAATGTTTTCATGGAAACCATGAACAAAACAAAACAATGCACTTACTCCACTCGAATTATTAATGGGCAAGGTTGCATCTATGCTACTACACTGCGCTTATCACAAAACCACAAGCCCCATCTGCTTTGACCAATCACTTGATGGAACTAACGGAGACAGATGTCGCACACCACAGACTGGTCGTCTCGCAACATATCTCTGCATATGTTGCATTTCAATTTCATGCCTTTCCACTTAGTTTCAACTGTTGCCAGCATTACTAGTCACCCATCTTTTCTGAAATTCCTTTTTACGCTGTTGGGATCAGCATCCTTGTTAACGGCGGTCTCTGGCATTTTAGATGCTATCATTTTCACATCTTCCTCATCTGGAAGAACGAAGGAAATGACAAGCTTTGAGCAGACAAAAAATTAGGGAGACTCCTAATCTCCACCTGTAAGGGTATGGTGTGCCAGCGTTAATGGTTCTTGTCTGCAGATCCCACTGTGGATTCTCGTTAATTTACATGCCCTTTGTTACAAACATTACTACTAATTCCTTAATTCATGTCTCTGTTATCTCAGATATACTCATTAGCATACGGTCGTAGGCTGCCCTGTTAGGTGATAGACAACCTGGCATAGACCTCTGTAAGCCTCAACCTTTCTTAATTGGAGCTGAAACGTTGAAGCTGAAATATTTCAAATATAACTTTGTAAGCTTGGCTTAACAGCTCCTGCCATGTCGTGTGGCCTCGTGACATTTGGCTCGTGGCACTTTTGGCTTGTGCACAGGGGTCATCTGTTAAACACTGGTTAACATGCATGAAAAATACATTTTCACACAAACTGGTGGCAAATGGTCAAGTGGTGCACTGAAGATTCTGAAATGTATACCTATATTCATGCAAGGATCGCATCATCACATAACATGATCAAGAGTTCTATCAGTACCTGTAGTTACATAGCATTTCAATGCCCATTAAAGGACCACCTCAGACAATGGTTGTTGTTATCTCAAGACCTGTTCTAACAGCGTACTGACGCCATTCCACTGAGCGATGGACATGTATATGCATACCCTAGATAGCTCATGATTGTGGATCTCATTTATTTCTATGACTTCCAAGGAGTTCCTGTCGTCAGAAACTTTATGAAATCGGGACAGTAGTCTTGAAAGGTGATGAAAAGAAATAACCAGGTTACCTTGACGCAATGCTAAATTACAGAGGGTGAATATGCTGCATGAAGATACCAAGAAGCTTGTATCAAAGAAAAGTGAGAGTGAAATGGCAGGATTTTTGAAACATTGAAATAAACTACAAACTACACTTGTCAAACCTGTCATTAAGGGATGGAAATCATGCAGTAATCAAAAACGCAACATGGAAGCCATTTTAGGTCATCTTCACAAAACACATACCCACACCTCACACACAGCTTCATACTTATGAAAGAGGACAAACCAATATGCAAGGAGTGTGGAGATGAACTAACAATAAACCATATCTTACACATGCGCCAGAGTCGAGAAAAGAGGAAACATTTTGTACAATTTCCAACAGATCCATTTCCATCCCAGCATGATCCTAGGAGAGACGTGCAAATTTCCTGCATTTTTGGTTTCCTAAAATGTTCCTAAACAAGCTACATCCTAAAGAACATTTTAGTCATTACACACAAAATAAGTACATTAAACCTTGTTCTGGGTGCATGGCAGCATTAGTCGCTTAGGCACCATAAAAATCAACACAATGCTGTAAGGTATACTTTGGTTAGCTATGTTATATGAGACAAGCTTTCGGCCTGGTGTGGTCCTTATTCACGTGAAAGCGCTGTCATGAGGGTCTATGTCCCAGCGATCGTAAAGTGACCTATTCCAATAATTTTACAAACTGAAGGTGATTGTACAGATTTCTAAAGACTGGAGTGCTCTGTTTTATCAACGTCCGCCTGCTTTGACAGCCTGGAGTGAAACTGTTGAAGAGAATACATTTTTGAACATTTAACGCGTTTCTGAAGGCGTTGCTTTCAATTACGGGGCCAACAAAATGCAGGTGAATGTCAAACGCCGCCTAGATAGGCTTTCTAGCAAGACAGCGGTGTAGCGTGGAAAATCGCTCCGCCGATCCATCGCTGGCGCTGCTGACTTGAAAGGCGAACTGTTCAAACTTATATAGCTACTGACCACACCTGAAACACTGAATTGCGCATGATCAAGGCAGAATTTCTCTAACACTGAGCACTGGTAGCTATCGATTTCGCGCCCAATATTGTGAAAATCTGTCCTCTCTTCGATCATTGATACGTCCACGGTTGAACATTTATGCGCCTCGGGGTAGGCCAGCCGTGGGAACATGGATGCGTGGTTGTAGCAACGATCGCTTGCATGGCACACTGCAAAATTCCAAGAGTCAGCTTCTTCAACGAAATGTGCAGCGCACATTTTCTACCGCGTACCTAAGCCCGGCGATGCATGCATATCGATCCCGATCGTTTCAAAGCTGCGCGGCCGTTCAGTCGGGTCACGCTAACCTCGAGCATGCGGGGGTTTAAACTACATGTACGCAAACTTCAACGACAAGAAAAAGATGCAGCCTAAGCACTTTAGTCTAGTAATCCTCTATATACCAAAGAACATTGCTGTTCACAGGGAATTCGGATCATTCACGCTTCCGGCTTTCCGGTTGTGCACTCTTGCGGTGCGGTGCAGTAGGTCTTCGCCTCGACGAGTCGATGTGCAGGCCTCTAGTAGATTCGGCATGTCTTCTGCCACGGCTCTGAGGTAGAATTTAAACGAAGAATTTAGCTAAAAACATCCTGTTTCCTCGGTCTGCATGTGAGGAACGAGCATAATGCCATTTCACATACATACTTTGGACTGCCGAATGTTCAGCTGCACGACGAGGTGTGTGTGTGTTGTGCCGGCGCTAGATCTTCAGAGGTCGATGCAGGACCTAAGACAGCGTAAATGCTAGGAATAGCTCGCTCGCATTACGGGCAGATCGAGGTGATAGTTTAGTGCGAAGCGAAAGCTGCTCGTGAATGTGCGTATCTCGATGCCAGCTGGTGGAGCTGGTGCAGTACGTAGCATATCGCCTGCAGCTATGTGCTTGACAGCGATGTTTGCCGTACACAACCCTAAGTGAAGACCGTGATCTATGTTAGAACGGATGCACTCTTCGTAGCACCTCATCGAGAGTCGCGGCTAGCTGATATCATAGAGGATGAGATCCATTCACGCGTAGCAAGCGGAATGGGGCTGCGTTCGACGTGCATATAGCCATGAGCCTGTATATCGACGTCCGCCGTATCTTTACGAGAATCGAATGGATCCGTCGGACGTACCTTTAGACACTTCGTAAATTAAAATTCACGATCCAGAAGGCAGGCGCGACAAAAAGGTGCTGACAGCTGCGGCCTATTAAGAATACGGATACAGCTTTACACGTTACACACGTAAACCTACGTGTCTCTGTACTCTATCATCGCGGCCGTGAATCACAAACCTCAGAAAATTGGGCAATCGAGCGCCGCAGTCATTTTCATACAAGCGCCTTAATTCACTTTTCGCCAAGGACTCCGGAGAGAAATCGGACACGCGTTTGCAGTTAGAAACCTCTTAGTTCATCTTATAGCACCAGTAGTAGCACAACTTGCTAATATATCCAACCTCTGCATAGCTGCCACATGCAAATCTAGAAAGTGTGGACGAAGACGGTGCGTTTTTCTAAACCGAGAAGGCCGCGGTCGCACGAACGCAACCCCTCAACCAGCAGAGCGCTACATGGATGGATGGATAAGGCTGAACCCTTTGAATCGGGCGGCGGCGCCACAGGCCGCCTAGCCGTGAATAGTAATATATAGTGTGGACCTATTCTTGCCTTCCTTTCAGCCACCAATCAGCTAACCTTCGTTTGGTTATTTCTACCCTTTTAAAGTCTATTTTCCCTTCATTATCCTTAAACCCCAATGCTTTGGCTAAATCTGGCCCGTTGCCTTGAACTATAGGGCGGAGCCCTTTACAGGAAATTATTAAGTGTTCAGGCGTTTCCTCATCCTCCCCACACACCCTGCACAGCGTGTCTATCTCTTGGTACTTGACTCGGTACGTCTTAGTCCGCAATACTCCTGTCCTAGCCTCGAACAACAATGGGCTGCCCCTAGAATTATCGTAAATGTTTTCTTTGGCTATTTCCTGCTTGAACGTTCGGTACATTTCTAATGCTGATTTAGTCTCCATCCCTGTTTTCCACAGACCCCTCTCTGTTTCCTTAACCTTTTTCTTAATTGATGATTCCTGGCTGGTCCCCCTACTGCTGTCCAAATATTTGCTTGCCAATTTTCTTGTCCGCCTTCTCCATCTTGTGTCAACATTCCTCATGTAGAGGTAGCTGAAGACTTTCCTAGCCCACCGCTTTTCTCCCATTTTTCTCAATCGTTGCTCAAACGCTATCTTGCTGCCAGCTTCCCTGCTCTCAAAAGAAGACCATCCCAGGTCACCCTGCACACCTTGGTTTGGCGTATTCCCATGAGCTCCCAAAGCAAGCCTACCCACCCCGCGCTGTTTAATTTCCAACCGTGCTCGGACCTCTGATCTCATACACAGGACTGCGTTGGCAAAAGTCAGACTAGGAACCATCACCCCTTTCCAAATCCCTCGCACCACTTCATACCTATTGTAATTCCAAAGCGCCCTGTTTTTCATGACGGCTGCATTTCTACTTCCCTTAGCTGCCACATATTTTTCATGCTCCGTTAGGTATTCAGCTCCAGTATTTATCCACACCCCAAGATACTTGTACTTATCCACTACTTCCAGCATGTCCTCCTGTATCCTATGTTCGCCGGCCTCATTATCATTAAAAATCATGACTGCCGATTTTTCCTTGCTAAACTGCAGACCTAACTTATCTCCCTCTGTACCGCAGATATCCATCAACTCCTGCAAATCTACCCTGTTGTCAGCCATCAGTACTATATCATCTGCATACATTAGTCCTGGTAATGACTGTGGGATAAATTCTCCTTGCTTGAATAAAGAAAGGTTGAAGCCGAGTCCACTCCCCTCTAGTTTAGCCTCTAATCCTTGCAGGTACAGCATGAACAACAAAGGTGACAGGGGACATCCTTGTCTAAGCCCCTTCTTTACCTCTACAGGCTTCGACACCTTTTTTTCCCATTTTATTAGCACTTGGTTATCCTTATAAATATCTTTTAAAAGATTAGTTACTCCGCTTTCCACACCTAACACATCCAGAATACTCCATAAGGCTTCTTGAAGTACACTGTCATAGGCTCCTTTGATATCTAGAAAAGCTAGCCATAGGGGTCTGTGTTCCTTTTCTGCTACCTCGATACACTGTGTCAATGAGAACAGATTATCCTCTAACCTCCTTTGTTTCCGGAAGCCATTCTGCAGCTCTCCCAGCACCCCCTTGCTCTCTACCCATGCCTGCAGTCTGTCCTTTATAATCTGCATCACCACCCTGTAGACCACTGATGTTACTGTTATGGGACGGTAGTTGCCTATGTCAGCTTTGTCCCCCTTTCCCTTATATATCATGCTCATTCTACTTAGTCTCCATTCATCAGGAACTTTGCCATCCATTAACATTTTGCTCACCACCTCTCTTAACGTTTCCTTAGACTTTGGGCCCAACATCTTTAATAACCTAACAGGAATACCATCTGGGCCTGCTGATGTGCTACTTGGTACTCTCTTCTCAGCCCTTTCCCACTCCCTTTGTCCAATTGGAACAATTGCACTAACCGGTCTATCTTCCTCTACTAAGGCACCTACTACATTTCTTTGTTCTTTAAACTTTTCTGACATCGTTAGTCGTATATGCTCTATTGCCTTTTCCCCTTCTAGCCGAATACCTTGATCTGTAACAATAGACCTCTGCTCTAGGCTAGTCTTATTACTCAGGGAATTCAAGTGTTGCCAGAATTTCTTAGCTGCATTTTTATCCCTTTTGTTTACTTCTGACAGCCACTGGGAACCTTGTCTTCTAATTTTCTCATTGATTAAGTAGGATGCCTCCCTTCTACATTTTATGTATTTATCCCATTTTCTCTCAACGTCTGCTTCTGGGTCTCCCCTATGCTTAGAATATCTGTGTTCCCTGGAGGCTTCCTGGCGTTTCTCTATGGCCTTCTTCACCTCCCCATCCCACCAGCTCTTTGGTTTTCGTCTTGTCCTTTTTTTCCTGACTCGCACCTTAGCCAACTCTAGCCCAAACAGTCCCATTAACTTTGTGTATGTCCACTCTGCTTTCTTATCCTTAGAGATTACTGCTTCAATTTGGGTGCTTGCTGTTTCTATTTGCTGCTCCGAGTAAAAGATCCCATCTGGCTGGTCATCATGTTTCATTCCTGAATTAGTTTTTATTCCAAAACTCATCTTGATACGTTTATGATCACTGCCTAGACTCCTGGCACCATGTTCATCTATGTTCATGACCCTTAGCCTATCGTACATCCTGTGTGACATTATCGCATAATCTATTGTCGAATGCAGACTCCCTACCTCCCACGTTATGACCCCGTCACACTTCTCAGTACTGTTACAGACAACTAAGTCGTGTCTTTCACACATATCCAGCAGCATGGTACCTGTCGAGTCTGTGTATCCATCTATATCTTCTATATGAGCATTCATGTCCCCTACTATAATTATTTCGCATCCTTTTCCTAGCTCATTAATGTCACCTGCTATACATTCTACCATTTTTTTGTTTTCCTCTTTGGCAGTTGCTCCTGTCCACAGGTATACAAAGCCAAGGAGTGTTTGCTCCCCTGCCACTTTTCCTTTTAGCCATAAATGTTCCTTACATTCCTGTTTGACTCTTTGCCAATTTGTACTTTTATGGATGAATGCCCCAATTCCCCCTCCCTTTCTGCTGCCCTCTGTTCTGTTGCAGTATTCCCATGCATAATCAGGGTTACAGGGTGGTTGCTCCATGTCCCGAAGATGCGTCTCCACAAATCCATAAACCATTAACTTCTCCTGCCTAAGCTGCTCGTCTATTTCCTCCCATTTTAGCCTATTCCTGCCTCCTTGCATGTTAATATACCCTATGTCTGAATTAATTTGGCTCTTGCGCTTATGCCTGTTGCTTCTCCTATGGCTTCTATGTTTCCCTAGTCTATGTTCGTCCTCTTGGTCGCCTTTGTTTAAACTGGTGGCTTCAGGGCCCTGGGCCCTCCTAAAAAAGCTGTTGCCTGGCGGCCTATCCTGCCTCCTACCCTCCTACCGGTGGCCCGGCTGTAGTGGATGCCTTCTCGTGCAAACGGGTGGAGGCCGGCCTCGTACACATCCCTGTTAACCTCCATTGTGGTGTACCCAAGTCGTCGGCTTAGGCTCCTAATGACCCGGTTGGCTTCGACTACTCTCCCCTCTGTTCTGCTGGACTGCCCTTCTACTTCTGGGATTGTGCATACAGTCACGTGTACTTTCTCAGAGGCCTCCTTTATGTTATTTATACCTACTTCTAACTGCCTCCCGAGATTCCGGCTCGTCCCCTTCAAGACATCATTGAGTCCAGCATGGATGATGACCAGGGTTTCTACATCCCTGTTGTTCCCTACCACCTCCTGGGCTTTGGTCATCGCTTCAACCATACCTTTCCCCGATTGGGCCTCCACCTTCAAACGCCTGTCACCCTTCACTGTTGCTAGGACAGCTTCCTCAAACCTTGCTACATTTGAGTCCCCCACCACCAGAACTCTCCTACGATCCAGCCTTTCATCTCCAGCTTGCGCTAACTGCCGCCCGGTTCGCTCTCGTTGGTTCTCCTGTCGCAGCGGCGTTTCACCTTTCTCGCGCAATTCCGGGCTTGTCGCTAGCCCTCCCGCGGACTGTTTTGCTACTTCGCTGTAGCATCGTGTAGCCGCCTCTTGCGACTGCACCGCCACCGGGTGCTCTTCTCTGCCCGCCTCCTTTCCATCTCCGTCATCATGAGGGGTCTTGACGCTGGTCTCATCCACCCCCTGACTTTGCTCCGACCCGGGGTCTTTCGCTGTCCGCGCCATAAGCGCCTTCACCTGACCTTCCAGCTCGGCTCGCTTTTGTTGTTCTTCCCTGAGCTGAGACCCCATCTCCTCTAGCTGGTCGGTCTTTGCCCCTTCCATCCTAACCAGCTCTACTGCCTGTGCCTCCAGCGCCATCCTTTTCTCCCTCTCAACCTTCAGGTCCCTCCCGAGCTCCTGAATCTTTACGGCCCATTCACGCTCCAGCCTCAGAATGGTCTCCTTAAACCTAACGCACAACTTGCACGAGAAACTAGTCTCCCCCGCGTCATCTAAGCTTTCAAAACCAGTTTCATCCATGTAGCACCAGCGCCTGCACTCGTCACATTGCACCAGCTCCTCGCCCCCCATGTCTTCCTTAACTTTACGACCCATAGGCAGCCCGCCCACCTACCTAGGGAAAAACGGTTACCTCCGCTTTCCCTGGTCCTATGATTGAAATTAGTGCTTTAACGCATGCAGGAGAATACGCTTTCAAAGCTAAACAATAAATATAAAAGCGCACTTAGCTTCGGACGACGTCGCTGGCAAATTCCCTCGGAGTCCCCAGAAGTCTGCACGTGGTCCCACCAGCACACCAGCGCCCCCATTGAAGTCTGCGGTGGCGCCACCTAGTGCATGTGACACAGACTGCGTCAGGGAAAGAGCCCCAGTGAGCCCACTACCCCATTCTAGCTCACTTTAGTTAGGGAGGGTATTTTTGCCGGTCGTGAACGCGCAATCACGTGACACAAAAGTGACGTAGAGCTACTACGTCACTTCTGCGTGTCCTGTCGACGTCTTTTTTTGTTTTTGATTTTTTTTTTGTTTTTTTATTCTACTGGGGCAGCGAGAAAAGCGCTTGGCCGTCGGAGCGCGGCTTCGAGCTGGCGGAGGGAGAGCATCTAGCCATCCGCACGCTTTCTTCTGTATTTTTTTTCCTATTAGTAGGGAGAGGTTGAAAGGAGGGGCGGGTAAAGCCCCTCAATAAAGGGGCTTTAGGGGCGGGCAGGCTAGACAACGTAGACAGCGTGGTTTCAAACGAGTGACGGCTTGGAGCTGCCCTCGGTAAAGCAGTATGCACGCTTGCTTCCTTTTTTCTTTTTCGCTAGCTGTAAGGTATGGGCTGGTTTGGCATGAGAGGCAGCGGAGGGAGTGCTGAAGATTTGCTGTCGTTTACCTGGCTCAATCAGCCACTTTTGCACCTTAAAAGTTACGCCTCAATTATGTACATACAACTATATACAGGGTGTTGCACAATTAGACCCGCGCTGTAGAATGCTTCTCCCAGCTAAACCGCGGAATCCTTGCAGTTCAGATTTCGCACAGAAATCACATTTTGTCGCTAGTATTTTTTAATACTAAATTTGTTTGTGGTACTTGCCTGATTCGATCAGAAGAAGTAAAATATTCCCATCGCCTGCGGCGGCGGCGACGCCAGACGAACCGCTGCCCCAGCGATGGGACTGGTGGCGCCACCTCATGCTGCTAACAACAACTAAAACCCTGTGCCAGAAACGGTCGCCCCCTCTTTTCCTGCTACAGAGTTGTTGTTAGCAGCATGAGGAGGCGCCACCAGTCCCATCGCTGGGGCAGCGGTTCGTCTGGCGTCGCCGCCGCCGCAGGCGATGGGAATATTTTACTTCTTCTGATCGAATCAGGCAAGTACTACAAACAAATTTAGTATTAAAAAATACTAGCGACAAAATGTGATTTCTGTGCGAAATCTGAACTGCAAGGATTCCGCGGTTTAGCTGGGAGAAGCATTCTACAGCGCGGGTCTAATTGTGCAACACCCTGTATATATATATATATATATATATATATATATATATATATATTGTGAGCCTTCCGTGGATGTTCTTTAATTTGTATATGCCATGATCCTCCTCTTTCATTTGTACATACCATCATCATCGTCCCGCGGCGCCGGCTCCGGCACGCGCCTGGGTTTTGTCACCGGATTAAAACGCTAGACAAGGCATCGCTGGCCTTGCCGTCACGACCTTGCCGTCTCAACCTAGCCTTCTTTCACAATATATATATATATATATATATATATATATATATATATATATATATATATATATATATATAATGTAGTGACGTATCCGTAAGCTAAGTAACATCTTGTATAATTTCACAGCTTAATTCCAAACATCAACGTTTACGCGCCGCAAGATGCTGTAAAGGTATTTGCTTTTTGCCACTAAAAAGCTGCGTGTGTGCAAATAACTGATGCGCAGGTACTCAATATATTTGAGGCCCCGCATAAGGTCAGTACTCTTGCACGTTTTCATTGTAGTGAGGAAGCAATCACAATCCCTGCAGCGCGCTGCGAAGAAGCAGACTCGCGACTCGGAAGTCCCTGCGTCGCTTCGAATACCAGCTCTAACCCCGCCAGACCACCGGAAGAAAGAGAACGAAAGCAAAAGACTGCGAACGCACAAAATCTGCGCTCACTCATTCCCCCGGGGGGAGGAAAATTCTGTTTACTGCTTGAAGCCATGGGGGAGGGGAGAAGACTGTGTTGGAGGAGGAGCCATGGCGTGGACAAAACTAAAGCCCCTCAACAAAACCGCCGCGAGCGCTTCCTCTTACAAGGAAAAAAAAAAAAAAAAAGAAAAGAAAGACTCCGCGAGATACGCGTACGTGACGTGTAGGCTACGTCACCCATGTGTCACGTGATTGCGCATCGTCGATCTGCAAAAACATTCTCCCCTGTAGTTATAGAGGCTAGTCACATTGAGAGTCACATATTACCACATTGAGAACACTTCCCGCATTGACTGTTTTGGTAAGGCTCTCTTAGCATTACTGAAAGTTATATAAAAAGAATTCACAGTGGATTTATTGCATCAGTCATTTATCGTAAAATTTGCGCGTAGATACTTTAATCACTTGTGCTCCCGGTTCCTTCACGTCGTTGGGATACAAGCGGGACAGTGTGTGTACTTGCGAGGTTTGTGTACAGTGCGAGTTGCTTACAGCCCCTTCGGTCACGTCTTCTCCAAGTGTGCAGTGCTTTACTTAAAGTAGTACGTAGTACATGTTAATTTGGTGCGGTAGCGACCCGTATAGCTACTCGCTGTTGCAGTATTTTTTTTTTTTTTTTTTATGTTGCTTTCCCGAGAACTGGCCTTCATATGTAAGTGCATCGTTGTTGCTTTCAGCTGTTTTAGGCACAGCCTGCCTGTATGCTAGCACACCGTTTGTTGTGTATGCTTCGCCCCTCTGTACCTGTGCACTGCAGAGAAGCACCAGGGCAGATGATCACTGTATTTTAGTTCATGTCATGGGCTGCCGGGACTTCATGTTCTGCCTTGTTGTGCATGCTTACATTTTAGTTAATTGTTAATTCGTAAAATATAAACAAAGGTTAACATTTCTCATATAGCTGTAAATATTTCGTCATACTGTCTAGGATGCCAAATGAGTTGTTGAAATGTCAGGATGACGCTAGAAATATATTGATCCTTGTTTACCCTTTTGTGCTGTGCTACTACCACAAATTCTGAACAGAACCAGTCAATTCATTTTCTATTGCTGTCCAAAAGAACTTCAGTATACTTTCTTCATCAGTTTAAAAGCACTTCTGCTTGTGTTGCCTCATATATGTTCTGTTTTCACCCAGAACCTCTCCACCTTCCCCAGTACTTCAAGAAATAGAAGTAGTCACTGAGCCGAGCTTAATTGTCCTTTGCTACTTTCACTAGAAACACATGACCCTGCTCGACCATGTCATGGGCACGGTTAATGCAGACTTTGCAGAGCATGCTTTTCTCGTCTGCAATATTTGGGCATTTTCAAAACATATTCATCATTGCTCGTAGCAGGCATGCCCATGTGGACTAAAATACTGACTCTTCTAGAAATGAGCCCCACCTTGGATTATGTGTCTTGACACCAACTGTAGTTGATGTTGGGACTTGAGTCACAGGTGCTGACTCTGTAACTACAAAAGGCCTCAATTCAACCGGGAAGGGCATTCTTACACATCTCTTGACTGTGGACCAGTGCACTTGTGCTATTTCGAAAACATGAAAAAATACAGATCAAAACAGGATTGGTGTGCTGGGTGTTTAAATGTTTGGTTACTGAACAGTAGGTGCAGCAATTTCGCAAGAGTCCATGTGCCTGGTACGTTGTCACAAGAATGCACACAAAGAGACATATGTATTACTTTGGTTGTTTTTATTCTAAGTCTTGTGAGCTTGAAAAATTCCTTTATGCCAACAAAAGTATGTTCTCTGTGCAAGTTTAAAGTGTTGTGGTGGTGCCTGCTGGCCACAAGGTCAAAGGACATGCATAGAGAGAGAGAGACCCTTTAATGAAGAACAGAGATTTTAGCCGTTTAATTTTCTCTGATATGCTACTCTGTGTAGGAAGGGGAATTCGGGAGGTAAAGATGGAAAAAGAATCCTGAGGAGATTAAAAGAAATGAAGAGGGAGATAAAATGCAGCCATTAAGTGTGTTCTAAGGTGCATCGTGGAGTAATGGTATAAAATGAAATGATGAAATGCATAGTCCAGTAAATGTGCTTATAGAGTTCACAGCGTGAAAAATGCCACAGTGTGACATTCAAGGTGAACTTAGTTTGTCTAAAAGTCCAATGCCTTTCAAATACGTAAATAAAAAGTTTGTTGCGAGTCTCTGTTGCCTAGGGCAGGCTGAGAGACCTAAAACAATGCCCATTGTTAAAGGCACTGGGGAGAGCTTTTCTATGCTATGTTCGTAGTATGCACGCTCGTCAGCGTACGCAGGACACTCAAAAGACATGCACATGTTTATTCAAAGCTTTAGGCACTAAAAAAAAAATTATTACTGCTTAGAAGTGTGCTTCCTGTCATAGCAGTATGTGTACACATGCATGTCCTTTTAAGAACCAGCTGGCAGTAAATTTACTACCAGTAGATTATTATACCTACAGCTGTATGCGCTCACATTTTCTGTGATTCAGTTAACTTTCTTTTCAGCCGTATAATGTGCTACTCCTGTGTGGGTAAAGAAAGATCACTTGGGGTTTACTTTAGTTAATGGGTTTAACGTCTCAAAGCATAGTAGAATAGTCCAGAAATTTCAACCACCTGGGTTTTATAACGTGCACTGACATCGCACAACCCAAGGGCGCCTTGGTTTACCCATCACAAAAGGGGTCGCTGCGGCATGGAACTTAGGGTCTACCTCAGTTTTTTTGTGAGCCCAAGTATTCAATGTAAGTGTAGTTAATGCAAAAATGATCATACTTAGATCTGTACTGTAACGAAGAAATGCTGCTCTTTTGCTGTTATATACACCTGAAAAAAGTTTTTAAAGTGGGAAATTTAATAAAGCAAGCAAGAACACTAGTTTGGCGTAGTTTATTTTGATATACGTGATATAAGGTGTATGTAGATGACTTTGTATCTTCTTGCCTGCTGTTCCTTGTATCGCTTAGCGCAAGTTTCTCGGCATTTGACAACTGCCACAAAGGACCAGGCCTGCTATTTTAAAGCAGTTTGAAGATCAGGACAGTTTACATGGTTAAACCACATGAGAACATATGTCGCTGCTGATGTCACACGCACATTTAATGCAAGCAAACACAAAGGCAGGTAAATTTAAGACAGATGATGTCACAGAAACAGCCGAAAAGTGGCCAGCCATGCCACCTGCCAGAGGCATGCTGTGAGGTGGGCCGTAATGTGTGCTGCTCAAGCTGCCGGGAGTGACATAGATAT
The DNA here is from genome assembly GCF_055883805.1 of Amblyomma maculatum. Taxonomy (NCBI): domain Eukaryota; kingdom Metazoa; phylum Arthropoda; class Arachnida; order Ixodida; family Ixodidae; genus Amblyomma; species Amblyomma maculatum. The sequence goes on along the minus strand of NW_028146739.1, from coordinate 725,236 downwards.
TCCATATCTACAGCGCGATAAACGGGACAAGAGAACACAATAACGTCCCGTTTATCGCGCTGTAGATATGGAACATCGTCACCAACTCGCCCAACAACTGACCTTGTCGACATAGATATAAAGCCCAACTTTAACCAAGCCGTATGAATGTGCTTGTGTGACCTAGGGTAGCATGTCTAGCCTGGGACTCAAAAGGCGATTCTGATCTCACCCTCCCATCTCAATGGCGAAGCTAAAGTTAGCAGCACTTGCCGATTCCACCGTGACATGCGGTCTTGTGACGTCACAGGAGTCACCTGTTGATGTCACCTGCCAACTGCAAGAGGCATCCTCAAATAGTTGAAGACAAAGGCCACGGCATTACCCCATGCTTTTGCAGTAAATTTGAATTCGGCATAATTTTTTTGCTTTTTCTTGGTTATTGAAAAGTCCTACCTTTGTTAAGAAACGAAGGTGCCATTTAAAAGCACTTTATGAAGCAGAATGTATATAATAGGTCACAATCTTTTGACTCTTTTATGAGGCACAAATAGCCCAAAGCTCAAGATGTATGTAAGGTGAGGATGGGTCTTGTCTGCTTCCCTGAGAAACTTTGGCAGCTTCACAAGTTCCCCATTGTGCAGCTTAACTGCACACCCCAAGGCATGGGGTCCTTTGACCAACCATGCAGGTAACCTGCATGCAACAAGTGTGCTATGAAAGCTTTAGTAAAAGTTCACGAGGAATCTGTGCTTGGCTTACTGACTACTGCTGTCAAACCTTATAGGCCACAATGTCATGCAAAAGGTGCTGTCACAGATACCAAAGCCAAGGGAGTAAGTAGACTGGGCATTGCGACAAAAGCAAGCATTTCTGAAGAGTAACAAAATCATAGGAAGTGCCAGGCAACTCTACTCTTTGCTCTTGCAGAGAATCAGGGTCTGCCATTATGGTACTCTCGGTGGAGTGGCACAAAGAAAACATGGGGAAGAGTACTGCTCTTCATAAACATAATTCAAAAGAAAAAACAGAAAACAATTGCAACAATGAGAGCTCCATTATGCTTACCAGGAAGGAGGCATTATATGAAAGTGTTCTTTCTGTCAGGGCCCGAAAGGGGCTATCGGATAGCTTTGTAGATGGTGGCCGCCTGCCACCGTCTCTCGCCTTCCTTCGCCATAGTCATTGCATACAGTGCATTAGGAGTGCACAGTAACTGTTCAAGCTTTGCAACCTGTCACCAAAGTTGCAAGATCACTTGACTGGGTGGCAGCAGTGCCCTCAGCACTGCATGGGCTAAGATGGCCTTAGAGCTTGGGTTTAAAGTTGCGGCTCCATACGCAGAATTCTATATGGGGTTTTATGGCGCATAAGCAACTGTGGCTATCACAAATGTCTTGGCTTTTGATTCATTATTGTCAAGTGAAGTAAACTTAGGGTGTTACAGCAGAGACATGGATGGAATAAACTATGGTGTGTGCAAAGAAAAAAGTCAAGGTTTATATACCTATTTTTTTACTTTTACCCCGCCACAGTGGCTCGGTGGTTAAGATACTCAACCACTGAACCAGGGTACAGTGGTTTGAGCCGTGGCAGCCGTGTTTGAATTGATGCAGAAAGCATAGCACCCGTGTACTGTGCACAGTCAGTACCTGAAGTTAAAGGTGATCGAAATGATCCAGAGCCCTCCCCTACAGTGTCGCTCATAGCCCAAGTTGGTCTGGAATGTATACAGCTGTTGTGCTTTTCGTCCGGTTCGATTATGAATTCAACCCATAAAGCTATTGATTAAAAAATGTAATTCCACTGGCTGCGAGGATGTTTTAATATTTAGACACAGTAGGTCAGAAAATATGACTGAATAAACATGTTTAGTAAATGCTGAGTAATTTAACTGCATGTGTATGCAACATTCCCCATTTAGGCTCTTGGAACGTCCGATCACTGTTAAAAAGGGAGCTGATCAGTGTAGCGCCTTAACAAAGGAGCACTATTTAATTATTTTCATGGAAACCTGGAAAGTCGTCCTAATAAATAGCGTCGCAGGTCAGTTCCAGCCCAAAATGGGGAGACTCGACTATTCCTCCAGTAGGTGCGCTGAATAGAGCGCCTCTGCAACTCCAGCCAAGGAACAGGCCTACTGGTAGTCTACCAGATATGGTTCCCTCACCACCTTGGATACACAATGCAGTGCCTGCCTATAACGATCGTTTGTGTGTAGAAGTTGAGTGGTCCGGCTTACATTAGCTGTGTGCTTGTTCTGGTCTCACAGGAGAATGGCAAAGAAAGCGATTTACACCAAAGGCTTGCTCTCGACAATGCCGTAAGCTAACCGGTCAAGTGAGTTGGTAAATGAGAACATAGATGTCATTTGCCCCGTGCAAACATCTTTAGCTATTTCTGTCTGCTCGTACAAAATCGTGACTGCGACATGATGAAAAATATTGGTCAACGTAATTCACTGTCCTAGTCACCATGCAGCTACCACACGACACACTATTTGAAGGTTAGCAAATAGTAAGGAACATCCCTTTATCTTGCGCGCGACGATATGCACAAAAGGCCAGAAGGGCTATGTAATATATGCAAAAGACTAGCTCATTCCTACCAAATGCCTATACCTGAATTGAGCAACACTTTACATAACCAACTACTGTTCTGAAGCACCCGGGTTCGAACCAAAGAAACAATGCAACTTGTAGCGTAGACAAGACAGCAATGCAGCAATTGACTACTCTCCAGCCGTTTTGTATTTCACTTCCTCGTTTTCTTGCATACACATGTGCAACAACACCGTCTTCATCACATTTCCACCGCACTTAAAAAAAAAAAAAAAACCTTCCTGGCAAATGGCTAAATATCCTCTAATACATCAGAGTCTTTTAAACCTCACGGGAAGCTTCTTTTCACATTTACTTCTGCGGGGAGAAGGAAGAGGAGTAGTAGTTGCTACTGTTGAGGCACACTTTGGTTGAGGGGGGTCTGTCGGTTCTGTGTCGGGCAAAGCCAGGAATGAGGAAGTTCCCGGGCTAACATCTGCGTTATTGGGGTTATGCGAGGTTGGACTCTGGTCTGCATTTCTGGTAGTGGACTGGTCGACACTCGGGTGCAGTCAGTGGGCAACAAAATGTTAGCGGGGAGAGCCATCAGAGCCGAAGGCGGATGTTGGCGCTGAACTGCTTTTCTAACAGCTCATAATTTGGACGAGTGCCACACTCGCCCATCATCCAGCAGGTGTGAGACTGGTCCAATTCGCTCAACAACTCTTCGAGGCTCTGAAACCGAGCAGCCAGCTTGCCTCACACAATTGGCTTGCAAACTCGCACATAGCCGCCAATCTGAAAGTCGTAGTGCTTGGTTCCACTCCGCTGGTCTGCATAAAGCTTATATTTGGCTTGCTTCTGCTCTAGCCACTGGCAATAGAGCTTCAGCGCTCTTGTACGATCAGTCGAGAAGCATTGATCCAGGCAGGCACACAACGTTAAGTCTTATGCGAGGCATCTGGCCATGAACTAGGATGGCTAGTGCGATTCCTGTCGTGGAATGTGGCGCACAGTGGTAGACACAGTTATAATAGCGGTACGTAGGTCAAGTCGCTCGCGAAGAGCCATCTGAGCATATGCCCTGAAAACCCTATTAAACTGTCCTACAAGTCCATTGGCTTAAGGGTCATAAACTGAGGAGTAGCAGTTACGTATACCCCGAGGATGAGAATTGTGGTCCGTGATCCGACACTATTTATTCAGGGTAATCCTCGTGAACAAATGTACCCAGAAGCAATTCTTGAACTGTGGCAGTTGTGAAAGAAGCCTCTGGCCATTTACTGTAATAGTCAATGAGTGTTATTGTAAAGCGACAGTTACTAGGAGCTTGGTCGAAACGCCCCACGATGTCAATAGCAGGCTTATCCCAAAGCTTGCCTGGCAAAGCAACAGGTTGCAGAGGAACAGTAGAGACCTGAATAATAGCAGCACCGCTGGAAGAATCATCTTTGACTTTCTGCACTTCACTGGAACGATCAGACGACTTGCAGACAGATGCCAAATAGCCCACTTCGCCGCACCGACGACACTTTCGTTTGCGAGCTTGCCATGTGGAGTCGTTCGCCAAGTGGGCAGGAGAACCGCAGCGATAGCACGAACACTCCGGAAGTGCAGATGAAGATTTACATACGTGGCAACTGCATTTGATGCAAGGGACCTGAAGGACCCGTTCTGTGATGTGCACTCGCATCCCACGCGCTCTACTGGAGCGACCTCTTCTGACAGCTCCTTTGCTTCACAGGAAGCTTGCTGGCACTGTCTAGCGCGACAGAGTCAAGAAGGAGATGGCGGTTACTGAAATAGTGACTAATGGTCTTCACCAGCTGGTCCCTGATGATGTCCGCGAAGCTCCCAAAACCGCAGTCGCCGACAAGGCTGCGAAGGGCAGCGATGTAGTACTCATATGCTATCTCTCCGGCAGTTTGTACTCGGCAGTGAAAACGGTGGCGTGCGGCGATCACATTTACGGAATATTTGTAATGCGTCGCCAGTATAAAGATAGCATCGTCACCGGAGTGTGAGGCAGCAGCGGTAGGCGCTGAAGGGGACGACGGCGACAATGTGTAGAAAATTCGCTGGCAGGATAGCCCAAGTGTGGAGGTATCTAGTGGAGGCACCAGACGACAGCATGTAGTTGTGGAACGCCAGCCACCATTACTCCCACGGAAGGGCGGAGGCGGCTGAAGACCTGAAAAGCTCATGATAGACGGCCAGCAGTCCACGCCGAGGTCCTGGTTTAAGCTAACATCCTCGTCGCCAAAATATGTAGTATCTTACACGAGACAGGGACGCAGCAATTGACTGTTCTTCTCGCTGCCCGCGTGCAACACTTCGCCTTTACCGCACAACTCACAACACAAAATAGCTCATGCGTACCGATAGCAATAATTAACACCGCCGCAACAAAATTAACACCTTTAAAGCTATGACAACGAGCAAATTTCACACAGATGAAACGCTACTCGGCCACCATAACTCGGCTGAACACTTGCAGAGCGCCATTTTAAACGGAAGCGCGCATTCACTGACGTCATCATGCGCGAGTCACGTGAGTGTGACGTATTTCCGTGGGTGGCAGCAGGAGAAACGTGTGTGGTATGTGTGGGGTCGGCTGCTGCCACGGGCGTGACTCCAGCCTCGGCCAAAAGAAAAGTGTTAAATTTGCTTCTAAACATAGCATGAAGTGCTGTTTCAGTGATGCAATTTCTAAAAAAAGTAACTCTTGCTATAACAGGGTTCGTACAGGTGGCAAAGAAAAAAATTCGAGGATATTCAAGGAATTTCAATCCCCCATAGGAGGATTTTCAAGGCCCCCTTCGAGGGCTTAATTTTTTTTTCCATGTCAAAGATCTTCAAACAGTGCTCTCAAAACGTCTGAAATATTTATTCCACAAAGAAAAAAAACATCACTATGCAGATTTGCTTCTATTGCACAGAAAAAAATTAAATATAGCTTCATAAAATATCACAGTGAAAGTTTGGTCATATCCCGCAGAAAAGTAAAAAATTAGTTTTATAAAATTGTTGGTTATTTCCTATACCCTCACAAAATATTGTCCACTGCTTCAACCGGTCGTCATCCCAAGCTCCCCTGCTTGGGATGACGACCGGTACGAAAAGTGGGATGTCGCATGCGAGACGGAGACTGTCAAGCATGTGTCAAGTGTGCGAACTGCTCGGGTGCCCATGAATCGACGGCTAAGGACTGTCCTAAAATTCGGGATGAAAAACGTATACTAAAAAAGATGGTGAGAGATAACTCGACTCATCAAGAAGCGGCCGCGTCTATTCGTCATCGCAAGCACCGTTCCCGACGCCGACACAAGGAATCGGAAGGCAAGCCTAGCCTGGATAAGTCAACTTCAGAGTTAACGTCAGCTCAGGTGCCACAACAGATTGAGTCTAATCCCGCTAAGAGTACTCTTGCTGCAATGTCGCCGACAGTGTCACAGGCCAAGGATCAGACAGAGGCTGTTGTATTACCTACCGCCTCTGATGCTGAGTGGCCAGCTCTACCATCAAAGGCCAACGCCAGGCATAATCCCAGTTTGGTTGCCACACGTACTGAAAATTCCGACAACCCCGACAGCCAGCAGGTAAAAGAAATGCTGAAACAGCTGGTTCGTTCAATGCGGGTGCTGCTCTCCAGCATCAACACGCAAACAGCAAAGTTTGCTGTTCAGTTTTTGGACGCATTTGAGCCGCTTTTGGCGGCATTGCAATAATTCACAATGGCGCAACAAACTAACCCCACCTCTGTGACGATGCACTTGCGCCGCAGTGTTGTGATGCAATGGAATGCCCGAGGCCTGCGTGGTCGGCTGAGTGACTTCCGACAGCGGGTACAGAAGTACCGCTTTCCTGTGATTGTGATCTGTGAGCCCAACATGCCGGCTGCTTTCCGCCTTTCTGGATATGTTCTGCTATGGTCTAGAGAAGCAAACGAAACAAGCAAAGTGCTGGTATGTGTACGCCAAGACATTGCGCACGTCCGCCATGCTCTGCAGCCCCACAACACGAACCACTACATTTGTTTGACGTTAACCCTGAAAGGACGAGTATGTTCTGTAATTGGCGCTTATATTCCACCGAGGGATGGCTTGGACAAATCATATCTATTTTCAACAATCCAGTGTTGTGCAGCTCCTCGTATTATTGTGGGGGACTTTAATGCTCACCACCCTCAGTGGTGTAGTGCAATAATGAGCAATAGAGGAAGAGACCTGGCAGACTTTATGCATACCCAAGATCTCGTCAATATAAACGACGGCTCACCGACGTTTCTACGCGGAACAACCTACAGCAGCTGCTTGGATGTGGCGTTTGTTTCCAGAAACCTCCATCCCTCCGTTTCTTGGTGTAGTGATGTGGAAACACATGGGAGTGATCACATACCAACGTACATATGCATCAAGTGGTTTACACCTGCCACTTCACCTCGTGTGCAATACACAGCGGTGGAGACTTCCAGCGTGGACCTCCCGTCACCATCTCAAATAGAGGGCTTCATTGCTTCCTCTCTCAGTGAGAACACTCGCTATGTTAGTGTGCCGGTGTCAGTGTCCAGCATCGACGAGGAATTCGAGCGGCTTCGCGCGATCCGTCGGCGGGCTGAAAGGAAGTACAGAAGAACGAAATCCGCGCAAGATCTCGCACTTTCTCGCCGAGCTAAACGACAAGTTTTGCGTCACCTGGAGAGGATGACAACGGTGGAGACAGTTCTGCTCATCACTGGATTCCCGTAATTCCCTGTCGCGTATCTGGCGAGAAAGGCACCCTTTTCGTGCCCTGGCCTTTTATCAACGCCGCAATGAAGTTGACGTAGCTGAAGATTTTTGTAAAAAGGTTGTGGGCACAAACCAGGCACAGTTACCAATTTCAGAGGTTTTTGCACCACCTTCGCCGAATGATCAATACGACGTGCCCTTTACAATAGCTGAATTAGACGCCGCTCTTGCTTCTTGTCAGCATTCATCTGCACATGGTCCTGACGGGATTACTTATTCAACCTTATCGAACCTAGGCAAGGATGGTAGAACTGCACTACTTAATTATTTCAATGATATATGGGCTTCTAGTACTGTTCCTGAACACTGGAAAATTAGCCGCCTGGTTGCTCTTTTGAAGCCTGGAAAGCCTCCTCTCGAACTTACCTCATACCGGCCAGTTGCCCTAGCAAGCTGTGTTGGAAAAGTTATGGAGCGCATGGTGCTGGCAAGACTTGAGTGGTATCTAGAGAGTAATGATCTTTATCCGAATATGATGACTGGATTTCGCCGCGGACGCTCTTCCATTGACAGCGTCATCGACCTTGTGGCGACAGTAGAACATGAAAAACGTCACCGTCGACTAGTAGCTGCTGCATTTTTAGATATAAAGGGACCTTACGACAACGTCTTCCATGAAGCTATTCTTGATGGACTTGACGACGTGGGAGTTGGTGGCCGACTGTACTTGTGGATTGTAAGCTATCTCAGCGGCCGCTCTGTTTACATGACTACGCCTGAAGGAGATACTACCCACTTTCAGGTCGGTCGTGGAGTTCCACAGGGAGGAGTTCTCAGCCCAACTTTATTTAACGTTGCGCTAATTGGTCTGGTGAGTGAACTGCCAACTAACATCCACATAAGTGCATATGCTGACGACATCTGCATCTGGGCCTCTGGTTCGACGCGCCCACAACTACGTGCGAGACTGCAACGAGCTGTGTCATCAACATCGATGTACTTACGGCGTCAAGGTTTATTTTTAGCGGCAGAAAAGTGTGCAGTGATCGCGTTTACGGGAAAATGTGTCAGCCGCTACCCGATTACCCTTCATGGAGTCGTAATACCATACGTCTCCAGGCACAGATTCCTGGGAGTAATTATTGACCACCATCTTGGTCGAAACATATTGCTATGGTGAAGAAGAGGCTAATTAATTTTTGCCATGTACTTCGTTACATAGCTGGCATCAAATGGGGCCCAACTGAGCGCTCCTTAATACGGCTTTACGAGGCTCTGTTTGTTGGCTACATCCGGTACAGTCTCCCAGTACTCTCTAGTATGAGCATTTCCTGCTTGCGGACTTTAGAGAGCGTGCAAGTGCAGGCACTGAAAATATGCCTTGGACTGCCCAGATGCACCTCTAACAAAGGCACAATTGAAGAGGCACACGCTCGCCCAATGTCCATATACTTGTCACACGAACCACTTCGTGTATATTTACGAGCAATTACAAGACACCGTTTTCACCCACTCAGCAAGATTCTGGATGAGAGGCCGGACTGCAGTTTTACAACTGCACTCCGCTGCCATCAGTCGCAAGTACCGACAGGATATGCTCTCCCATATCGTCCCACCCAACCACCATGGACGATGGATAAACCTTTGGTGCACCTTCGTGTTCCCGGAATACTAAAGAAATCTATGGTACCAATTAGTGGACTCAAACAACTTACTCTGGCACACATCTGGTCAGAATATCCCAGTTATATTCACGTATACACCGATGGATCTGTGTCAGCACAGGCATCCGCTGCAGCTGTGGTCATACCAGCTCAGAAAACGACTCTGCATTTCCTTTTGGGACATACCTCTACATCAACCGCTGCCGAACTTGTAGCCATTCGGGAATCTATTCGCTATATATGTGGGGAACCACCTCAAAAATGGTGTATATTCACGGACTCGAAGACTGCATTACAAATTTTGGAAAACTTCTTACGCCACACTGCCTATCAGTGCCTGGCACTAAACATTACGGAGCTCATCACATCTGCCCAGCTGCAAGGCCACATGATAATGTTTCAATGGATTCCTGCCCACTGCGGCCTCCATGGGAATGAGCAGGCCGATGTTGAAGCGAAAAGCGCGCTCATCAGTGGCTTCCAAACAGCTGTGCCTTTTTCAAGAGCGGATGCGACGTGTCTTCTAAAGAGTTACATGAATATTGCTACAGCAGCTTACTGGGCTCAACCAGACGCCCGACACATCCGTCTAAGAAGACTTGATCGAACATTTAAATTTAATGTTCCGCGTGATATTCCGCGTCATCAGACATGCTTGATACATCGACTTCGTTTAAACGTAGCTTTCACGCGCAAGTACTTACATTTAATTGGACAGATGGACTCACCGGAATGTTTAACTTGTGGCATCCCAGAGACTGTGGACCATGTATTATTGGTGTGCCCAGAGTATGCGAACGAAAGAAATGTGCTAGCTGCTTCCTTGAAGCGTTTAGACAAGAGGCCTCTGTCGGAGGAACTGCTGCTGGGCGCTTGGCAGGACAAGGGGAAGGGCATCCAGGCAGTGCGCGCTCTTTGCCGTTATTTGAGCGCCAGCGGACTTGATTCACGTTTGTAAAGCAAGCTGCTGTGTCTGTATATATATTTCATATGCCTTCTCCCACATCGTCACCCATCATGACCTTCTTTCTTCTCTCCTTCCCCTTCCCCAGTGCAGAGTAGCAGGCCAGATTTGAATTATTCGGGCCAACCTCTCTGCCTTTTCCTATCAATAAATCCATCTATCTATCTACACAACTTTCAGAGTCCAAAAAATTTCAGCGTCAGTGACAAGCTCGTGCGCTTTGCAAGCCTCGTTTAGGCTTGGCGACTGCGAGGAACACGCGCTAAATCCACTGCTTGTATTAGTCATGGTGGAGCCACGTAGCCTGAAACTTTCTCTTTCCAGGCATTGTGTCACATATGAAAATATCACGTGCACTGACAGGCAGAAGCCACGCTCATTCCAAAAAAGCAAGCACTAGGGCAACGCCAGCGTAGACACGGCCGCACGGCTAGGTAAACCTATCTAAAAACGTTGGGCTCGGTGAGTTCCTTACACTAACTAGAGGGAAAGCTGAGGGCGCTGCACTTCAGCCACCATGGGCTAAGAATCATGGGCCGGTGTGCTACTTGTTGCGGGACAGTCGGTTTTGCTCGAGTACGTGGAGTGGCGTTACTGCAATGTTTTTTTTTTCGTTATCAGCATCATCTGAAGGTGCGTACATAGACCGCGAAAGCCATAGTAGCGAAGGCGCAAAAGCAAACGTCGCCAATAAATGGTTTCTGTTTTCCGAAATGCCACGAAAAACTTCCTTAAGTGATGGCACAACGATAAATATTTTCATAACATTTTTTTATTTCAAAGTTTGCCTATTAAGTGCGAAATATTGGTATTTGTGCTGCTCAAAACTAAGCCAATAGGAGAAAGGGCCATCGCTTATATTGGATAAATCTCACACTGGCATTCTGTTTATCTCTCTTTTTGCAATTTACAGTCACAATATTCAATCTTAGGACATTATTTACGGTAGAACAACGTTTATCTTTGCATTAGTTTTGGCCGAAAGTTGTAGTTCTGCACTTGGTAGCTCACCGGCCCATGATGCTTTGAGCGCCCATGGTGGCTGAACTGGCCGTCTGGAAACTTCATGTAAACTCCCATAGACGGCAGCACAGCTTTCCCTCCGCTGTTAATAGTATATGGAAACCACACAGCAGCCACAAGTCTTCTGCAGAAAAAGCTAACCCTGATCAGGAATGGTGGTAGTTCCCCCCACCCCCAGTTGCCAGAAATTTGCCTTCTCCTCGCAACTGGCTTACCTGGTGGTAAAGCTATCTTGATGACCAGCCATCCTGTGTTTTGTGCACCCCTAATCCCACGAATTTAGCGGTGAGGGGGAGGGCAGAAGAGTTCAGGATTTCGTTACAGAATGGGTATTCAGCTCTAACCGAGGATGGCGACATTACCCTAGAAGCAAGCAACAATAATTTCAGAGATATCATTACTGAGTGCGCGGTAGAAGTAGGCGGTAGGATAAGAGAGGATACTGGTAAGCTGTCTAAGGAGACGAAAGATTTGATTAAGAAACGCCAGAGTATGAAAGCTTCCAATCCAACAGACCAGATCGAATTGGCTGAGATATCAAAGCTAATCAATAAGCGCAAGGTGGCCGATATAAGGAAGTATAACATGGAGAAAATTGAGCATGCTGTAAAGAACGGGGGAAGCCTTAAAGCGGTAAAGAAGAAATTGGGCATAGGCAAAAACCAAATGTATCCGATAAGGGACAAGGCGGGCAACGTCATCACGAATATGGACAAGATATTCAAAGTAGCCGAGGAGTTCTATACAGATCTCTACAGTAGCCAAAGTAGCCAGGACCGCAATGAGATTGGTGGTAGGGAAAAACAGTCAGACGTTCCATCAGTGACGAAGGTTGAGGTCAAGAAAGCACTAAAAACTATGAAAAGGGGGAAATCAGCTAGAGAGGATCAGATAACTACAGATTTGCTGAAGGACGGGGGGGGGGGGATATCGTGCTAGAAAAACTGGCCACCCTGTATACGCAATGCCTGGTGTCATCGACGGTACCGGAACCATGAAAGAATGCAAACATTATCCTCATTCATAAGAAAGGGGAAGGACCTTAAAAATTACAGACCAATCAGCCTACTGTCTGTTACGTATAAGGTATTTACTAAGGTAATCGCTAATAGAATCAGGGCAACCTTAGACTGCACTCAAGCAAAGGATCAAGCAGGGTTTCAGAAACGGTACTCTACTATCGATCATATCCATACCATCAATCAGGTGATAGAAAAATGCTCGGAATATAACCAGCCCTTATACATAGCATTCAATGATTACGAAAAAGCATTTGACTCAGTTGAAACCTCGGCGGTGATGCAGGCATTGCGAAATCAGGGGGTAGACGAGCCGTACGTTGAAGTGCTGGAAGATATATATAGTGGCTGCACAGCAACCATAGTTCTGCATAAAGAAAGTAACAAAATTCCGATAAAGAAAGGTGTTAGGCAAGGAGACAATCTCCCCAGTACTATTCACAGCTTGCTTAGAGGAAGTATTCAGAGACTTGGAATGGGAGCAGTTATGGATAAGGGTAGATGGAGAATACCTCAGTAATCTGCGATTTGCTGATGACATTGCCTTGCTAAGCAACTTGGGGATGAACTGCAAATAATGATGACCTAGGAGGAAAAGTAGAAAGGTAGGCTTGAAAATCAATATGCAGAAGACTCCCAAGTGCAGCTGCCGACTATAGCTGTTAACAATATTGCGTCATACGCTTAAACGCAGAGCTTATGTGTATCCCTGACATATATCGCACCAAGTAGTGACACACAAGCGATCTTTATCTGAAGAATGATGGCAGCTTAGATGAAGAAATGTTCATGTCAGGCTGCACAACAAAAAAGCACTGAAATTGTGTGATTCAGCAACTTCAGCTACAGAATTTTTTTTTGGCACTAGCAGCAAAGAAGCCAGAAGAGTCATTCAGAAGCTCTGATTTCAGCTTTTAGCGATTCAGGTACTACAACCACCTGTAATGCCAACTAGTGGCCCAAGGTGCACACAGTTTCCGTACCCGCTTGCTTTTGAGTATGTACACATGATTGCTGCATGTTCTCAGTTTTATCTCTGTTTAGGAGGGTGTCCACAATCGTTAGCAACGATCTGCTGACACTGGCACACAAGCGTGTAGCTTTCACGTAGATAGGAACCTAGTGTATACTTGAGTGAAGGCTCTCCAGCTTATGATACAAACTGTTTGTAAAAATAAAAATAAATATGATTGTACAGGGATTTTGGGGAAACCCAACAGGTTGCTTGTTTTGACGGATGTTTGGAAGAAATGACTAAGTGAAATGCTCAAGTTCATAGGCCTCTTGTTCGTCCAACACGGGCATTGTGAAACTTCACTGGCTGAAGCTGCATTGGAATGAGGGCAACATCTGCGGTGGTTTGCTTCCACCAGGAACAATGCTGTGAATCTTCTTCATAGCAGTGCTGGTGCTCCTCAAAGTGGCAGTCCTGTACAATGTAGACCAGCTGCCACAAGTAAAGCGCCGGTACATCAATCAAGTGCGAAGCCTTCACAGCCACATTAGGCAGGATTTGCATGTAGCTTCCCGAGAAGAGTTCAATAAACAGATATTTAACCTTCGAGGCACACCAGCTCAAATTTTGTCACTCTCTGCAAAATGTGCCAACTATAAACCACAAAAAGTTGACAAATGCACGAAATGAGTTGTGCTATGAGCAAAAGAAGACCGGGCTTAAAAATAATGTTTCTAGCAATTTGGCAAAGTTACGAGAATGGCAAGCCTTCACAATGAACCACATAACACATTGGTTCCTGGTATTTGGTTTCACTGCATTTTATTGGTGTAGTCGGGAGAATAGGAATTTCCAACTCCCAACAACCACCCCATCTTGATAAGGCAACTGCTGCAGACATACAACAGATCCGAAGGCATGTCGCCTAGCACACATTACAATAGATGCTGTCAAGAGAGTGCAAGAAGTGGCCGATTCCATGCCAAGTTACTTAAGACAATGCCATGTTTCGGACACCATCACATACAGAGAACTTTTGCTCAGATAACCACAGCTGTGTTATCCCCACAAGGGTCAAGTGTTGTTGTATATGATAAACTTTTTAATCCATGCCAGGCCTGTTCACATATCAATCTGTTGCTTTAATTCTAAAGGCTGAAAACTAGAGAGGCAAAAAATTGCAGTTACACATTCGTGCTTCTCCACCTCCCGCCACTGCAAATCATGCGTCCAAAATCACTCTGAATACTTTCCAAATAATACCATATCAGCAAATGCAAGGGTGACAATATTCCACAACAGGATTGAATACATTGCAAGCAAGGTATTTTAAACTTAACTAGGAGCACGCTCTAAACCAGTAGAAGGAGTGAGAGTATCCATTTGGTCACACCAGTTACAGCGCACTGCACTACAGAGGTAGCAGAGGAATCCAACTGGTGGAAGAAACTCGTATGTCGGCCCCGAGTATTCGTTGCCTCTGCAAATGTAAATAAATGAGAGCAATACTGCAATTACATTTAGTTTGCATAAATTCAGAAAACTCACTCACAGTAGAATTTGATTCAAGTAAAGCAAGTGAGAGTGCCTGCCGCAGAAGGAAAAAGGCAGCAACAAGACTGGCTGTCAATGCTAGCACAAATACAAATATTTAGCACACTTACAAAACACTGAAATAGCAACAAAGAGAATCTAAGTTAAATCACTTGTGCAGTAAGTGCCCAATATGCTGCGGCTTGCATGGAACTGCAATGGAGAGTACTTATAGCAGCAACTGCCAAGCTCTTTGACAGGATTACGAGGTAGTACATGCAATGGTGTCTCACTCTCCTCAACAAAAAGTACCACCTCAGGTTAATTATTGCTTTATTTTCAAATAAGCTGTCAATGGCCTTGACAGCACCTTGAAGCGAAGCACTGCCCTCTATTTATGGGGGCATTATTTCTGCTATCATTCCCAGTTTTCTCAAAGTGATGACGCTGTTGGAGCAGGCAAAAAATATATATTAGGGAACTCTGCGGCAGCGACATGCATCTGAAGTGCTAAATCTATATAAATAAGCTCAGCGAGTTCTACCAATGCAGTTATTTTGGTTGTAAAAGGGCAGATACTCTCATGGGCAAGAACCTATGATAGCCAAGAGTCACCCTCATTGCTGCATGCACCGATGTGAGTACTCGACAGTGGAACGTGTGAGCATATAAGCACAATAAATTCGTGCGGGTATACGCCCGTATCTTGTAGCCATTTCGTGCTGAGCAGTAGGCTCGTTTCACTCCGGGGCTCATTTCGCACTGGGCCAGTCTACATTTATACTATCTCTCAGCTAGCCAGCAACTCCCCTTCTTTAGCACTTCGTCGACACTGCAAAGAAGCTGACCTCTTGCACTGCAGCACCACGTATGGGCCGCATGGATGAATACCGTACGAGTTTTTTGACAGAAGCACGACCGTTTCTATGGGCAATAAAACCTCCTGATCATAAACCAGCGCGTTCACGCTGGCGCACACCAAAATGCCTGCTACTGCCCAAACAAACTAAGCCACAAACGAAGAGCAGGTATGCAGCAGGTATGCAACGATTGTTTCAAGCGCGAAGAAACGGGATCGACGCCATTATGCAGACTCCACATGCCTTCGCCCGGAGACTGTCGCGTGATTACGCCGCGTCAGTAATTGTGACTACCGCATAGCTGCACTGCCGTGTAAAAACTCGTTAAAAAAGCTGCAAGACGGTAGCAGAACGCCGACAAGTGCTTTACCTAGAGCTCGCGGGCACGTAAGTACGAAACACCATCATTCGCGTACGACTCACCGTAGTCGGAGGCTGCAGACAGGCCAGGGACAGGACCGAAGGCTGCGCTGTTGAATTTAGGGCAACAATCCACGAACTGAATCAGATTTTCATCGAATTTGCATCTATCGGGACGATTCCCCGCAAACTACAACAAGCCGACGCATGAAAAGCGACCTAGGGCTCGGAAGGCACCTTGAGGCGCGAGCAACCGTTGCCCGAAAAGCGCGCCAGCGTTTGCTCGGGTGGCTCGTTGTGCAACAGAAGCGTTTAGGGGAAGCTCGGCTGGAAACGCTGATTGGTGGACACGCCGCGGCCTGGCGTGACGTTCTTTGCGTCGGGCTCGATGCTTAATCGGACGTGACGTAGTCAAAAACTGAGTTTGCTTGTTTTTTTAGTCCCTAGACGCTCTAGGGAATCGCTAGGTGCCCCCCGCTCTGGCAACGCGCGCGATTTCGGCATTCGGTTCGTGGATCTCGCTGCTGCATGGCATCGGCACGTTCGGTCACCGAAGTGCTCGACGATGGCGGGCCTGCGCGTTTACGTGAATGCGCTTTCAGCACGCCGATCCGTGCTGTGCGTTGGGCGGAATGACGTTGATAATGGCGACGACCTGCGGGAGATCGCAAGCACCGTCAAGGTAAGTATAAATTGCGCAAAATTGTCTCGCATTTTGCTTATTTATAAGTGCTGTGTCGCTTGTCTCTCCCCACTTGCTTCCAGGACCTCGTGCAGCAGCAGCTCGTGGCATGGACGCTCCTCGCGATAAAAAAAAAAAAAAAATCGGCCACGGCTTTGGAGACCTCCACGAAAACATCCGCCGTCGGCAACTAACCGCTGCCTGACTGCTATGCATAGGCGCACGTCTGCCGGCCGTGCATATTCTCAACCCTGATTGAGGTACAAGAACGCAGATTTCTTTGTCGAAGGTTTTGTAATATGTTGCGCATTCATCAAATTGCTATGTTCATAATGCAACTTTTTTCTACTCTTACAGCAACGTTTCCTGTATGCTGCGAAGAGACCGAGGATTTTCTTTGTACGCAGCAGCCCATATGTTAGGGATCGCGGCATCGATCAGCTCTCCAAGATCATCGCCGCAACCCTCGTAAATGTCTACAGTAGAAGCATCGCTACAGCATCCAGGGCAGCATAACCAGGCGCTGTGTACGACTTAGTGCACCACTGTTGACGGTGAACGGCAAAGGGCCACGGACGAGTGCAGGGCGTTGTGTTCGCCACGCCGTCACGTCGCTGCGCATCCAAACGGCCCTTTTCAGGGCCGCCCCAATGTTTCCTGGCAGACCGCAGACCTGCACATCCCGTACTCCTCTTCCTACGTTGCACGTGGCTTCGTATCAATCGCCGCGGCCACCAAAATAACTTGCGATCTAAGCCTCTTCACCAGGCTATACGTAAATACACGCATGCATAATCGTGTCAAATTTGGTTTAATAAAGTGCTACAGTGCTTGTTACCTGCTTCCCTCACGCATTCTTCCGAGTCTTCGTGCAGCAGCTGCAGAACACGTGGCAAGCGTCACTCTACGGTGGCTAGATGGGTAGGTGTGCCGACCGGCAGGGCACAAAGCGTAGTTCCGCGTGCCTCCGCTTCATGACGACGAAACTGGCGCTGCTGTTCTCCGCCCGGTGCTCACCGGCGGATCGTCTGCTACTTGTCGCAATCGCATCGCGCGTTTTGTTAACTTCATTTTTGTTTAAAAACATTACTTATTACTTGCGTTATCAGTCAAAATAGTAGCTGAAACTGAGACTTTTGCGGTCTGGCATTAAAACAATAAACAGACGACACTAGCTACCTGTTTTCTCGTCTGTTTGCTGTCTGTCATCGTCCACATGCAAGCGCCGTAGCGGAGCAGGCGCTGCGCTTTTTGTGAGAAGTGATCGGAATGAAGACCAAAAAGGACACAACTTGTTTCGCACCCTTCTGCAAATCCGGCTACAAGTCATCGAGCAAAGGACTGAAAGTCTCGCTGTTTTCGGCGCCGCGGGATCCCGAACTGTTCAAAAGGTGGGAGCTTGCGCTCTTCATCGTGCCGACGAGGTTGCAGCCACACTCCGTTGTGTGTGAGCGGCATTTGACCAAGAGTGTATCGAACGGGATTACAAATATATGATAGAAGGCAACGTTGTTAGCCTCCCACGTTCTCACCAACGATTGACGAAAGATGCCGTGCCTTCTGCCCTGCCCGATGCTCCTGCTTACCTGTCAAGAAAGGTGACCGCGAAACGAAAGACGAAGAATGCACACGAAATGCTCAGCGCTTGCCAGCTTGACAACGACCACAGCAGCCTGGCGGTAGGAAAAAGTGATTCGAGGCTGATTTTCTATTTGGCAGGATACGTGGCGCGAAAGTTTCTTTCAAAGACTAAATGTGCCGATTGTGCCACTGTTTTGCTGGCATCGCCAGAAGCTCCCCTTCCGCCTGTGGCCGCTCTCACAGCCCACGTAAGCATGGGGAACTTAATATTCCCATCTGATGCTTTGAACAGTCTCGTGACATCTCTCGAGGAGACCTTCAGTCACTGCCTCACAGTCACTGAACTGAGGCGAGAAAGTCTCGCAGACTTCGCCTCTTTTCTGCAGCTCAAACCTCCGCCTATGATCGGTTGTGAGGAGCATAAGATTGAGATCACTAACAGCGTCGTCAAGTTTTACTCTATCATGCGCCTCCACTTCTTGTTCAAGAGCAAGTACCTGGCCCGTGAAAACGCGCGAAAAAAAAGAAAACACCTGAAATTGAGACGCGTGTTTTGAACGCATAGGCATCATTTTGGGGTGTGTTACTTCACTGACTCAAAAACACTAATGTGTGCATGTCATTTATTGCACTTTCAAAAGTTCAGCTAGAAGATACCGTTTTGCAATACAAGCTTATGCACTCGTTTTATTTTATTTATTCGCAAGGTCTGCTTATGCCCATGCACACGCATAAATCACAACTGAGCAATGTGTTAATACATATTCGCGTTGCCTTGTGATGGCGTGGAACATTTAATGAAAAAAAAATTAAGAACGAGGAAGTGACATAACAGTGTTTGGAGTTGCTTGCCTGAAAAATCGGGAACGCAGCAAACACGCTGTACGTAAAAAAACAGCCTTAATGTTTACAACCCTTCCCTATTCCCGTAAGGCAGCTTGCTTGCAATAAACTCATTTGCACTTGGAAAAAAGTGAAGCGAGTCGCTTTCTCTCATGCGTGGCGACGGCCGGAGGAAACGGTCATGAACCGGGCTTTCGCTGGTGGCGCCACTGCGGCGTCATGAAGAAAAGGCACGCGTTACCCCCGCCGGTCGGCACACCTACCCATCTAGACACCGTAGTCACTCTGCTGCCGCAACGAACGATGGATGATGAATGATAGTGGCTCTGCCCTTTGAATCGGGCGGCAGCTTGCGCCGCCTAGCCAAAAAATTAAAAGAAATATATTTATCTCTTCCCCATTTTTAGCTTCTAATTCGCCCGTATCTGCCCCCCCCCCCTCCCTTTTTTTCCTCTCTTTATTCTCTTGACTTTTTCCACCAATCCTCTAACCTCTCTTTTGTTATCAGAACGCGTTCCTCATCCATTCGTCCATCTTCCCCAGCAAATCCCAGCGCTCTCTCCAGATCTGCCGCTTTTTCCGCGGGAAGGGCAGGACGAAGTTTTTGGCACCTTAGAACAACATGTTCCGTTGTTTCCTCCTCAGTTCCGCACGCCGCGCATAATATATCTACTTCCTGAAATTTTTTCCTGTACGTTTTTGTTCTGAGGGCCCCTGTCCTAGCCTCAAACAGCAATGAGCTCCCTCGTGAGTTGTCGAATAAACTTTCTTTCTTTATATCCTGTTTTCGAGTTCTATACATACCCAATGCTGATTTTCCTTGCATTCTTTCCTCCCACATTTTCCTTTCTGCCTCCTTTACCTGCTTTTCAATGCTGCTGTTTTGCTGCGGTGTATCTCCAAACTCTAGGTACTTAAATCTGAGCTTTCGGGTTCTGTTAGTCCATTTCGTATTCAGGCTTTTCATGAAGAGGTGCTTGTACATTTTTCGTGCCCACCTTGATTCCTCCATTTCGGTTAGTCTCTGATCATATTTTAGTTTGCTAATTGCCTCTCTAACCTCAAATGATGCCCAGCCCATATCTCCCTGGACTCCTTCATTAGGTGTGTTGCCATGTGCTCCCAATGCCAATCTACCTACCTTTCTCTGTCTGATTTCAAGGCCTGACTGTACTTCTGATTTCATGCTCAGGACTGTATTTCCAAAAGTGAGTCCTGGTACCATAACACACTTCCATACCCCTCTAACAACCTCATGCCTGTTATAATTCCAGAGGGCCCTGTGTTTCATAATATCCGAACTCCTTTTCCCTTTGTCTATCGTAATTCCTTCATGCTTTTCTAGGTAATTTTTTCCTTCGTTGATCCATATGCCCAGGTATTTATAGCTCTCCACATGTTCAACCTTGGTGCCTTGTATTTCCAGCACGTCCCCCCTTTCAACATTAAATACCATTATTCCTGATTTTTCACTGCTAAATTGCAGTCCCAGCTTTTCGCCCTCTTCTCCACAGATCTTAAGCAGCTCCTGCAACCCATCCCTCTTATCTGCCAGCAGTACAATGTCATCCGCGTACATCAATCCTGGTAGAACTTGTGTTACTTTCTGTCCTCCCTGCATATAGCTTGCATCGAATCCCTTATTACTTTCCTCCAGGCGCCTTTCCATTTGGCTCATGTATATCATGAAAAGCAGCGGTGACAGTGGGCACCCTTGCCTAAGCCCCCTTTTTATTTTTGCTGGTTTTGTTGTTTCCGTCTCCCATACTATCACTGCCTCATTATCTGCATACACTTCTTGTATGAACTGAACCAGGTTTTTATTCAGGCCATATTCCTTCAACTGGTCCCACAGTTTTTTCTGATCTACACTGTCGTATGCCCCTTTAATATCTAAAAACGCTATCCATAATGGTCTCTGACTTGCAGCTGCTGTTTCTATACACTGGGTAACCACAAATAAATTATCCTCTAGTCTTCTGTCCTTGCGGAAACCATTTTGTAGTTCTCCGAGGATATTCCCTCCTTCTGCCCATTCCTCCATCATTACTTTTACTAACTGCATTGCTACCCTGTATATAACTGATGTAACTGTGATTGGCCGATAGGACTTTATGTTATCTCTGCTTCCCCTGCCTTTGTATATTAGTCTCATCCTGCTTAATTTCCAATCTTTTGGTACTTGACCGCCCTTTATTGTTTGTTCAATCAACTGTCGCAATTTTACTTTGCTTTTTTGTCCTAATCTGGTAATCAATCCCATGGGTATGCTATCTGGTCCTGTCGCTGTTCCCAAGGGGACCTTCCGTTCTATTCTTTCCCATTGTCTTGCTGTCATCTCCTTGTATTCTTGCTCCTCGTCCCTGTGGTCCTCATTATTCTCCATTTCTTCTGCGGCATTCACTTCCAGACTGGCAAAGGCTGTTTCTATTGTGCGCCTAACATATTCCTGTGCTTCCTCTCCCTCCACTCTTTTTCCTTCCTGTGTGGTCAGTGAGTGTTGGACCCCTTCCGTCTTTTTTGCTTGTAGCCTTATGTGGTTCCAAAACCTCTTTGCAGCATTTTTATCTTTTTTACTTATGTCCATCATCCACTGGACCCCAGCTTTTCCTATTTTGATTTGGATTAAGGTTGACGCCTCCCTTTTTCTCTCCAGGTACTCCTCCCATTTGGATTCTACTTCCCTTGGTGTGGCTTCCCTCTTCTTTGCTAATCTGTGCTCTCTGGATGCCTCTTGACGCCTCGTTATGGCTGCTTTAACTTCAGCATCCCACCAGCTTTTTGGTTTATATTTTCTCTTTCCTCTTCTAATCTTGCCCTTTTTTAGCTCTCTTTTAAATACTTCTACTAGGTCATCGTATGTCCATTCTCTATTTGGTTGTTGGTTTACTATGTCTTCAATGCGCTTTGACCCTTTTTCCAACTGCATATCATTGAGTTTCTGGTTGCTTTCACATACCTGCATTTTTGTTGCGGCCGCTGTCCCGCCAAATTGGAGTTTAATTCTTTTGTGATCGCTTCCTAAGCTCTTCGCCCCTTCTTCATCAATTTCCATACCTACTAACCTGTCATACAGCTTGTGGGACATCAGACAATAGTCGATTGTGGAATTAGAGTTATTTCTTTCCCATGTTATTTTTCCCTCACACTTTATTTCTGAATTAACTGGGTTTCACAAAATGTTCCTAACATTTTGCCTGTCGTATCGGTAGCTCCATCAAAAAATTCCATATGGGCATTCATATCCCCTAAGATTATCACTTCCTTATTCTGGCCAAATTCCTCTATGTCTTTAGCTAAACATCTGAAATGTTCTGAATTTTCCTCATTCGAGTCATTTCCTGTTTTTAGGTAAACAAACCCTAGTACTGTATCTAGGTTTCCCACTCTACCCTGGAGCCATATATGTTCTCTGCAGCTTTCTGTTATCCTTTTCCAATCTTGGCCTTTGATTAGCGCCCCCAGGCCACCTCCTTTTCGGTCCTTCCCTTTTCTATTGCACCCCAGCCATGAGTATCCTTCAATGTGTGGAGGTTCTTCACTGTCTCTAAGGTGGGTTTCTGCTACACCATATACTACAAAATTTCCAGTTTGCAGCTGCTCCTGAATTTCATCCCATTTAATTCTACTTCTACCCCCTTGCATATTAATGAAGGCCAAATTTACGGGTTGTTTCTTTTTCCTCCTCCGTGCCTTCGTCCTGCCCTTCCTCCCTCCATCTTTGTCTCCTACTTCTCGGTATGCAGGGGCAATCTGCTCGCCTGTAAAAAAGCTAGCGCCCTTCGCCCCATCCGCAGCCCAAGCTGCCATCCCGCTGGTGCGGTGTAATGGATGCCATCAGGCGTGAAGGGGGGGTAGTTCCTATCCCCATGTATCACCCTGTTCACATCCATGACATCGCACCTGAGGGCCTTCCCTACCTCCCAGATCATCTCATTAGCCCTCAGTACTTGGTGGGCTACATACGGGCCCTGTCCCTTGACTGCCGGCACTGTGCACAGCACTATGTGCACATTCTCAGCTGTAGCCCGTAGCTTCGCCACCCCTGTTCTTATCTGCCTGCCTAGGTTTTGTCCCCTGTTCTTCAGCACGTCATTTACTCCAGCATCCCACGAAACACAAAACGTCTTAATGACATCTTGACACAGCTCCAAACGTCCACCAATGTCTTGTGCTAGATGAATACGTTGTAAAAACGTCTCCGGGAAGAAGTTTATTAAGAAACGTTTAAACGACGTCTCCAACAAGAAGTCAGTTCAGAAACGTTGAAGGGACATTTCGAGCAAGATGCATGCTCATAAATATATATATTTCAGTATAATGATAGTCAGAACGAGGTGTAGAAACTCCCATTGCATGTTCACGTACCATACCTCAACACCGGCATTAGAGAGCTATTTAACGCGCGGAATGAACGCGATCACGACAAGCATTATTTAGTAACCTTTAAAATTGCTGTCATTGTCTTGAACATGCAGGTACATACGTATACTCGTGCGCTTAATTCTGTGCGAAGGGGTGATATACCGAGCACGATTGACATCCGTCCGACTGTACAATGCATGCTTGCTATGCTCCTTTCTTCTGATGCCTCTTTCATCTCACAGTTGTTCAAAGCGGGGTGGAATTAAGCTACGCGAACGCAAGGCAACGACTACTGAAAGTAATGTTCCCACGCGCTCGCGATCCAACAATTAAGCCCAATTTCCGTCACTTCGTGCTCGCAATTCCGCTCCACAGTAAACGATTAACGAGATGCTTTTAACTCACATCTAACGACGCGTTTTCGAAGTTAAATCTTCAACCAAGCTTGTATATTGCATCAATGCAAAAGTTCGTATGCCTCTATTCTGCATAAATGCCAAAAGTTGAAACTATAAACGCCTAGCAGCATCATAAACAAAGCAGCAGCTTGGCAGCCATGTTGGCAGCATACTGTGCCTTGACTTGGCTGCATACGGCTGCCTAAGTCGAGTATCTTTTTCTAAATCCTCCTCACACAAAGTTTAAAAATAAAATGCCTATCTACAATTGTTTTAATTAAAACCAACTATTCGAAAGTTTTTTTGAAGTTTAATTTGTTAACAATTGTTTTTTAGCAATTTTGTCACTTGCCAGTTTACCGGTTTACCCGCATAGCGGTGTTGCTATCGCGTTGTTGGATTTGGCGCCTTTTGTACGTCTTTTGTTCTGGTTGTCTGGCTGGCTAGCCTCGCTTTGGCAACACCTGCTGCTATCGTCTGAAAACGGCGAAAACGGGAAGTGTAGTGCCGTATGGGAACCGTCATCCTGCAAAAGTAAGTGCTGTTATACTTGACTTGCTTTTGTGAGGCCGTGAAAATACGGCGATGGAAAGAAAGAAGAAAGCCCTAAGCGCCCTGTCACGCCGGCAAAAGCACCGACGACTAGATGCAGCTGTAGAGCCACTAATGCGCAGCATAGAAGGAGAGAGTGCTCTACAAAACGAACCGTGTTTCAGTGCATCAACTGAACAAAGCCTGGTAGGTTGTGGCCGACCCTCAGCGAGTGACATCGGCCGTGCAGCGTCAACTGAACAATGTGTAGTTGATATTCGCGACTGCGAACCTTCAACTAGTGGCTTCGGCCATACTGGCGCAGAAAGCACCTCTCGTGGTTCTTTTGAGAGCACATCAAATGAGCAGAACATTGATGTTGATTTTATTTCCGCGGTGGGGGATGTCGGCGAGCATAATATGGAAGACATAGGTTCCACAATTATGCCTTCATTCTCAGCTACTCATGAATCGGAGCTAGCAATTGGTGACTACAGCGAACGAAGTGTTAGTGACCCTAGCTCTGAGAGCTCGGGTGGTTGTTTAGATGATCTGCTCCAAATAGCCCAGAAACTAGCGAACTGGGCGTGCGAGGAAAACGTTTCACTAAAGGCGCTTTCTTCGCTGCTCAAGTTGTTGAAGACGCACACGTGCTTCGCAGAGCTGCCTTCCGATGCACGAACTCTGCTTAAAACGCCGCGTTCTGCTGAGATAAAAAGTTGTGCTGGGGGATCGTACGTCCACTTCGAAATCGCGGAGAGCTTGAAAAGCATCTTGGGTAAATTGCCTGACAGAGCATTACTCCCGCAGAGCATCGGACTAATGTTTTTTATTGATGGCCTTCCACTCGCTAAAAGCTCCCAAAGTCAGTTTTGGCCGATCCTTGCCAGAGCAGATGACCTCCCAGGTACTGGTGTTTTCCTTGTAGGATGCTATCATGGCTACAAGAAACCTGCATCCTTAAATGATTACCTTGGCCCATTAGTCTCTGACTTACTAGAACTTTTGAATGAAGGCATTCAAGTTGGCGACAGGACATATTCAGTAACTATCAAGGGATTTGTGTGTGACGCCCCAGCGCGAGCTTTCATTTTAGGCACTAAGCTACACTCAGGTTATTATGGCTGTGGGAAGTGCCAGCAGAAAGGGGAGTATGTGGATGGGAGAGTAGTGTTCCCAGAGACAGAGGCGCCATTGCGTACTGACAGTGACTTTGCCCAAAAAACTCAGGAAGAACACCACGTTGCAGATACCCCTCTCTCTGCATTGCCAATTGGCTTAGTTTCACAATTTCCATTGGACTACATGCATTTGGTTTGTATTGGAGTGACAAAAAAATTGATATTAATGTGGATGCGAGGTTCATTGGCACATCGTTTGCCTTCTTCTTCAGTTGACAAAATCTCACAACAGCTGCTTGTGCTGGCAGGCACCCAGTGCGAGGAGTTTGCTCGTAAAGCACGATCCTTAAGGGATATTGACAGGTGGAAAGCAACTGAATTGCGTTGCTTTCTTCTCTACTTTGGCCCTTCAGTACTCCATGATGTGTTGCCCAGAAAGCTGTACTCTCATTTCCTAATTTTACATGTTTCAATAACTATTCTTTCATGCACTGACATGTGTCGTCAGTATTGTAACTATGCAAAAGACCTCCTTGTTTGCTTTGTTACGCAATTCAAGGCATTGTATGGAAAGCAGAACCTTTCATACAATGTTCATTCATTGGTGCATTTGTGTGATGATGTTGTCAACTATGGTGCACTTGACAATTTTAGTGCATTTCCTGCCGAGGATTACATGCGTCACCTGAAGAAGTTAGTTAAACACTCTAAGAGGCCACTAGAGCAGCTTGGTAATCGCATTGCTGAACGTATGGCTACTGGAACCTTCTTTAGTGTAAAGGAGCAATCTCAGCAAGAAGTAAAATACTCTCAGACACACAGCAACGGCCCACTGGTAGAACACTGCTTTGGTCCACAGTTTCATGTTGCAACTCTGCCACACTTCACTTTGAGGACATCACTGGGCAACAACATTTGCATTGTGGCTGATTCAACTGTGGTCATGATCGTAAACTTTGCTCATGATGATCATGGGCACAAAGTGATAATTGGAAAGAAGCTGAAGGTTCTTGGTGATTTGTACACAACTCCCTGTGCATCATCCAAATTGGGAATTTTCATTGTCAGAGAAACTGACAGGCCTCTTCAGTCATGGAAGGTCACTGACATCAAAACAAAGTGTGTCCTGATACCTTTTGGAGAGTCTAAGTATGACTATGCCATTTTTCCACTTATTCATTTAATCAGCACTTGAATGGATCCTACAAGCACTGAATGGGCAGTTGTTTACTTTGAGTGTAATTGTGCATGAAACTGCTTTACTCTTTCAGATCTTGATATGTGCCTGTGATGTAGGTGCATTTAATTTGATATTTGCCTTGTGTGCATGCGGCAGGCTGTATGTCTCCTTTATCAAAAACCTTTGTGAATGTTCACCTGTTGGCATGGTGTCAATTATGTGCTGCTGCTTTGTAGAATGCTTGCCATCCTGTTACCTTGTATTGCTACATGTGGCAAATTATTTGTACTGTGGTCTGCCTACTGCATTGACATGTTTTTTTTTGTGTGTGTATGTGTGTGTGTGTGTCCATGTGCCTTTAAATGGCACTAGTAGGACCCCTCTCAATGCAGTGTATGTACACATGTGGAATGGTTAGATGTGAAATGTACATAAATTAACAGAAATGCTGTTCTGGTATGTGTAGGCAGTTCATTTCAGTGGTTATTATGTAAGTCTTTTATCTGTACATTTGTGATGTTGGCACACATCTAAGATATGTGCCTATGTGTTGTACATATTCTGTGACATCTTTTTGTGTGTTCATTTATGGTTGCTGGTATACCAGACTGAAGTCGGTTGTATCTCATTTAATTGTGTTTTTGCTCAGCTTGCAAGGATATAAGGGTATCTGTGACATTTTACTTGTGACTTTTCCTCCTGTTCCTAGTGCAGTGACAGCACACAGACATATCCATGTGCTATGTGATGTGATGTTAGTGCATGTTCTGCGCCAGAATTTTTAATTTCATCTCTGGGTGTGAAAAGTGCCCTTTCTTCAGGAAGCCAACTTGATTAGCAGTAATTTTGTTTGATGTATCTATCTCTTAATAGGATATGTATGCTATAGTGCATTTTGTGGAAGGAAACAGTGTTGCTGTGGTGGCATCCAACTGGCTTGTAGAAAATGGCACAAAATGCCTTTGGCCCACAACAAAAAATACTGCACTTATCCAAAAGCTCGTGAAGACACGACTGGAGCTTGACGTCAATTCTTCCGAAGTGTATGATGTCAAGGTGATCAGGAAAACAGGTACGACACAGACAGCATTGACAACTAATCTTCGTAAATTGTGACCTTCTATTGTTCTTGAATACGTGAAGTTATAGCAAATGTAATGTGCCATTGGGACTATATAATTAGGACTTTCTTCCTCCTCATGGTTTTGCAGAATATTCTTGTTCTTAAGACTGATATGCTATAGTTTGATACAACTCAAGAAAAAAAAGTGGCAGGTGCCACTCAAAGGAGGCCGTTCAGCAATGACGTCTACTGGTTTTTTGAAATTGTTACGGTTAATCCTTCGATTGTCTTGTACTGAGCTCTTGTTTTCCTCAATTGGCTGTTGTCCTCAACTGCTTGGCACTGTGTGTTGCTGCACTCCAAGGCAGACAAAGGTCCGCCTCCTTCCCTTTCACTTCTAGCCTTTGCTGTGGAGCCATAAAAGCTGTCTATGAGTATAACACCTCTAAGTGGAGCCTTGTTTAATGATTTTAGGGGCAAGACCCAGTGTTTTCTTGAGTTATATCTGACTATAGCAGTTGAACAATTTGTTAGTAAATGTATGCCATAAATTGAATTGTTGCAATTCTTTATACTTCTACAAACAGTATAAAAATATAAAATTACATTAATGAGGAAAGCGGCACATATTTGACATTGCCAAGCTTTGGCTTTATTATTTATAAGTGTCACTCTCTATTTCAGCATCGTATGATGAAGCAAGGCGAAAACTGCCAAGAGCAGAATACACTGATGATGAGAGTGCAACAACGGATCAAGGTGAGTGTGTCTTTAATTGTGCTAAAGATACCTTTGTCTAACATTTTAATGGTTTTCACAGAGAAAGGAAGAGGCAAGCGGCGAAGGATAATTTTGAAACCATACTCATCTGACGAGTCGGATCAGTCAGAAGTGGGAGCAGAGGAACTTGATGTACCAGAGGCACCACTTCAGTTGCGAAGGTAGTCAGTTGTTATGTGTAATGTAATGTGGCTGATTTTTACATTTGGTATCTTTAACAGGAATGCTCTGATAAGAGAGGAGAAGAATGGTAAGTTTATTTGCATTTGACATACGTTGCTAGTTTGTTGGAGGCAAGTCTGAAACTTGAGACTCATCAGTAGGGAATAATTTGAATGTTCTGTGTTAACAGAGGAGGGCTATTAAAGTGTTCTAGACCTTTGGTTTTGCTTAGATATGTTACCTCAGTATTCACAAACTTTGGAGCATTTAAACTTCAGGATTGGATACCACGGTACGGTGACCTTTGGCAAATTTTTTTTTCCAAACTCATGCAAACATGTTTACTTTCCTCCATTACTCTTCAAATAGTGTTCATTTGCTTTTCAAGGTTAGTAGTGAAAGGCTTGCTGGGCTGCAGTGCACGCAGACATGGATGAAAGACAGAAGCCCACATAAATAAGTATTTTCCTTTAGTTCTCGTCCATGTACACTGCAGTGTAAGAATGAAGCCACACTGTCTTGCCCTCTGAGCATCCTCTTGAAACTTCATTTGCTTATGGACAATGATGGAACTGACAACCAAACTATATACACGTCTTTTGGTTTCCCAATACCCAATATAGGAAACAAGCTATGTGCAGCATCTTCCTCTAATCCTGGTAAGAAGTTAACTGCAGGTACTGTTTTGAGAGCCCTCATAATCAAGATATACATTTTATGTCAAAATGTGCAGGAGAAAGTCATTTAGCATTTGCTGCATCACCTGAGCCACACCGTACTGGTGAGGGATGCCCATTTTGCATAATACTGTTTTGGTAGATATTGTAAATATTGGTAATTTTTTTACTTCAAGCTTTTTCTTGTTTTATTTTCTTGCAGATTCACTACAGCATGCAGCATTTCATTTTGAAGGTAATAGAAAATGGTCTCGTGGCATACTTTTTGGCTGATACTGGTGATATGGACATCTTTTTTTATGCTTTCGACATGATAGTGAAGAAAGCTACTTGCATGCTATTCTTTTGTCTGAGCCTTGCCATAAAGGTAAAATATTAATTTTGCGTGACACTGTCTTAAACTTTTGTATACGTGTAATTTCATATATTATTTTTGTTTTCATGCGAATTAGTTGCTGCAGCTTGTGTATGACTGTTTCAATGGCTATAAGTGAGACATCTTGACGGCTCAGTCTTGAAATAGCTTCAGTGTTGACGTTAGAACACTGTTTGCAATATGCTGCTGAGCTGCCTTTGTTCGAATTATATCTTCTGTTCATAGTGTATCTGATTTATGAAGTAATTAGATAGTTAACCTGTAGGGTGTTATATAGTAGTAATAGAGGCATCACAAACACTAATCAGTGTTTGTAACTGTATTCGCTTTTCTTGCTTCTCAGGTACAAGCACATTTGTGAGCGGCATTTTGAGGTTCTGCTGCTGACTTATTTTTTTTTTCCTTTGTCGTCTCTTTTTTTTTTCTTTTGTTTGTTCCTCACAGACCCGCCACAAGGACTTCGGTTCAGTCGACAAGGTGAGCAATAGGCTGTCATGCATCCTCAGATATATGTGTAATAGTGCCTCTCTAGGTGGCTGCCAATAACTACTTGCTTGCAGATTCACCCGTATATTGATGAAGGCCAGTAGCACAAATTTAGTGTCCTTCAGTGTGATGTGCCTCACAGCAAGCAGTGCAGATTTTGTAATTGAAATCCATTTATCATCTGTTTAACCAGATATTGCTACTGATCCTCATAAAGAGCATTGCAATAATAGCACCAAATTTGCTTGCCGTTAACTGAACCAAATATCTTTCAATATCAGCAAATAATACTGCAGTCAGATTTGATGCACTAATTTCATGCTCTTTGAACTGGCAGTAGTCATCATAACCATCTGTGGACTGAAGTATGAGTTTGTTCTTTCAGGTGAAATGAGCAGAGCTCGATCAGTCAACCTCACACGGGAAGAAGGTATCTGAGAGGAATCTTATGTTCATTTCTTTCTGAAATCTTGCAAACATTAATTTTTTTTTCATGAAAGGTCTTACCAGTAGTACATAAAGCATAAATATTTTTGTGCAGAGCCTTGGGTGTCACAAACAGAAAGTTGCCGTGGTGAGTCAGAACGGCTCATGCTTGCATGCTGCAGCTTGCATGTATGCATTCTGTATGCAAAAGGACTGAGCCACTATGCAAAGACTGCAAGTAACATTAATTTTTGCTTTTAACATTTAGGAAATGAAGAAAGTTCGGAGTCCTTTGGGAAAAGGGAGATGGCTTGTAAGTGCTCTTGAAATGATGCTTGTTTTCTGCTTATTTTGTGCCAAATTTTGCATATAAATGTAGTACTGTGTTTGTGCCTGTTGAACCATTATTTAGCTCTATTTGCTTCCTGCTTTATTTTTGCTCTCGCCCAGTGCATAATTTTTTCACCTTTATTTTATTTCACTTGTTTAACCTGGTGGCATCTGCAAAAACACCAGCAGTTTTACAGTTTTCCATCTGGCCAGCTTTTGCTTTATATTCATTGTTAGGGAAACAATGCCAATTGGTATATGAAAGAATGAAGAAATATTTACAGGACAGCTTTTCATGCATTGTGTGCATACTTATTTTTAGTACAGTCACTTTGTATCCTTTGTCAGTGGTTGCTTTATCATATTGCTCTTTGTTACATTCAGTGCTTTACTTTTCATGTTTCAGTGACTACAAAGACCATACTGAAAGAACTCGCATTTATCAAAGAACAGAATAACCAGATTCTGAAAGCTCTGTGCCAGCGGCACGTAGACACTGAGATTGGGGAGCCACTGCTTGAACGTGTTTTTCCTTTGGTCGCTCTCGTTGGCGTGGATGAACTTGAAGACAACATCAAAAACTCGCGGCTAGCTCGCAAGGAACTGGTGAGTGCTTTTAATTTATAGTCGGCTAACCATAATTCGTGCCGATTTTTTAATAGTGCAAGAAGCTATCCCTTATTGTCGGGAGCAATGTTCGTACCACGACGGCAAACATTATGAAATACCTGTTTCATGACTGCGTTGGTATCCTGTTCAGTCTTTATGGACAGAAGGGGAAGAGGCGTCTGCTTGACACTGAGCTGTATCAAGTAATAGTGGGTAAGTGAATCCTGCATTTGTGTTTTGCATTTATTAGGCTTTGCCCTAGTAATCTGCCTGCTATCAATTCACTTGTTTATTTTAGATTTTTAAATAAACATTTGAAACAATACCACATAGCCCAGTATGGTAGTTCATTGATGAGGTAAAAATTGAAGACTACTGGCACCAAGTTTTGTGCATGCCAAAGTGTGTTGTTACATTTTGGACAACTTAGTTGTGTGCTTGCACTTCTGTGAATACTTCAGTTATCAGTAGAATTTACTCGGTGCTGTTTATCATCCCGCTTGACTTGTGTTCTACAGTCTATTCGAAAACATCCCACTACTTCTTTGGCATCTGACGCAGACATTCGTGCTGGGATAATGGCCTGGCTAAAGAACTGCCAGGCTCGCCTGAACACTGCACAAAAAAGGTGCGCATTTTTGTATATATTGTTTGAAGATGACTTTTTGTTCTGTGCAGCTTTTTTGCCTACAGCAAAGTGGACATGTGCAATATAGAGCTTAATGATTAGATAAATGATTATCTAAAAGCTATTAGTGAGCATTGCTGATTACTTATTACCATGTCATTTCTCACAAGCTTTTTCTGCAGAGATAGCATTGTCGGTGCCTATAAATTGGAAATTTATAGCCGTATAGCTAGTTTATGATCAGACGTGAAAATCTGCAATATTCTAATTCTGTACTTGTCATATAGCACATCTTTTAGTTTCAAAAGGTGCTGTAAATATTTCATTGAGTAATGTGCTGTAATTAATATTTTACAGTCGCCGACTGCAACACCGCATGTTTCACTGCAACATGCTTCATACAACTAATGTATATGAACTCCTGAAATTTCGGTTGCATCATCGCAACAGATTGCTCGATTTTTCATACTTCATTCGCATTCCCTGCGGCACCACTGCTAATTGCCATGCCTCCATATAATATGTATTGTGGAGGGTCATTATTCCAGGCTTCAAGGGGGTCAAAAATGTGATTATATAAAAAAGTTTTAAGCTAGAAATATGGGGCCCTGTGTGCAGCGTGACGCAGTAGCTGCACATATCGACTCAACGAACCGGCAGTGGCAGGTTTGTTTTCATGTCTACACTGTCTAAGCCACCGTGTTGGCCTTCGAGGTGCCGACAGCAGTACAGCCATCGAACGCTGGTTACCGCCTGTCTGTGTAAGCATTGTGCAGCATGACCGTCAAGCATCAGACTGGGCTTCTGACCCGTTCCTCCATCATAGTGGAAATCAGAAGCTTATGTTAAGTGATTTCTTATACAAAATTCCATTTTTTGTTCGTTTCGACATGCCCTACAGAGGCCGAAAAGTCGGATTGACGACCATATTATTATTATTATTTAGGGCCTATTTTCAGCACTTTCCTGAAACATGGAGGAAATACTTCATTTTATGTAACATAAGCATGTAAGGGAACTAATTTGTAATGCGACTTGTGACTGCTTTAAGTTGTTTTGTGCCATTTTGTACTGTTTTGCTTCCTTGAGCTTGTCTGAACATCTATTCTGCATCAGGTCTGGTGCCATTCCAAACAGTGAATGATGTGTTCGAAAATGCCTTAGTGTGGCTGAGCTTGTCACGTTTATGGTAAGTTTATGCATTGGCATTTGCGCATTCTGCTAAATGTTTCAGTTCAGTGCAGACTTTATTGCATCTACGGTTAGCTGTAAGCCATTTTTTTATGCAGGACTACCGGTGTGGATGGTTCTGTTTGCATATACGGTATGCCAGTGCATTTTGATTAGGCGTCGGTGGCCTCGGCTCTCTTAAGGTTTGTTTTGTTTGTGCAGGTTGATTGAAATTTGTTTTCAAAGCACTCTGGAAGACGTGGTAAGTCGTCGCACACAGCTTAGACTGCACACCTCATGATGCAAGTTGCCAAAAATTTTTTCTTTTCATGCAGGACCAATTGTGCGGAATAGCTTTTTTGGATTTACTGAGTTGATGGTAGGTCGTTGCGTTTTAAAGTGATGCCAGTCACCTGAACTCATTATTTTTTTTATCTCTGCAGGTCAATTAATATTTTTGTCTCCAACGCCGCCAGGGAAGGCAGCTCTTAATGTTTATGGTACGTCAGTGCACTTAGCTCAAATGCCACTACTTGCAGCTCACTTCATAATCTTGTGTATCTTTGCAAGCCGTGGAATTTTTTTTTCTTGCAGGACCCCCTGTGTGGATGGTTCTGTTCGCATTTATGGTAAGCCCGTGCATTTTGATTAGGCGTCTGTGGCCTTGGCTCTCTTAAAGGTTGTTTTGTTTGTGCAGGTTGATTGAAATTTATTTTCAAAGCACTCTGGAAGACGTGGTAAGTCGTCGCACACAGCTTAGACTGCACACTTCATGATGCAAGTAGCCAGAAATGTTTTATTTCCATGCAGGACCAATTGTGCGGAATAGCTTTTTTGGATTTACTGAGTTGATGGTAGGTCGGTGCGTTTTAAAGTGATGCCAGTCACCTGAACTCATTATTTTTTTTATCTCTGCAGGTCAATTAATATTTTTGTCTCCAACGCCACCAGGGAAGGCAGCTCTTAATGTTTATGGTACGTCAGTGCACTTAGCTCAAATGCCACTACTTGCAGCTCACTTCATAATTTTGTGTATCTTTGCAAGCCGTGGAATTTTTTTTTTCTTGCAGGACCCCCTGTGTGGATGGTTCTGTTCGCATTTATGGTAAGCCTGTGCATTTTGATTAGGCGTCTGTGGCCTCGGCTCTCTTAAGGTTTGTTTTGTTTGTGCAGGTTGATTGAAATTTGTTTTCAAAGCACTCTGGAAGACGTGGTAAGTCGTCGCACACTGCTTAGACTGCACACTTCATGATGCAAGTAGCCAAAAATGTTTTCTTTCCATGCAGGACCAATTGTGCGGAATAGCTTTTTTGGATTTACTGAGTTGATGGTAGGTCGGTGCGTTTTAAAGTGATGCCAGTCACCTGAACTCATTATTTTTTTTATCTCTGCAGGTCAATTAATATTTTTGTCTCCAACGCCGCCAGGGAAAGGAGCTCGTAATGTCTATGGTAAGTCAGTGCACTTATCTCAAATGCCACTACTTGCAGCTTACTTCATAATTTTGTGTATCGTTGCAAGCTGTGAAATTTTTTTTCTTCTTGCAGGACCCCTGTGTGGATGGTTCTGTTTGCATTTATGGTAAGCCCGTGCATTTTGATTAGGCGTCGTTGGCCTCGGCTCTCTTAAAGGTTGTTTTGTTTGTGCAGGTTGATTGAAATTTGTTTTCAAAGCACTCTGGAAGACGTGGTAAGTCGTCGCACACAGCTTAGACTCCACACTTCGTGGTACAAGCTGCAAAAATTATTTTCTTTTTATGCAGGACCCATCGTGTGGAGTGGCTTTCGGCTTTACTGAGTTGACGGTGGGTCGCTGTGTTTTACCGTCGGTGTATTTTAAACTGATGCCAATCGCCTCAACTTATTTTGATATTTTCAATCTGCAGGTCAATTAAAATTTTGTTTCCAGGACCACCAGGAAAGGCAGTTACTAATGTTTACGGTAAGCTTAGTTACCACTACCTTCAGCTCACTTCATAGTTGTGTATCTCTGCAAGTTGCGGGAGTTTTGTTTTCATGCAGGACCTCCTCAGTGGACGGGTCTGATTGATTTTACTCCGGTAAGCCAGCGCACTGTGCAGAGATGCCAATGACCTGAAGTTTCTTTTTTGTGCCTGTGCAGGTCATTTGGCTTTTTTGCTTCTGCAGAAGATGCTCAGCTGCTGCAAGAGTCTATATAGTGTTAATTGATTTGACAGTTGCTTTTTGTACATTCAGTACAATAAAAAAGTTACGCAGATTGAAGAAGCATGTGTTCTTGGTGCACTAGCATGTGTGTTCACATTGAGTGTAGAATTGTAGCCCTCAGTTCCTCATGTGAAGTCACATGTACAGCGCATTGCTTGACGAACAGGTTTTTTCTCAATTTATTTTAAAGTACTTAAGCTACAAAAAAATTGGAAAAATATGGGTGAATTGCTAAAGGTTTGAATCTTGAGCAGCGGACAGGCACAGCAGGAGATGGCACAATATCGATAGATGGTATAGACGCACCAATAAAATTTGCAAGATTATTTAAAGACGCCTACTAGCACAGCTATAGTATAGCTAGAGCTAGAAGCAATGTCTAAAACAGGTATAGAAAGTTTCTAGGTGAGAAGTTCTCCAGACTTCTACTAGCGTAGCGTTAGCACAGCTATTCCGGAGCTACAGGAAGGCTTGTAGCCTTGGGGTCTAAAGAACGTCTCAACTGGAACTTCTTTTAGAAGTGCCCATTTCTTGGCTTAGACATTTACTAGATGTCAATTAGCCCCTTTTGTGTTTCGTGGGATGGATGACTACCAGGTTGTCTCCTTCTCTATTTTCCCACAGCATATCCCTTGTCCTCTCCACTACCTGCCCAAAACACTCGCCCGGCCTGCTTTCCACTTGTACTTTCTCAGTAAACTTCACTGTCTTTAAGACTGCCTTTTTAATTCTCGTGACATTAGAGCTCCCTACCACCCATACCCTCTTGCTGCCGGCTCCTGTCTCTTCCCTGTCAGTGGTATCCAGTCCCTGCTGTCTCGACCCCTGTGTCCCCTCTTCCCTCCTGTTACCATCGGGGCTCGTGTCCCCCATAATCGCTACATTCTCCCTGCGCGCCCCCTGTGACGCGTCCGCCCCCTCGTCGTCCAGGGTGGCATTACTGCCTGCATTCTTGTGGAGTGCCTTCCGTCCCTCTGCCTGTCTCTTTGTCCACTCTTCCACCTGATCTTCCAATCTGCTTGCCTTATCGCGTACCTCTCTCAACTCGCGCTGTAGGTTCTCCACCCTGACGCCCCACTCCTTCTCGACTCTTGTCTCAAACTCCGCCTTTCTCTTCCTTTCCTCCTGAAGCTCCTTCCTCATCCGTTCTACCTCCTTGGTCAGCTCCCCCTCTACTTTCTCCACCGCCGTGCATATTTTGCATTTCAAGCTGGCCTCCTCAGCTTCCATCATGCTCTCAAACCCTGTCTCGTCCAGGAAGCACCAGCGCTCACACGTTCCGCACTGGACGAGATCCCCAGGATCCCCACCCTTTGCTTTCCTGGCCGGCCGCCCCATAGCCTCAACACTGCGACAGAATTCGCCTTGCTCAGAAAATTTTTCCGGACTAGGCCTAAATACTTTTTCCTAGCGCTGTTCTATGTTATTTAAGCAATTTAAGTCCTATATGTTTTCACTTCCCTGTCTCTGATCTTAAGCTAAATTATAATCTAAATTTGCCGCCACTATACGATTACATATAAAAACTGGTAAAAGAAAAGTACTCAGCTTCGGCTTCGGTCGTCCTTCGGCATGGCTGCTGCTCGTCGCTAAGCCCATACAACAGGGTTAACAGCTAGAGTATTCTCAGTGTGGTGCGGCTTTGCTCAGCGATGTTAATGAAAGTATCGACATTTTATATAACAACTGCCTAATCGTCTTGAATATTGCTTCATAAAGTACTGTACAGCTTAATTTTTACTTACCTCGTGCATTCCACAGCTGCTGCAGCTAGCACGTGGCCAGCGTCGTTCTCTCCAGTGCTGAGGCTACAATATACACCGCGGCTTTGTGCCGCTGTGTATTTTTTTTTTTTTTATAAATGCATCACATTTCGAAGGTTATAGTCGTCATCCAAGGATCACTTAACTCGAGAGCACGGGAAAAGGCAGAAGTGTACGCACCTGGATTCGATGCCATGTATAACGCCGTGTTTTTTTTTTTTTTCTTTTTTACGAAAGCATCCTACGCGTTAGGCGTCCTAGACAAGGTTCAAGTGCAGTGTGCCTTTGTATAGTAACCATGTATGGGGTGAGCGGATGCCATGTTTTCAGTTCACTTTTGTTGGCTGTTTCTTAAATAAAAATTGTCATTGGTCTTGTGTCTGTAACTGTGTCTAAAGAGCTGCTCTAGCCGAACCACGTACGTAGCGGAGCGATGGATTGCACCGCGGCAGTATGGCTTTGTTCCAAGTTTAACAAAACAGTTGAGGCCAAATCAAAATCGGAAATGACCATTTCCAACTTGGATATCGGCCCCCAGTCAACAATTTGGAGTCCAATTCAATGGCAACAGTTCAGCTCTGTGCCAACATTTCGTGCAATTAAGGGAGTCGAAATTGTGGAAATGGCATGCATTTGTGAACATCAAACATGCTTCACATCCAATTAACAGGTCATGCAATGCTAATATAAAAGCTCAATATTCTATCGGGGAACTCTATGAAATCTGCTAGAGCATGGAGCACACGTTCGTAGAGATATTTTTTTTTAATTACCAGCACTCGCAAAGGTATTGGAAATAATTGAATCAAGTCCCATTCAAGGAATCAGATGAACAGTAACAAAAACAAATCATCCTCTATATATTTTGTTTAGTACCTCAATGAAGAGTATTAGGCACACTTTGCTGAATTTGTACATAAATGACATAATTCATATTGACAATAGTGTTCAGCTCATCATGTATGCTGATAATAGTGTGTTTATTACTGGCTTTGATCTCAATGAGACTGTTTTACATTGAAATTATTTACTTGAAAAATCGTTTTCCTGGTCCAATTTCATGAAGAAATAAACACAGAAAAACTGTTTTGTTTTAAGTCTGAAATAAAAAAAATGATGTAAGAGATGGCTACCGATCTATAAAAAAAATATTGACCTTGTAGAAACTCGCATAAGTCTTAGTGTGAATTTTTTTCATTTGAGATAGGAAATTCATATAAACAACACTGCAAATAAAAAAAAAGATTTCTTCAATGAGTGAGCTTTACCTTGATGTGGTACTGTCATTGCCTTTAATTATGCAAGTCCCCACAGATAAGGTATTGCAGTTTTATGTGGGCAAGCACCACAAGAGCAAATATCAATAAAATGATAATTCTCAGTAAATTAAATGTGTGTTTCTTACATAACCGATATTGACTGCCGGTTTACGACATGACACCTCCGTCAGAATACAGTGTAATTATCTTTAACTATGAATGCCACTTGTTGCATGTTTCCTATTTTTCTTGGCAGGACAATAAAAGCTTTCTTTGCTCGATGGCACTGCTGCAATTTAGAGTCACTCCATTTTTAACTCAAAACTCCAACCTCTGGTTTCTCCCGCACTTTCACACTTGGTGCAACCTGCAATCAATAAAACACAATCTAATGGTCTTACATGAATGAACTTAAACAAGCATTCCTGAAATTGTGAAAACAGTTATGAATACACTTTTTATGGTTGTAAAATAAAAAATGTTGCAAAGTTAAAGAGCGCTGCAGAATCTGCATTGGAGCAATGCAAAAGAACGGATATGCTGCTGCAACATTACATCACCCTCCATCGATTGACACCACTCAATAACCTCCACCACTTCTCAATTACTCACAACTGCTGCGGACATGATTTTGCAGACACGTTCTGCGGATGCGGTGTGCGGACGCGGTCTGCGAACAGAAATCTGTGAAATCTGTGCGTTTGCCAGCGCTGTGTTAATGTATTTTATGTTATCACTTATACTACTTGAGAATTCATTTAGTATTCTATCAGTGTGTTGTGTTACCTTGCTAACAAGTTTCCTTATATCTTCTTTGCATGTGTTATTGTATGTAGTTGTATCCCCCCTACAATAATGCCTCATGGGCGCTGTAGGTACTTACAATAAATAAATAAATAAACATAGCGAAGTAATACTTTCGCATTAATAGATCTTCTAGACATAGGGTCTCTAATTCTTGCACTTTTTTTAAATAATGTGTAAATTTTTTTATCCTACTCTGCAGCTAACGTCTGCTGCTCCTTTGTAAATGGGTCCAGGACCTAAGTGCATGAGTTGCTCTCTGAAACATTTAATTTAGCTCTCGAGACTATCTAATATGCTCGAATTGAAATCATTGACTCCAGATTGGACTTTGAAATTAGTTGCAAAATTTTTAACTGCAAAGCCTATTGAAATCTAATATGTTTGGGTGTATTTTTACTAGGGAGCGAAATGCACCAGCTTCCTTTATCATCTTAGCCAGCGCACACACAATGCATCATTGAAATGTAGTTTGAATTCCAGTTTCACCATGCATAACAATTGTCCATTCAGTTTGAATGTTCATTAGGAATATCAATTCTAATCCGTAAGATGACCATAACTTAGCAGCCCATAATAAAAATAAATTCCTTCTTTACAGAGAGTTAAAACTATGCAGTTGGGACTAAGTACTTATTCCAGCTGGGAGGTCATTTGGAAACTGGAAGACATTTGATTATGGAAATTCAATTAGGACTGAAAATTCTAATTGGAAAGAATGAAAAGATGCCTAAATGGAATGAGGGCTTCTAGAGAAAGTGTAAATTCTGGAAACTCAATTGGATAATACAAGACTGTTTAGCAGGATCTAGAACACATCTTTTACAAATGAACACTTGAAACTTAGAGCACTGGCTGATGCTCACCGCCGCAGCTTTCAGAATAACTGACAGCATGGTCAAAACTACAGTAGGCGTTATTGCAGTATACACCAGTGTTGTCACTGCGAAGTGAAGAGCCACAAAGCAGAGGACTGCCATCCTTACTACTGCCAATATAAAAGTCCTTCTCAGAGCCACCCTACTGTTTCCTGGCAGATCATGGGCCTTCAACTTCATCGTCATGTTTTCTCATTTTTAGTCTTTTGTAGGATGTATTGGGCCTTCGGTGGTCTGTCATGCAACACTGCATGACTAATCCACTGAGTGCAAAGCCGTTAACCAACAGAGATATCCTTTCACTTCATGTGCGGCACACAAACATCACGCATAAAAGAGGCCACATGTCACTATTCCATCTTTCTTTACACTTTCTTTCTTTAGCACACTCTAAAACCATTCCTGTAAAACGCTAGAGCTTCTTTTATGCAAAGTGACACGGCAATTATTGTAGCTTGAAACATTTTCAAAATGAAAAAATAAATGCATGAGGCGGCTCACAACCATTTTTTTTTTTTGCAAAATTGTGTTGCTTCATAGGCAGTAACTTGAACAACACTGACAACATTTCTACATTACTTTGAAACAACCCAGGCAAAAATCCTAACTGATGTAAATGGTTTAAGGAACAAACTTCCAGTTCATACCAGTTGGATAACAATGGATCCCCAACTGGAATTCAACTGGGATCAACATTCATGCGTATGAGGTACCCGTTGCATGCGAGCCTTGCTACCTGTTGATGGTTTATAACTCAGAAAGAACACAAAAACGAGGGCACAAGTGCAGATAAGGCGCATGTTTGCAGTCTCCATGACCGGTTGTATTCGTTCCTCTGTATCCCATGAGAGCACTCCATTTCTAACCCCCAATGGCGTAGGTCTGCGATATCCGGTGCATTAACGTGGGGAACCCCCCCCCCCCCCCCCCCCTTCTTCATGAACACACCTGAGCGCAATACCATCAACTACTTTGTCGTCAAGGCTTTCTTCGATTGGGGAAGTTCGTTTTTCGTATCGCACAACATGGTGCAAGCCGAGGCATTTTTTCCCTTCATTTCTTAAGACTTCAACGTAACAAGCATACCCCACAACTGATAATAAGCTGTATTATGAGGGGCATATGTCATATTTTTTCTTTTCTTAAGAAAGGTGCATTTGTGAGGAACTAAGTAGAGGTTTTTGACAGATGAATTTCTAGATTGGGACCACTCAAATAAAAGGGCATATAAAAACTACAAGAATTGCAAACTTTGAGCATCTAGAAATACTTGGTAACACGCACAGTAACTAAAAAGTGGCAAACTGGCAGATGCGACCAGGATTATAACACGGTGCCATTGTGAACAATTTCGTTTACATCAGGCATAGCGCAGTGCCAGCAAAAGCCTTGAGAACTGGCCAATGTGCTGTATTGTAGTTCATATTTTTTATGCTTCCACAAACTCTTCATAAGGACTGTTGAAAGCTTTGAACATGCACAAACTTCAGTTCTCTTCTGTGTGTTCGAGTTGTCCTTTCACTATTAGCATGCTTACTTCTCAAATGGCATTTCTACGCCCATATTTGCATGTGAACGCCCAGTCTAACATTCTAGCTGGTTCGTATTTATTTTATTCTTTGTCACTGTGGCCGATGTAATTGCAGTTGTTTTGTGCATGTTCAAAAGCTTTGAACATGCACAAAACAACTGCAATTACATCGGCCACAAAATAAATGCAGTGCTTGAATATATAACAAACAAATTTGTGATGGCAGTCAGCAGTCTGTTTCAGGCTACAGGTCCAGTTAAAAATCACAATTGACACATATGACGGATGCAAAACTTGTTGCCGTGAAAGAAATGCAGAAGACGTAAGACGCTGTTTATTACATATTAGACATGCAAAGGCATGACAATAGCTGAAATGGTCCATGCGTTGCATTAGAACAAGCACTAAGTCATTAAAAGATCCATGCATCACATGGATCTCAATTTGACAGCAAACATATGCTGACACTTACAAAACATACAATGCCATTACTCTTCATGTGATATACGCTGCAATATTTTCCTGTTTTCTAAAGGCTACGCACAGTTCTGTACTGCTTAAAAAGTACACATCTTATAATGTTCCTATAGTTACCCATATACATATAACATGACCTCCTTATTAACAATGTACAACATTTCTTCTTGTTAGCCTGAAATCCTGAGGCTGAATGTTCTGAAACCCGGTTGTATTAATTGCGACTTTATGATATGCTCCATCAACTTTATTTGAGGTATGAAGGCATTATGCTCCAAGTGCAAGATGGGGATTTGCTTTATTAAACTTAATCTAAAACAAGCCCTGATCAATGTGAAATGACTGACATAGTTTTATAATAATCATAGCCCAAATGAGAATAGCATATTCATTAGGCACCTAATTGTTTTTAACAACAGGGTAACCAAAACAGTGAGAGGTCATCCTTTAATACTACAGCTTATTTAGTTTTTTTCTTTTTTTCCTAATCAAAATATCACTCCCAGCATCACAATTCTGACCTAAAAAATTTGTAGGGTCGAATGACCTAGTTCGTATCTTTGTTCCCTTTGTCCTCAAAGCTTTTTTTTTTTTTTTTTGCCCCCTACAGTCATCGACTAGCTAGCTATTGCAGCTAGGATGTGCTTATAATAGCGCCGGCGCCGCGGTGTTGCCGGCCGGCATCATATGCATTCGCCGGCGCATTAGTTTGGAGTGAGGAAATTAGGCCTTTTTAGCCAATAAGAGCGGTCCCCGAGCGCATTTCTGGTTAAAACAATTCATAATGAACTATTTCGCTTAGAAAAAGACCGAATTATATCGGGACGCGTGGCAACGGGACGGACGACCGTTGCCGACAGCCTACGCGCCTGAAAGACGTCGCACCGAGAAAGCTATTTTGCAAGGAAACGTTTTGCAAATATACGAAATGTGCAGAAGAGCGGAATCACCGCAAACATGGTGTGCAGTTGTCACTGGAAAATTCGCCCGGCCGGCCTACGAACCGGTCACACTGCGTTGGCGAACCTCGATTGTTTTTGTTGCCGAAAGGTCTCACACAGATCTAGATAAAGGAAAAGCAATTAAACTGTGATTTCCCCGGCAATTCGTGTGGTGTGACAAGCTGGTTCGGAAACCTCTTCGCGGCTCGAAGCGTGCATATGTTATTTGATGTCGCTGCCGTTTCCACGGTGTCCGCACTGCATGAAAGCTAGGCCTCGTGCCTCTCCGCCGACGGCCATCGGCTGGGCAGCTGCCGTTCGCTTGCGGCGCGCCGCCGACACCGCCGACCATGCCGCCGGGTCGCGCGCGGGCGCTCTGAAAAGCATGGGGAATCCAGGGACAGTCTAAGGAAAACACGTGCGCCCTACATTCGGACATGACATCATAAAATATTACGTAACCCATGACGTTAATTGTGACGTCATATATGACGTCATACATTTTGGGTCAATCGGCGTTTTCAGCCGAGCCACCCCTAAACACCTGAACTTGCAGAGAGCCGGCTCCGTGAACTGCGCATGCGCGCCCAGGACCAAAGTGGAAAGGAGAATATGTTGCTCTTCTGGACGGATGTGACGTCAAATAGCTTTTAGTGCTTGTTTTTTTCTAGAAGTAAGCCTCAAACCCAGATGTTCACTGAGCCGCCCAAAGTATGTCCCAAACAAGGAAGGCTGGCGCGCTTTTCAGACAACGAGCATTTGCGCTTTGCGAGCCCTAGCACCCTAGGTTGTCTATCATGCGTCGGTCTGCTGCAGTTTGCGGGCCATCATCCCGGTAGATGCAAACTCGGTGAAATGCGCAGCCCTCGGTGCAGTCCTACTGACTGCGGTGAGTCGTACATACATGCCCGCGAACTCTAAGTAAAGTATTTGTCGTCTTTCTGCCATCGCCTTCCTTGCAGCTTCTTTAACGAGTTTTTGCACGGCAGCGCAAGCATGCGTTATCCTCAATTATTGACGTGGCGTAATCGCGCTATCGCGCGACAGTCTCCGGGCGAAGGCGTGAGGAGACGACGAGACTGCGTAATGGCGTCCACGATCTCGTTTCATTGCGCTTGGAACAACTTCCATTCCTGCTGCTGTGCACCGATCGGCGCGCTTTTCAGACAACGAGCATTTGCGCTTTGCGGTTGCTGTTGTCTTCCGGATGCACTGGAGTATTGGGACATATGAGGCGACTAAAAGATAACGTAAAACTATTTCTGAGTT
Organism: Amblyomma maculatum; assembly: GCF_055883805.1. Lineage (NCBI taxonomy): Eukaryota > Metazoa > Arthropoda > Arachnida > Ixodida > Ixodidae > Amblyomma > Amblyomma maculatum. The sequence goes on along the minus strand of NW_028146739.1, from coordinate 681,093 downwards.
CGCTTATATTTGTTTGGGCAGTATAAGGCATTTTTGCGTGCGCCAGCGTGAACGCGCTGGTTTATAACCGGGGTTTTATTGCCTTCCTCGCAGCTTCAACCGATGGAGCGGCTCGGCCCATAGAAAATGTCGGGCTTCTTTCGGAAAACTGTTGGAAGGTAAGTGGCACTCATCTGTACAGACCATACGTGGTAGTGCTGCAATACACGAGTAATATCTGCGGACTGCTAAAAGGGGGGTAGCTGGCCAGCTGAGAGATAGTTTAAACGCAAGTAGGCCCTGTGCGGACTGAGCCTCGAAGTGCAACAAGCCTACTGCACAGCATGAAATGGCTACAAAAGTATGGTTATATACATGACCGAATTCATGTGCTTATTTGCTCAGACCTTCCACTGTCAAGTACCCACACTTATTTCGGTGTATGCAGCAATAAGGGTGACTTCATTACTCCTCAGCTAGCATAGGTTCATGCCTGTGACAATATCTGTCCTTTTACTGCCGAAATAACTGCATTGGTGGAACTCACTGAGCTTGTTTATATAGATTTAACACTTTGGATGCATGTTGCTACCGCAGAGTTCCCTAATAAAAAAGCATAAGACACAAGATTATGTGTCTTATGCTTTTTTGTGGACGCTTGAACGATATGGGTGCGACGCATGTGCTTTTTGAGAGGGTGATGAAGGTATAATAAGCAATGTTTCTTCGAAATAAAAACCAGTTGTAAGTCAGCGCTTGTCTCTTGTCCCGATGTTTTTGCGCTGTTCCATCAAGAATGAATAACCAACATGCTCAAGCTGCTGTCCTGGGTGACCAAATGGATACTCTCACTGCTTCCACAGGTTTAGAGCGTGCTCCCAGTTAAGTTTAAAACACCTTGCTTGCAATGTATTTAATCTTGTTGTGTAATATTGTCACCCTTGCTGATATGCTATTATTTGAAAATCATTCTGGGTGGTTTGGAACACATGATTTGCAATGGGGGGAGGTGGGAAGCACAAATGTGTGACTGCAATTTTTTGCCAGTCTAGCTTCTAGCCTTGCGAATTAAAGTAACAGATTAATACCTGAACAGGCCTGACATTTATTGGAGAGTTTGTCATATAGAAGAAAACTTGATCCCTTGTGGAGGTAACACAGCTGTGGTTCTCCGAGAAAATGTTATCCGTGTGTGATGGTGTCTAAAACATGGCATTGTCTTAGGTAACTTGGCATGGAATCGGCCACTTCTTGTACTCTCTTGACAGCATCTATTGTACTATGTGCTAGGTGATATGCCTTCGGGGATAAGAGTAGATGGAGAATACCTCAGTAATCTGCAATTTGCTGATGACGTTGCCCTGAAGCAGTCAGGATGACGGGCAGTAATGTGAGCAGGTTGTACGTCATGCTGGTCATGGAGGAAGTAAAAAAGCCTTAGAAGCAATGCAAAGGGGGAAATCGGCTGGTATGGGTAGGCAACTGCAGATCTTTGAAGAGTGGTAGGGAGATTGTGCTAGAAAAACTGCTTGCTTTGTGTGTGTAGTGCCTCACGACCTCAAGCGTATTGAAATCTTGGAAGGATCCTAACAGTACCATAATCTATAAGAAAGGGGCTGTCAAGCACTTGCAAACTTAAACTGATCGGGTTACTGTCCATTGCCTACAAGATAATAGAATTAGGAAAATCTTGGACTTTCTATCAGCTGAAAGAGCAGCTGGCTTTCGTAAGGGCTGCCATGTTTTTTAATGTGTCTGCCCTGCTGCTGTTGTGTGCTGGATTGTAGCCTACATCCACATCGGATAGGAGGCTGTGCAAACAAACTGCTCTTTACAGAAGGGACATAATTTGAACTACCCATATCATACAATGCAGCAGCAGTAGTGAAAAGTGCTCCACAAGAAGTGACTTATTGTAGAATGGTTGGTTTATTGCGGTAGCGTAAAAGGCGTCACCCTTGAGAAAAATCACAACCATGCCTTTGGCAGGTGACATGGCCATGCACTGATTGGTTGTCTGGTTCTGCGATGTCATGAGGCCACATGATATGGCCGAACTGGCTGGAGCTCATATTGTGGAAAAGCGCAAAAGAGACAAAGAATCGAGAAAAGAGAGGACGACGCTATCTGGAGCTGCTAACTCAGGCAGCTCCTTTGAGGTGAGAGGGTGAGGTGGAATAGAACCTTCCGAGACCCTTGGATCCAGTATCAGACGTGCTACTCCACATTCATACAGCTTGGTTAAAACAGAGCTTTATACCCATATTGGGTAATCTTAGGCACAATGTGGTAGATTATGGTTGTATGCTGATGATTATGTGTGAGATAATACCGACACAAATTAAGGGATTAGGGCTTATACCTTTCAGGACCGCTTTAAGCCAATCGTTCATATATGAATTATGGTTCTCACACACTGGTAGACGTAAATTTTCGTGTTTGGAACATGTAGCCCCATTTAGGCAGATAGTATGACAAAAGTAATTATAGTAACTAGTTCACAGGGATGGAAAGGCACAGAATCTGTCACTTGTTTCTGTGGGCACCTGAACTGTGTCGTAAGGGAAAGGAGGAGGGAGTCAAAGTGGAAAGACAGAAATGGGTGCTGTAGTGGAGGTCTGTGGAGTAATTTTGACCACCTAGGGATCTTTAACGCGCGCTGACATCACATAGCACACGGGTGCCACTTCGTTTGCATCGAAAGCAGCCGCCAGTGGTCGGGTTCGGACATGGGTACTCCGGCACAGTAATCTAGCATCTTAACCACTGCACTACCGCAGTGGGGCTATTGTGACAACCATAGTTTCTGTTTGTGTGCAGCTTGTTTATTTTTTTATTTTATTTTTTGTTCTTTCTGGCACAGTGTGACATTTAAAAAATTCCAAATAAAGAGGTCTCTGGCACCATTCACACGATTCTGCTGCTTCTACTATAGCTTTCTTTTTATGAGAGCAGTAGCAAAGTCTCTTGAAGACAATTTTACTAGCTCTCAGTTCAGCTCAGATGATGAATCAGTCAAATGTCAGCCTCGGACTTCAGCTAGTGGCCAAGAAAAGCTTAGTTTCAATCTCTGATCACTCTTCGTCAGTTACACGTGCTAATTTTGTGTTCCCACTGTTCTGTTTCCATTCGCTGGGTTTCAGCAGCAATGAAAGCTTGGTACTACTTGATATGGCTTCTCCAGAACTTCAAGTGTGGAACTTCTTCAAGCAAATCGAGTGGAGTTTGAACACCGAGCTCCTATTGCAGATTTTCAAATTTGATGGCAAACTCTCCCACCTTGTGGAAAACATATCACCAAATAATCCAGTCATAAATCCTGAAAGGTTTGGAAATGCCAATGCTATAAACTAAAATGAGTAGAGGAAGGCCGAGCTTAAAAATGGGTGTTTTCAGCAACTTAGCTATATTTCTGAGAGAACAGCACACCTTCAAAATGAACTTCAGAACGTAAATTATTACTTCTTTGGCAGTTGGGCTTCGCTGCATTTTGTTAGTGTGATGTAGAGAATAGGTACATGAGACTCTCAACAACTGCTGCAGGAAATCGAGAATGACCACTGCTTCCGAACAGCACTACGAAAAAAAGAAATCTGCCGATAGGTGCACCATATCTTTACTAGTAATAAAAGAGGCAGTGTAGCATATTTTTAGTATTCTGAATTATTTTTCTTGCTGTCTTATTTTGATATTCATGCCCTCTTTTCTTTCACTTTTTGGATTTTTTCTGCAACTTTCGCAGAAAAAGTTTTTTATGTTATGTATAAAGCCAAAACAAAAACATGGGCATTTATTTAATTGAGGATCAAAATACCTGCATTTTAGTATTATTGTGTAATTGTGTAAATATTGTGTAAATATTTTATTTAACAAACAAATTACTTGGTGCTGAAGGAGTTGAGGCAAAAAAAAAAAAAGACTTCTTCATTTTCAAGCTGTAGTTTAAGAAATGAGCATTTTTCTGCCTTTTGTGTATCCTCAAGATTTTATTACAATTTCTTGTTTTTATATTCATGTTTGACAATACTTTGTGAATATTTTACCCAGTGCTGAGAATTTATCTTATGTATTATGCTTATATTCACGTGTTTAGAGGGCATTTAAATAGCTGTATTTTAATTGGCTCATGTGCGTCATGTACAGAAAGTGTGATCAGAAATTGTCATCAAAAAACGTCCTTCATACTGGAACTTGCGTGTGAAGAGTTCTGGCAGGTGCGTGCTCTGTTGCCGCGTTGCAGAGAGGAGGAAAGGAAGCATCCTGGCTGTGCAAACCGCCGCGGAGAGGTGACAAAGAGGCTAATGGCAACCCCATGCATACTCGGGCCACTTATGCGCTTATTCACAGGACCTCGGAGGATGGGCGTGTGGTATTCGATCTGTCATTTGACGTGTGTAACTAGAAGGCTGCATTCCCTGCACCGTACCTATTAGTCACATATTCTAATTCTGGTGCCGGGTTGTGTTCGCCTTAGCGATCTTAGAGCTCTTACGCACTTCCTACATTTTTTTTTTATTTTATTTTTTTGTACGTTGCAACAAAGTTCTTTAAAGGCTTCATTTATAAAATAGCAAGGTGCATGTATGCAATCAAGGATCTTTGAGGGAAGCTGCAGACGGGAGCTGTTGACGCTACCATGCTATACTCTTAAAGACAGATCTCAAGTGTCTCCTAAATTTTTATAACAAAACGAACATCCGCACAGTGTTTGCTGGAGATGCTTACAACCCTGCTGTCCTGTCCGAAGACAGGGGTACATGCATTACTGCTTGCTATATGCAAGGCTAGCCACAATTAAACATTCGTTACCAGAGTAACATGATTGCCTGGCTTTTTTGTGTGTTCACTTCCTTAGCATATTGTAGCATAGTCATAGTAGTGTGCACTTTTCCAATAAGTGGTCACGGGGTGTCACCATATTACCTGCTGGACTTCTTTGTGCATTTGGTGCTAGCACAGTGGAAGCAGAGCCGGTTTGCAGCAGTCCAGAGAGGAGGAGCGAACAATATGGTGGCACCGAGTAACTTATTGGAAAGGTGTATATAGATTGCTTGTTCCTGCAAGATGCGAGTTAAACTGCTCTCATACGAACAGTTTCGATCCTCATTGAACTGGATCTACATTCAACTCATTGTAGATCGAGGTTGTCACACGGCAACTGTCAAGTGCAGTTGAGCTCGAGCCTGCTTGACTCAAGGTTGCTTCCTCAATCGCTCTCGAGATTTCAAGCACACTCAAAAGCGGTCATTGACACCCTCGTCATCAACGAGCTCTAAAACTTGAAAACGAATAAATGCAATAGAACTGCACATAATAACACATAAATGTATTAAAAGGCATGATAGAACATTCGTAGAACGGCTAATTTTATAATATTGACACCGTAGTCTACTGCCAGTGGAAGCTAAGGTGGCGTTCTCTTCGACTGCGTCAGTGTGGAAACTGTGGAGTGGAAGAGAAACTGCACTGTAGCACTTGACCGCTGGGAAGATAGGTTAGATGACCTGAGGCGCCAAAAGCGGAATGCTGCTGTGCACACTGAAATCGTGCTATCATTACCCCAATCTTAAATTTCCTTTTGAGACTCATTGCGACTGACAGCAGACGACGGACCACGTAGGAAATTTCTCAATGCTGACTGAAAACGCCCGTGTAGCACCGGATGCTTCAATCCTTCTTGAAAGCCTGAATGCAGATTGAGTTCAATGAGGATCGGAAGTGTTTGTGTGACAGAGGGATTAGTGTAGTGCAGCTAAAGCTTTGTGTTAGCTGGTGTGCACAAGTTGGGTGGCCAAGCTGTGTTAAATGGTCTTGCAATGCATATTTAGAAAACAAAACAGGGCACCCCAAACGGTTTATTCAACTTCTCAGATTATTTGTCATTACACACATTGTCTTGAAAGCAGTCCACAATATGGCCAGCACAACTTATGTCCTTGCTTATTTCAGATTGTTCATTTAAGAGAGCTAACATATTCAAGGGCTACTGACCAGGCTGACATTTTAACCAAGCCCGATAAGGCGTTGGACATGGTCTCTGCGAAATACTGCAGCGATGCACAAACTGGAAAGCAACAAAATGCAAACCAAAGTTCTCATGGTCCTTTTCAGACAGCCAAACCTCTTCATCCTTTGCGCTGGCCATCGAACTTTTTCGATGAGGTACCAACAGATACTGCATCCATTGGTTTCTCTCTGACTGATGGGCGAGGGGTGTCACTTGGTCTGCTGATGTCACGCACTTTTTTGTCTTGCATTTCGTTTTCACTCATGCATACACTCACACAAGAAAGAAGGCTTTTAGTTTCTTGCCCTTGTCTATGCATTCGCCGCAGATATAATGGCAGCTCTTCTAGGCAAGCAGTGCTCTCTTCCCCGTGAAGTTAGTGCAGGATTTACCCAACCCTGGCCACTCGCTTCTGTGGCGGCGCCCGGAGCGCACCTGCGTTCGGGCCTCCGAGCGTTCAAGTGTTCAGTTTACGGAGTGAGCGAAATACTTAGAGAAATTATGTAGTCTCAATTTTGTGTGCGCAAAAGCGGTGCGGTGTAGGCTCAGGCAACAGTATTATTTAGCATATTTTGATCGTAGTAATACTTACTTTGTCTTATTTCTTACAGTGCGCAACATGTGCTAATTACCATCTGAATACAACAGTGATTTGGGTTATCAGTCTGCAGTAAGGCAAGTAGCAGCATATATTGTAAGGTCAGTCCCATTATGCTGCACAAAAGCTGATTTTTTTCTTCCTGCTGTAACTTTGTTTCCTTCATGATATGAGGGGAACTGTCAAAAATGCATTGACATGGCTACAGAAGCACAGAATTTATCACATGAACATTTTTGGCCTCTCGGGCCTGTTCTGCCAGGCCTGTTACAATTAGTGGCCGAGCATGGAGGAGTACCTGTTTTGCCTACATGCATTATTTCAAATGATATGCCAGTGTGACGGCATCTTTTCGCTTTTGGGCACATTTCTGTCTGCTTCTGCACATGTACCAAAATTTCGGGCGCCTTCACGTGTCTGCAAGTCAGGCTGGTCGTTGACCTGTTTTAAGTTGTTAGTGCAAATTAAAAAAAAAGGTAACCTGCTCTTATTGCACTTTTTGTGCACTTTGAACAGCGCATTCACTGTAACTGCTTTTCCTGTTCTGAGGCGTGCGCAACATCACCTCGAAATAACAGCAGACATTCATCACCATCCTCATATAAGGATAGTAGGAAAGCCTTCCGACCCTTGTCTTTGCCTGCCACCTATGTTGCTAAACTCTGCGGCTAGTTTGTAACGAAGCTAACTTCATGACAATAGTTGAGCTTCTCGGCCACAATGTGCTTTTGGTATTTCCTTCGGTCCGGACCCATACGTATGTTTTCTGCCACGCATTTGAACTTTATTTCCTCTGAACGACGTGCCCACGCCTGCAAGTTTGAAAAACTTGCGGTGTTTCCTTTCATCAATTTTCGAGTGATGGAGAACTCTGTTCCAATAATTTAGCTATATTTTATGCGAGTTTTTCTTTGGTTTTGGCTCTTCGGCAAGATGCTGATACACAGCCAGAGCCTGTAAGGATGGCTCACAGCCGGCACACCTATCATCTATAACTCTCAGTACAGCGGCAAAAATCACTGCAGGTCGCTCTGAACGCTCAAGTTTATGACATCTCGTTGGCAAGAATCGCAACCGGGTGAAAGTGCAGGCTTGCAGCCGCAGGCTTGGCCAGCCTCCGCTTTTTTTTTTTTTTTTTTTTTTCCAGCTTGTTGCACACTAAATGACGGCATCATTGAGTAGACGCGCCAATGCCACACAGTGCCACGGTTTCGCAGCTGTAGCAGACAGGAAGCACCCTCCATGCGTAGGTCGTAAAGAGCGCACCGTCGCCACTCGAATCCAGCCATGGTACACCATGCATAACCATGAATACAGAAAACACAGAACATCCATACATGCACAGGCTTGGTTTCCTAAGAAAGGCCAAAGGCCCCGCACCTATGCTTCGGCCACCCATTGAGCTCAGCCTCTCGTCCTCCTTATTGGCATTGTAGCTGGATGAGCCAAAGCTCACTTCTCAACCTTCAAACAAAGGTCACTGGTGGTGCTTGGGTATCAGAAAGCAAGAAAAAAAAAAAAAGCTGCGGTGGTAGCGTTTTGATGGAAGGCAAAAAGCAAGGCACCCGTGTTTGTGCAATGTCAGTGCACCTTAAAGAAAGAACTCCAGGTGGTCGGAATTATCGGGGCCCTTCACTATGGCGTCTCTCATACCTGAGTCGCTTTTGGACGTTAAACCCCACAAACCAACCAGCAAAGAAAAAAAGAATGCCTGTAAAAGTCGGGGCCATAATGACTGCATTTGATGCGTTCTTGTAGCTGTTTTTACCGAGCACAGGGCAGCGTTTTCATTTTGTTGACCGAACCAACATGGCGGGCATAGTTTCTCAAAGCACTAAGAGATGGCGCTCCACATTTCGCATATTTAGGGAGCCTACATGTACCAGCCCTACGCGTATTGTCTCTTGTGGATTTTTTTCTTTCCTTTTCTGCCTCAACATAACATATGTCTCTTGTGGAGGCTAGTCAACCAGGGAGGAGGGAGAGACTCTTTGGTGATGGAAGGGAAGGAGAGAAACATACCGGTTTTGATGGTTGTAGCTCTGTTATTAACGAGTCTGCTGCAAAAGTATTTTTGGCCACCGCGCATTCTGAAGGCGCTGCCTCATAGACAGCAGGTTTGAACACATTTTCGAATCTAGGGTGGTTCATAAACAAGTTCAGTTTATGGAATCGCACCTGAAAACGAAAGGAATGATTGAAGCAGGAGAAATGATAGCACCTTAAAATAGAAACAAAAGGTGGATGGGTTTTAAGATGCTTTGCAGCTGTTTTCCACTTGCCCAAAGGCAGTGCAGAGTTTTGGCCGGTGTGCAATGAGCAGTTGGGCGCATGGTTTTGCTGATGGCATGGCAGCTGCGTGCTGGTTGGTGACATTTTATACACAAGGTCTTGTAGACTTTGTGTCTAGTTGGAAAAAAAGAGGATTGTAGCAAATGAGCATTTATGCTGAAATAATTTTGTGAGTAGCTTCAAAGAGCAGCCTTTTTTAAAAAATGGCTGCTTTCCATGAAAACATGGCATTAGGTTTTTGCTTTTCTAGATGGGGTTTTAAATTTTGTTTTGATGGTTTCTTGCAATATGTATTTACTTCATAGCTTGCAATAAAATGCTTCCATTGCGATGAGCATTCCTTGTGTGTCGTGCTCTTTGGACTGTAGTAGCCATGACAATCGGCAAACATTTGGGAGAACAGCATTGCATCATGTCTACATTATATTCCTGTAGAAAAAGAGAACGGGCATTGCAGTTGATGTCGATGAGACTGAAATCGACATTTGTTTCAGCTAAACTGTTTCCTCGATTTCGAATCTGGTTTGGGCTATTGCATGTCTAAGGCCCCAGCCAAATATTGCCCACTGCCTCAATAACAGCACATGCTCAAGGACCTAAAGAAACTACAAGATGAAAGTTATTTTTCAACCCTTTGTGATGAGAGCAACTTTACAACAGGTAGAGGTATTGACATGGCACACAGGGATAGGGAATGCCAAAACCTAATGCGGTCTATGAAAGACGGCAAGCATGGGAAAGAGCTAATTAATTTTGACTGCTTGGTGTCCTTTTTAATATGCACTGACATTGTATAGCCCACAGGTGTCTTTACATCTTGCCTCTGCCAAAATGTAGCCATGTATTTAATCTTAAAACCTTAGGATTAGCAGTCGAATGCATAGCCACAAAGTCACTGCTGCACATAGGTAGGAAGGTTTCGGACGTAGGAAGGGAGGAATGTTTTTAAGCCAGGTTGTCACTCTGAATCTGAGCCATGAGAAACATTTCCCCAAGAGCAAAAAGAGGTGAATGTAAATTTGGAAGGTGCTGTACATATAATGTAATAAAAGGCAGCTTGCTATCATGTGATCATTTGAAAGGCTGAAAAGTGGATATTAAAGCATTAGTTTAAAATACCTAAGCAAAGGACAGTGCAGCAGGTTATAGAAAGTAAAATAATTTGGAAAACCTTCACAAACACAGATGTGGATTAAAGTACAGTTTCAAGGTAATCGTAACAAGGAAGTAGTAATCGGCTATTATTGAAATGAGCAGGCCCTATTTGCCCTGGGAAGGTGGCGTCCTTGGTCCAAAAAGGTGAGGGCATAAGCAGGTCCTCATCTGATGATTTGTGTGGGTGGTACTTCTATGCTGCCGCAACACCATACCATATCACACACAGTGCTGGGCATCTTGCAGTAGAGTACCTGCAGTTGAGATTGCAGCACATGGTGCACATCTTTGAGTATGAAGATGCAGAAAACTGAAAAGCAGCATTAGAGTGGGACATGTAATCCAGGAAATAGGGCTTTTCAGCTAATCGATTAGGTTTCGAGGGAGTGAAACAAGCAAGGGATACCAGACACTGGGATGAAGAGATAATGGCAAATGAGCCAAGGTTGGCGGCTGCAGCTAACGCATGAAGCAGCGATGATTGCAGACCATTAATTCCCTTCAGCATACCTAATGCAGGCAGTGATGATGAATCAAAACTGTGTTGCCAATTTATGAAATAACTATAGATATGTAACTGCACTGTGGGAAGCCCACTTAGCCACTTGATTTTTCTTCCAAGTTTTTGTTATGAATGGACAGAGTGAAAATGCGCAAAGGAAATAAATGCCAGACTAGGAATAAGTGTAGTCCTTCATTGAATGGCTCTAGTGTCGCATTGCTGAACTGTGGTTTAAAAGTTACTTGTGGCGAGATAAATGAGTCATACAGCCTCTGGGATGCTTGCAGAGAGAGCTGAACTGAGAAGAGAGAACTCGAGTGAACAACAGAGACTTGTGCGAGCACCGTACAACCAGCCGGTTCAAATGGCGCGCCGTTGCAACGGTTGAGTGACAGCGCTGCAGGTGGCGAAAACGTCCAATACCAACAAAAATTAATTCAGTAAAAGGAAACCTTTAGATAATTAAAATTCGCACTTGTAGTTTATGCGTCACCACCTCCTTTGTTTAACTGAAACTGTATAGCTTCATTTGCAACAATTTTAAAAACGATGGTGCGTGCGCCATTATCATCATCATCGCCCCCTCCGCTAAATTATTTGAGTTGCGGCGCGTTACATGAAACGTTTTAAAAAAATGTTTGACGCGTTATTGACTCTAGTTATTCTCCTTCCAGTGCTTTACGGAGCCGGTGTTGTGCTTTATCTATTTGTTGCTAATGCTAACGAACCATAAAATGGCTGTGTTCTGTGTTTATACAGCACAGGCGACGCACTTCGCACGGTGAGCATCACTTTGGTAAGTCGAATAGAAAGCCAGCTGATTGCTCTTTGGAAGGAAATGAGTTAATATATTGATTTGTGGAACATTAACGTACTCGAGTGCCATGGTGCCTGCGCTAGAACCGCGATTCTTCCGCGAATCGCTGTGTGAAATTAGCTGGGAACGATTTGTTTCGGGACGTTTAACTGTGAACATTGCAGCAAGGTTACTTTCTTGCTGCACTTGTCTGAGGTTGTCTGAGAGAAATTCTGAGCTTGCCTGCGCAGAACTAAATAAAGCGCTCCGTTGAAAGTGTTTAGGCATAATGACTACAGAGACATCGAAGGCTTACGTTTGTGTCAGAAGTGCTTTGAGTTAATTTTTAGTGTCAATGTGAGGCATGTAGCTTTCTCCTAGCAGTCGTAAGATGACCGAGGCCAACGTCAGTTTTGCACTTGCATCGGACGCACCTTTTCAGCACATGCTGCATGTATGCGCCTGTTGTTGCTTTTATGTATGATGACTGTGGTAATAGGTTGCAGACTAGCTGAATATAAAACTGTGTTTCAAGTGTGTTGACCGCTTCTTAATAGTGTGTAATGTTGATTTACTAGAAATTAAGCTTCGCTTTTTTTGGGCAAATGATAAGGGCCTGACACGCTGTCCGTCAGTCCCGAGACGAGTGGTACGCTGTACAGCAAAGTAAATGTACTTCATTGCCGAACGGGGTCACGTACTCGTTAGCTATGATTTTTATTTTTATAACTGTAGTGCACAACGTAGATGTAATGTGGGATCGCTTGGTTCTTTCCTAGTGTATTCTTGTAAAACAAATAAACTGGTCAGAACAGCATAGATATGTGGCTTTAGGGAATGCATCGAAACAGGCTTACCAAATGGCTTGCCTCTATTCTCATTCTTGCTCAGATCCAAAGGCAGTACATTTCATTTATCAACTTAATTTTTTTGTAAGTTCAGTGTTTGACTTTACAGTAGTTGTCTGCATGTTAGGTAATCTGCCCAAGTATAGATGACTTGCAGCACTGTCACATTGTTGGTGGACCAGAGCCATGAACGAACCCTGTTTGCCTGCCTAGCCTGCTACTAGCTACCTGCCCCATGGAAGATACCTATACCTGATTTACTATCATGGAGTATGTGCGACAGCCACCTGATAGCTCGCAGCTGCAGCCATGTTGTTTTTATGTTCTACACCTGTGCACTGCAGTGTAACGCTCTATCACGCATTTTAAAAAGGACAGTATTTAATGGCCACATTTTCATCTACAATAATCTGTCACGGTTCCATCCACCAAGGCTGCACGACATTCATAGGTGCCCTAGTGAGGCTCAGAGGAGTTTTGAAAATTCTTGTGCAGTATTGTTGAATTATTACTTACAAAATATTGTCCAGTGAACCAGTTTTAACTGTGAATGTATTTATTTTTTCTAAATTACTACCCACGCAATGTTGTTATTACAGCATTGTGAATGCACAAGATTGTTAGTCTGCTAGAGTTTCCAGTTTGTACAACCCATAGCCATTTAAACAAGAATTGCAATGGTGGCGCTGAATGGCAGCACTTATCTGCGAGATGGCTGATGCATTGTGAGGGCACCAGACATTCCCCTCATCATCTGCGAAGACTGTCATCGATACTACGAAATCACAGTGGTTGCCAGTGTTCACGTGCGAACTGCTCGGGCTCGCAGTCGTCAACAATTTCAAGCCACTACAAAAAGTGTTAATTGCATTGATTACATCTTTGCATGACAGCCGATGTAACCAGCATGAACTATGTCTTACTACAGGTACCATATGCTGTTACTTGCTGTACTGTACGACAGCACAGAGCACATATGTGATTAGTGGGGTAAATAAAATAAATAAATACTGGGAATCAAACCTTCATCCCTTGTATTCCTCGCATACTGTACTTTGTTTATGGCAATAGAACATGAGTCAGCACAGGTGCATTCTTGCAGTGGAATTATCTAGGCATAGCACTGCTAATTTTTGTTCTAATGTGGCACCTTTTATGGAGTTCACCGATTTTTTATTTTTTGCATCGTTCATATAATAAACACATAAAAACCCTGCAGCACTATGAAAATTTGCCCGTAGCATTCAACTCGTGCTACAGTATGTGCAGTAAAGCTACCTTTGTCTTTGTGTGCAAAATGAAATTTTTTACGAAAGATTTACATTTTGCATGTTGATTTGATCAGAATATATTGGTTTTGAACAAGATTGGAAGAGGCTTTTCAATACCCGAGCTGTTTCATGTGCATGGTTGTTAACTACCATGCTGAACTTTGTAGTCAAGTACAATATGTGCATAGTGCCTATATGCATACAATATATGCATACAGGCAGGTAGAGTGATTGCTTAGGTGTACTGTAATCATCAGGCTGTGCTAGTATCGTTACAGCTATGATATAAAAATTCGCATCAGGTTTGTAGAACTTGTATTGTGAACAGTGGTTATATGGTGTCTGTGTATTTTATTTTAGCATAGCAGTGATATTGGTGCAAGTTCTGTCAAGTTTGGTTTTGTTTTGATTTTAACTTTGCTTATTGCCACTTGTGGACAGCCTTATCACACAGCGCTATTCAGGTTCTACTAGTGTCGAAGATCATTGATTTCACTTTCTTTAATAGACACTGAGGGTTCACTGACACATACGCCACCAAATTTTTTTGTTTCGACTGCTTCAATTGTTTTCCTTCCCAGTGGTGTTGTACATTTTCACAAAAATTTGCTTTCAAAGTGAAGTTGTCGACTTTCTTCCAAGTTGTGTGATATGCTGTGAAAAATGGCATGCGTGTCATGAAACTTGTTCCAGATTTTTTGATCGCATTCTGCATGTACGAGTTTTTTCAACCTTCTATGAATGCTTTGTCTCAAAAATATTAAGTATTCAGGCTAACGTAGGATTAGGTTGCATTCTGGGTTCTGTTGTGCCGGGTAGCAGCTCAGCAGTCCGATTCTTTTACTGGACTTGCCTGAGAGTACGAGTTGTGTGAAGCCTGCACACAACCCATATCATGCCATTTGACGCAATTTTTACGCTCGACCGCCGTCAGTTCAGAAAAGGACTGTATTGGGTTACTACGACAAACATTACCACAGCTTGTTTTAGGCGGAAAAAAAAAAGTTTGTGCCATGGTCGCCATCTTGCATGTTCTCTATACTTTAATTTCAAATTTGTAAAATTTGCTGTTCTTATCGTAGTTGTTCCAACAATATCCCAAGTTTTCCAGAAGTAAAGGAACCCAAGAAAATTGTTTTGGAGATTAGAGAATATAAGCCATGCCAGAATAAAATTCTCAAGTTTAGAAAATTTGCTTTTTGCAGCATTTACAGCTGTAAAATACAGAGTAAGGTGGTTCTAGTAAATGTATGACCTGTATTAAGAAAAAAGTACCCTCGGTGGCATTTATTTTGGGAAGTTAAATCACAGCACTCAGTTAATTGCTCGTATACAGCCGCCCAAACCTTCAACTAGACTGCACAACGGCCACTTTCAACAGTGATGCTGTTTAAGCTGGAGGTTGTTTCATCTATTGTGCGCAGCTTAATGTGTTCGCAGTGATGTCACCATGACCGGGTGTGACATCATCATGACGTCACATCCAGTCATGTCTAATAACCAGAACTGAGGTCACCACATGACATCATGTCCGGTCATGACCGATGACTTCACCGTGCGATTCACGCATATATGAAGCTAACCTTGCCAGGCATCCAATCCAGGCATCCGTGCTGCGCCTTTCATTTGTCGCTTCCTCAAACGCCGTACCACACAGGAATCAGCGGTGTTTTAAATTGGTTTACAGGAAAGAAAAGGCATAATATCTGTTACACTTGTCCGCCGACAACAGATAGCCACGATGAGTCTCGAAGTATAATCACGGATAACTTGAGGCAAACAGAAACAGCATCATTGTGTCATCAGTCTTGTACACGACTGCAATCTGCCTTAATTTTTTTCTGTACCCCTGTGCCTTGCAGGGATCGAACTTGCAGAGAGGTAAAAATAAGGCAAGGCCTCGGTGAGCCTCTGCTCTTTTTCAATGTGCAGAAGAGAAAAGGCGGCCATCGTGCACATTAGTAAAGAGTTCGGCAGCTGTACATGCACTCTCCTAATCACTAATCCCTTACTTTGTACAATCTTTGCCAAAAGTAACCAGGCTGTATGTTTAGCTTTTCGCTTGTATCCTAAGGTCAACATGAATTCCTAGAGGATCACAACTTGTTGAGAAGTGAGGACTGCAGCTTGCCTTTACTACTTTGCACAGATTTACAGTTTCAGAAGTGGTACGAATTATCTGCTACTTGGCTGAAATGCGGAGCACGCAGCCTGGCTATTTTTGGCAATGGTGGTACTTCCATTATCTTATACATACTCTTTAGCATAGAGTCATGAACTACCACATTATGTGAAAGACTGCCTGACACAAATATAAAGCCTCCCTTAACCTAGCCGTATGAAGTGCCTTTGTGGCCTACGGGTAGCATGTCTGACTTGAAATGCAAGAGTCCTGGAGGGTTCGATTCATTTCACCTACCCACCTGATTCGAGAAGCTTGATTTGGCAGCTCCTGCCAAATCTGCCATATCATATGATCAAGTGACTTTGCACAACTCTGCCACCAATCAATTCCCAGCTATCACCCACAATTTTTCATTCACAACCCTGATACCAAATTTTATGGTGAATGGCAGCCTTTAACGCTGTCATATCAACATGTAACCAAAATTTGGTTTCCTTCAAGTGGTGGCTTTAGACAGCTTGTGTTGTTCGTCCCTTTGAGACCTTGATTGGCAGGTGGCAAAGTAGAGACAAGAGGGATGATGAAGAGAAGGTAGGAGGCAGAGGGTGGAGAACGGGTACAATGTGTCACACTGTGATTTGTAGATTAGGTGGCACAACCCGCTTGCATGGTCGTGACCCATCAGCTGCATTGAGAACAGCAGTGCTAACTCCTAGCTCTTACTCCCCTGCACAGATCGTATTCATTGTCTATACTTTTTCTTGGACAAGTTTTTCTGAATATCTCTTAGGAGGTATGGCCCCTGAAGGCTAGGTATTGCTGCAAAGCACCTTCTCCAGAAAACTGAAACATAGAATGACCAGCTTGTTCAGCTTGTTTCTGCAATGGGCACAAAACTGGACTTCATTCCACTCGTGAAATATGGAGGAGTCTCTATGACCGGTTATCATTGTACAGTAGAACCCTGCTATAGTAAAGTGAAACTGAAGTCCCATCATAGTAGTGCTTTTGGTAAAACAAGGTTATACTAAACAACGTCTGGCCGTGGCGTCGACTTCTCACGAAATGGCATTGCTGCACACGCATTACTTAGAATCGCGAGGAAATTTTTTTCTGAAAAAAAAAAAAAAAATAGGTGGTGCTTTTTTTTTATGGTTTTACCGCTAGGCTCATCAGCACTGAGAAGAAGCCAACTTTAAGGCCTTGGAGCCGTGAGGGATAGCATGCAGCGCGTAGGGGGAAAAATGTAAAGCTGACTACAAACACAAAGAGAAGACGGCCGGTCACTTAAATATAGAGTAAAAGTGCAGCAAGAAAAAGGGAAGCGAAGAGACGGCCGAACATTCACACAACACTGTTCAGCACGAAGGAGTAGTGGCAAGAATTGGAGGCGTGGCTTGTGTGGTTTTGCAGTGCTGGACTGTCGCGCATTTTTCATCTATTGCCTAAAGATGGAAACAGCGGAAGATGATGCCGCGCTCACGCAATGCTTTGGTTTTCAGCTGAAATCAAGCTCAGCTGTATTCGTATCCATGTTGCATTCATGCTAAACAGGTACTTCTACAAACTGTAAAAAAAAAAAAAAAAAAAAAGGAAATGGCACAGAGATGATAAGAGAGAGATGGAAGGCATTTTAGAGTGTTCTTTTCGTAAAGCAACAAGATGTGCCTAGTAAGCAGACTTTAATTACGAGATAGTATCTTCAGGACCGTGTCATCACTAACAACTGATATAGTAAGATTTTGGCCGGTCCCGGTGACTTTACTATAATGGGGTTCTACTGTACTTATCAGTTTGCAAAGAGCACTTCTTGGCAGAAGGGCAGCTCAACACTGTTAATGTGGAAAAGCACTCACCACTCTGCTTGTGCTCAAACTGAAACCCACATCTGAATTTGATTATGCTTCCTGCAGGAACGACCTTTAGTCTGCATCTCAAGTGAGCATGCGGGGTATCTTGATGCTTATTTTTATTTTTTGTAACCGCAACCTCGAGCAGACTAATTCGCCAAAGCTGGCAGCGCTGGTTATGTATACGTTTGCCGCTGGCTCAAGCCTGCACTGCAGTGAAGTGCAGGCACAGAGCAACGCTAGAGAAGAGCATGGGCGTTCAAATTGCGAAACTTTTCTGCCAGAGTCAAAAAGAATTCCATTTAAGCTTCTGGGAAAAAAAAATAAAAATGCTAGAGTGGCCCTGCGCAATATAATACCAGCTAGTACCACATCACTACTCTCTACAGCGACTTTCTGTTAGCTAGTGCCAAGTTACTGTATATCTGCCAGAACCACATGGAATGGTTTGTGGGGTTTAATGTCCCAAAGCGACTCTGGCTATGAGAGGCGCTGTAGTGGAGGACTCCGGAAATTTCGACTACCTGGGGTTCTTTAACGTACACTGACATTCCACAGCACACGGTCGTCTTGCCTTTCGCCTCCATTCGAAAAGCGGTCGCCGAGGCCAGGATTCGATCCCGCGCCCTAACCACTGCGCCACCCCGGCGGGGTAACACATGAATGTGTCATGACAAACACAAAATAACATAAAAGGAACAGCCAAGGTTGCAATGAGCGACTGCAGGTGACAAATGCATCGGTCCCTCGTACTCGTGCTTTTTTAATATCACACTATGCAGCACTGAACTGAATGCTCATACGAGCAAAAGTAAAAACTCTAGGGGCACTTTGGACCACTAAAGAGCAATGAGGTGAAAGCCTTTATTGCACGGTGGTCTGATGCCCTCCACTATGGCACCTCCTTCCTCGTTTTCCTTATGGCTCGATTCAGGTGTTCGCGGAGAAGTGTGAGATACTACGCCTTTTCTTTCCTGTAAACCAATTTGAAATGCTGCTGATGCTTGCTGTACTGCGTCTGCTTTTGTATGCTGTGTCATGTGGCGTTTGAGCAAACGCCAAATGAAAGGCGCTGCACTGACGACTGGATCGGGTTAACCTTCACATGTGCTTGAGTCGCCTGGTAACGTCATGACATCATAGTAATCTCTGTCATTATCATTATCAATCAGTATCTATCACTAAGTTCTTCACTGACAGATTTAAAGGTAAACAGCACAACCATGCAACTGCTCGCAAGATTCCAATGACAGCTCTCGCATGTTGGAATGGGGACGGAGGAAAGCAGTGGCAATGTGAGTGGCAAGTATGTATTTCCTGGGGCGGCTGTGCTGGGCAGAATGAACGGGAACATACGTGAAGACACAGGTGCCTTCACGGCCAGTCAAGCTCAAGCAGTGGTGGCATGACTTCACAATTTCCCAGGCGAGGTGTCTCTGGCCACCTTCCTCACACCTCTCATAACCATGTTGCGCGAACTGCAGCGGAGATGGTGGAGGCTGCTGCCACAGTTGCCCTATCAGTGCAATTGCAAAATGTTTTTTCCCAAGTTTATGACTACGGGAAATGGGGGCTTACTGTAAACATTCCCACGGTGATTTCACTTATATGTACTCCTTATTTTGGTTTCCACTCTTCTTCATGAAAAAATTTCACAGAACCAAGAAATAAAACTGCAGACCTGTCTTAGGTTATAACTGGGTTTAAATGTATTCAATGAGGTAATCACCGATAGATTAAGAGGAAACCTAGACTTTAGTGAACAAAAAGGCCAGGCTGGATTTCAGGCACACCACTTGACCACAGCCGATGTTCACGGCATCAATCAGATGAAAGAGGAACCACAGAATATACCGCATTTACAGGTGAACAATTCCGTAATGAATATATGATGCGAGGGAAGAGTTTGTGTCGAGAATAAAAAGAAAACAATTCTGTCACGATTCCAACACAAGCTCACGATTATAACATGAAATCATAACATTAAGGGCAACCATAGCTGGGGATGTGACAATAAAGGAGACTGCATTTAAAAATCCAAAAGAAAAGTATCCGAGTGGTTTATTCACTGTCACTACTCAGTTCCTTATCGCTGTTCATGAACATGCCCCCACTCGTTTCCCCCCTCTTGATTAGACACGATTTGCTAAGCACTACATGCTTTCTTCTCTCGCTTAGAATCCCCCATCGCTCCCTGCATGTTTTGCCCATTGGCCATGATCTAATGATATTAAACAGGAGAGTTCGAACCCTCAATAACTACACCTTTTTATTATTTTCTTTTTCACTTCCACCTTCTGTCTCTCTCCATGGTTACCTTTTTTTTAACCTTGCCTCATTTTACAGCCTCGAAGTTGCCAGAAATTTGCCTTCTCCTCGCAACTGGCTTGCCTGGTGGTAAAGCTATCTTGATGACCAGCAAAAAAAGAAAAGTGTTAAATTCAGATATTGCTTCTGAACATAACATGAAGTGCTGTTTCAGTGATGCAATTTCTAAAACAGTAACTCGTGCTATAATCATATAAATACGGTAAGCAACAAAGGTATCTCAAAATAACGGCTTGAGGGGCGAGTTGGTGCATCATCATATTCAGATATGTGGCGCAAACAAACACAAACACGTGTGTGTAGTGTATCTTCTCCTGTGTTTGTGTTTGTTTGCGCCACATATCTGAATACGGTAAGCAACCCCTACATACAACCTGCTTATATTACAAGCATATTACAAGCATTTGATTCAGTCTAAGCATCAATCATGCATGCATTACATAACCATGGCATAGGAAAGGCATATGTAGAAACGCTGTTAATAGTGCATGGAAACCGCACAGCAGCCACAAGCCTTCTGCAGAAAAAGCTAACCCTGATCAGTTCCCCCCACCCCCCATGGTTCATCCTGTGTTTTGTGTACCCCTAATCCCACAATTTAGCGGTGAGGGGGAGGGCAGAAGAGTTCAGGATTTCGTTACAGAATAGGTATTCAGCTCTAACCGAGGATGGCGACATTACCCTAGAAGCAAGGAAAAATAATTTCAGAGATATCATTACTGAGTGCGCGGTAGAATTAGGCGGTAGGATAGTTAGAGAGGATACCAGTAAGCTGTCTAAGGAGACGAAAGATTTGATTAAGAAACGCCAGAGTATGAAAGCTTCCAATCCAACAGACCAGATCGAATTGGCTGAGATATCAAAGCTAATCAATAAGCGCAAGGTGGCCGATATAAGGAAGTATAACATGGAGAAAATTAAGCATGCTGTAAAGAATGGAGGAAGCCTTACAACAGTGGAAAAGAAATTAGGCATAGGCAAAAATCCGATGTATGTGCTAAGGGACAAGGCGGGCAACGTCATATGGACAAGACAGTCAAAGTAGCCGAGGCGTTCCATACCGATTCCTACAGTAGCCAAAGTAGTCGGGTCCGTAACGAGATTGGCGGCAGGGGAAAACAGTCAAACGTTCCACCAGTGACGAAGGACAAGGTGAAGAAAGCAATAGAAACTATGCAAAGGGGGAAAGCAGCTGGAGAGGATCAAATAACTATAGATTTGTTGGAGGACGGGCAGGATATCGTGCTAGAAAAACTGGCTACCCTATATACGCAGTGCCTGGTGTCATCGACAGTACTGGAACTATGGAAGAACGCAAACATTATCCTCATTCATAAGAAAGGGGATGCTAAGGACCTTAAAAATTACAGACCAATCAGCTTACTGTCTGTTACGTATAAGGTGTTTACTAAGGTAATCGCTAATAGAATCAGGGCAACCTTAGACTGCAATCAAGCAGGGCTTCGGAAGCGGTACTCTACTATCGATCATATCCATACCATCAATCAGGCGATAGAAAAATGCTCGGAATATAATCAGCCCTTATACATAGCATTCACTGATTACAAAAAAGCATTTTACTCAGTTGAACCTCGGCGGTGATGCAGGCATTGCGAAATCAGGGGGTAGACGAGCCGTACGTGAAAGTGCTGGAAGATATATATAGTGGCTGCACAGCAACCATAGTTCTGCATAAAGAAAGTAACAAAATTCCCATAAAGAAAAGTGTTAGGCAAGGAGACACAATCTCCCCAGTACTATTCACAGCTTGTTTAGAGGAAGTATTCAGAGACTTGGAATGGGAGCAGTTAGGGATAAGGGTAGATGGAGAATACCTCAGTAATCTGCGATTTGCTGATGACATTGCCTTGCTAAGCAACTCGGGGGATGAACTGCAGATAATGATTGATGACCTAGACAGGAAAAGTAGAAAGGTAGGCTTTGAAATCAATATGCAGAAGACTAAGGTAATGTTCAACAGCCTCAGAAAGGAACAGTAGTTTACATTAGGTAGCGAAGTACTGGAAGTAGTAGGCGAATATGTCTACTTAGGACAGGTAGTAACCGCAGATCCGGACCACGAAAAGGAAATAACAAGAGCAGGATTTGGATGGAGCGCATTTGGCAAGCACTCGCAGATTATGACTAGCAGCTTACCGGTATCGCTCAAGAGGAAAGTATACAACAGTTGCATCTTACCTGTACTCACCTATAGGGCTGAAACGTGGAGGCTAACCAAGAGAGTTTAACTTAAGTTGAGGACAACCCAGAGGGCTATGGAACGAAAAATGGTAGAGGTAACATTAAGAGACAGGAAGCGTGCACAGTGGGTCAGAGAAATAACTCAAGTTACCGACATTCTAGTGGAAATTAAGAAGAAGAAATGGACATGGGCCGGACATGTAGTGCGAAGAGAGGATAACCGATGGTCGCTGAGGGTAACAAACTGGATTCCAAGGGAAGGAAAGCGTAGCCGGGGGCGGCAGAAAGTTAGATGGGCGGATTAAGAAGTTCGCAGGGGTGAAGCGGATGCAACTAGCACAGAACCGGGTTAAGTGGAGAAATATGGGAGAGGCCTTCGCCCTGCAATGGGTATAGTCAGGCTGATGATGGTGAATCCCACAGACTTTCGGTAGAAGAAATGTTAGGTAACCCAAGGGCCGCCTTATACGCCAGCCTAATCATAGCGTCCACCTTGTTTTCCTTAGTCACGTCCATATTCATACAAGGCGTCGCATAAACTGTTCTACTGATCACGAATGCCTGTACCAAATGACTTGACTCCCTTTCCTGCAATCCTCTCTTTAGATTGGCGGTTCTTTCAGCGAGCCTCATGGCGGTGTTTACCGTATTCTTTAGCTTTCCTAAGGCCTCCTTATTTTTCCTGTTAGTCTGCAAATACATGTCCTGTTGTAGCGTATCCTCCTCCTCCAATTTTCTGTCTCTACCCCTGGTGACACAGAGTAATATCGCACCAAGTGGTGACACACAAGCGATCTGTATCTGAAGAATGGTGGCAGCTTAGATGGAGAAATGTTCATGTCAGGCCCCACAACAAAAAAACACTGAAATTGTGTGATTCAGCAACTTCAGCTACAGATTTTTTTTATCGCACTAGCAGCAAAGAAGCCAGAAGAGTCTGTCAGAAGAAGCTCTGATTTCAGCTTTTAGCGATTCAGGTACTACAACCACCTGTAATGCCAACTAGTGGCCAAAGGTGCACATAGTTTCCGTACCCACTTGCTTTTGAGTATGTACACATGATCGCTGCATGTTCTCAGCTTTATCTCTGTTTAGGAGGGTTTCCACAATCGTTAGCAACGATCTGCTGACACTGGCACACAAGCGTGTAGTTTTCACATAGATAGGAACCTAGTGTATACTTGAGTGAAGGCTCTCCAGCTTATGATACAAACTATTTGTAAAAATAAAAATAAATATGTTTGTACAAGGATTTTGGGGAAACCAACAGGTTGCTTGTTTTTACGAATGTTTGGAAGAAATGACTAAGTGAAATGCTCAAGTTCATAGGCCTCTTGTTCGTCCAACACGGGCATTGTGAAACTTCACTGGCTGAAGCTGCATTGGAATGAGGGCAACATCTGCAGTGGTTTGCCTCCACCAGGAACAATGCTGTGAATCTGCTTCATAGCAGTGCTGGTGCTGCTCAAAGTGGCAGTCCTGTACAATGTAGACCAGCTGCCACAAGTAAAGCGCCGGTACATCAATCAAGTGCGAAGCCCTCACAGCCACATTAGGCAGGATTTTGCATGTAGCTTTCCGAGAAGAGTTCAATAAACAGATATTTAACCTTCGAGGCACACCAGCTCAAATTTTGTCACCCTCTGCAAAATGTGCCAACCATAAACCACAAAAAGTTGACAAATGCACGAAATGAGTTGTGCTATGAGCAAAAGAAGACCGGGCTTAAAAATAATGTTTCTAGCAATTTGGCAAAGTTACGAGAATGGCAAGCCTTCACAATGAACCACATAACACATTGGTTCCTGGTATTTGGCTTCACTGCATTTTATTGGTGTAGTCGGGAGAATAGGAATTTACAACTCGCAACAACCACCCCATCTTGATACATCAAGGCAACTGCTGCAGACATACATCAGATCCGAAGGCATGTCGCCTAGCACACATTACAATAGATGCTGTCAAGAGAGTGCGAGAAGTGGCCGATTCCATGCCAAGTTACTTAAGACAATGCCATGTTTCGGACACCATCACATACAGAGAACTTTTGCTCAGATAACCACAGCTGTGTTACCCCCGCAAGGGTCAAGTGTTGTTGTATATGACAAACTCTTTAATCCATGCCAGGCCTGTTCACATATCAATCTGTTGCTTTAATTCTAAAGGCTGAAAACTAGAGAGGCAAAAAATTGCATTCACACATTTGTGCTTCTCCACCTCCCGCCACTGCAAATCATGCGTCCAAAATCACTCTCAATGCTTTCCAAATAATAACATATCAGCAAATGCAAGGGTGACAATATTCCACAACAAGAGTAAATACATTGCAAGCAAGATATTTTAAACTTAACTAGGAGCACGCTCTAAACCAGTAGAAGGAGTGAGAGTGTCCATTTGGTCACACCAGTTACAGCTCACTGCACTACTGAGGTAGCGGCGGAATCCAACTGGTGGAGGAAACTCGTACGTCGGCCCCGAGTATTCCTTGCCTCTGTAAATGTAAATAAATGAGAGTAATACAGCAATGACATTTAGTTTGCAATAAATTCAGCAAACTCACTCACAGTAGAATTTGATTTGAGTAAAGCAAGTGAGAGTGCCTGCCGCAGAAGGAAAAAGGCAGTAACGAGACTGGCAGTCAATGCTAGCACAAATACAAATATTTAGCACACTTGCAAAACACTGAAATAGCAAACAAAGAGACTAAGTTAAATCACGTGTGCAGTAAGTGCGGAATATGCTGCGGCTTGCATGGAATCGTAATCAAGAGTGCTTATAGCAGCAACTGCCAAGCTCTTTGACAGGATTACGAGGTACAGTCTTTGTCAAAAGTGTAGAGCCCAGGGGGTCTGCTTCTGGGCCAGTTCCTGCAGCTTGTAATGAATTGCCGGTATTCCAACTTTGTTGATGGCAAGAAGATTTTTTGTCCTACCCCCTTCAGTTGCCTCAACTAATTCTACATCAGTGCCACTATTCGGCTCAGAAGCGGACCCCCCCGGGCTCTACACTTTTGACAAAGGCTGTACATGCAACGGTGCCTCACTCCCCTCAACAAAACGTACCACCTCAGGTTAATTATTGCTTTCTTTTCAAATAAGCTGTCAATGGCCTTGACAGCAGCTTGAAGCGAAGCACTTCCCACTAATTATGGGGGCATTATTTCTGCTATCATTCCCAGTTTTCTCTTGGAGCAGGCAAAAGATATATATTAGGGAACTCGGCGGTAGCGACATGCATTCGAAGTGTTAAGTCTATATAAACAAGCTCAGCGAGTTCTACCAATGCAGTTATTTTGGTAGTAAAAGGGCAGATACTCTCATGGGCAAGAACCTATGATAGCCGAAGAGTCACCCTCATTCCTGCATGCACCGATGTGAGTACTCGACAGTGGAACGTGTGAGCATATAAGCACAATAAATTCGTGCGGGTATACGCCCGTATCTTGTAGCCACTTCGTGCTGAGCAGTAGGCTCGTTTCACTCCGGGGCTCATTTCGCACTGGGCCAGTCTACATTTATACTATCTCTCAGCTAGCCAGCAACTCCCCTTCTTTAGCACTGCGTCGACACTGCAAAGAAGCTGACCTCTTGCACTGCAGCACCACGTATGGGCCGCATGGATTAATACCGTACGAGTTTTTTGACAGAAGCACGACCGTTTCTATGGGCAATAAAACCTCCTGATCATAAATCAGCGCGTTCACGCTGGCGCACACCAAAATGCCTGCTACTGCCCAAACAAACTAGGCCACAAACGAAGAGCAGGTATGCAGCAGGTATGCAACGATTGTTTCAAGCGCGAAGAAACGGGATCGACGCCATTATGCAGACTCCACATGCCTTCGCCCGGAGACTGTCGCGTGATTACGCCGCGTCAGTAATTGTGACTACCGCATAGCTGCACTGCCGTGTAAAAACTCGTTAAAAAAAACTGCAAGACTGTAGCAGAGCGCTGACAAATGCTTTACCTAGAGCTCGCGGGCATGTACGAAACACCATCATTCGCGTACGAGTCACCGTAGTCGGAGGCTGCAGACAGGCCAGGGACAGGACCGAAGGCTACGCTGTTGAATTTAGAGCAACAATCCACAAACTGAATCAGATTTTCACCGAATTTGCATCTATCGGGATGATGCCCCGCAAACTACAACAAGCCGACGCATGAAAAGCGACCTAGGGCTCGCAAGGCGCGAGCCAGGGTTGCCAGGTCCAAAAAACGAAAAGTAGCCACAAAAATGGGAAAAGTAGCCAGAAAGTAGCCAACCAGAGGAAGAGCAATAAAAAGTAGCCAAAAAGGAGCCATGGGGCCATGCATGCGGCAGTAAATAGAGCGCTCACTGCAAAAAGACAACCAAAAAAATTCGTTTAATAGTTGTTTTATTGCAACGCTCGTGAAGAAACAAATGCCAGTTGCGTCTTATAGCAACCAAATCACGTAGAAAAGTTTTCTGAAAAAAAAAAAGCTGGCTGCGTAACACGGCGATATTATATAAACAGACATAAAACTAAACTGACCAGATAAACACAAGTGTTATTAAAAACTTCTCTGTGATGATTAGAAACAGTATAAAATGCACAAAATTATGTCCACGAAAAGGTAAGTATAAAATGTTAGTGGAGTTGGACGTCTCAAACAATGGCTACAAAAGGAGAATACGATGAAACGAAACTGCAACCACTCAGGTACGATGTTCAGGCCTGTCGTAAATAGTTGAGTTGACCTTCTCAACCATGGTTTGGGTTTATCAAGGATACGGCCAATGTGCAGGGGGTGTTCACATGATCACACACACTTCTTTTTGATCATGACTACTAGACGTTGGACGGGAACCTTCGGTTTTTCAAGTATAATATTACATTATCGAGAGGCGTTTACCTTGCCTAGAGATATAGAAATCATTCTTTCATAGGTATACCGAGTATATTCGTAAGTTCCTTGACACCAGTGCCTAATAATGTTCGGCGAATTGCGGTCAATGAATGGTTGTCCCCGCTCATTGATCGCATTGAAAGTGCGCAACTGTTTTATTCAGTGAACAAACTAGAGTGCAAAAGCCACTTTCACACTGATGAGACAAACCTATGGACGGAAGATGCACTCATGACAAATTTATTGTCAGCGGGTGCACGCTAAATAAGACCTACTGCGCGCAAATATGCACGGGCAAAGAAAAACATTTCGAAGCAGTTCGTGGTAAGCCTAGCTAGTGTGTTAGCTCGGTTGTTGTGATGTTTATCTAAGTTTGGCTAGCTAGCATAATGCGTTTACACTTGCCCCTTAGTTGGCCATCTATAATGCGAAGTTCCGCTTTAAGTGCAGTTAAATAATTAGCACTAATTAATTCGGTTTGATAACTAGCACAACTCATTTGCATTCAACCTAAGCTTTCGAAAGGTATATGACTCGATGCTATAATTCCAATTGTGGTTTTGATTGCATATAGCTCACTAATGCAAATATGGATCGCTAATTGAGAGCATTTGGATTCATCCCAAGCTTTTCAACGGTATATGACTTGATCGTCTAGCTCGAAGTTTGGTTTTATACAAAATTAACTAATTAACGCAGATTAATGAGGATCGCTAACTACCACAGTGCCCTTACACTTGACCTAAGCTTCCCAACGGGATACGACTCGATGCTGCAGCGCAAATTTGGGTTTCAAGTGTGATTTACTAAATATTTAATTTGGTCCGTAGTTGGTCAAAATAAGTGTATAATTAACCAATGATCCAAACTCAAGGTTTATCACGTGACATATACTATGCTTAGCCAAGCTAGCTTGAAAGTAGCGAAATAGACTAAGCGGCCGCTTTGGCTTTCTCTGATCTTAAAGTTTAAAGCACCAGCCTGGGTCGTTTTCTCGTTTTGCGAAGTTTTAAAGCGGTGATGGAGTTCACGCTCAAAAAAAAAAGTACAAAGTCAGAGGCAGTACTAGATCCTGGAGCGCAGACCTGGCCCAAAAACGCGCGCTTCACTGATTGCTGTGGCCGGCCGGCGGGCGCCAGGGAGAAAAAGCGTGTCGTGCGCAGAGCTCACAGCCGCCGCACCATCTTAGCCGCGCGAGGAGAATTGAGGAGGAAAGCGCGGCGCGGAGGAGAGTGTCGCTACTTTCAAATTATCAAGGGGTTTTGGTGGATGGATGTTAAGAGCATCCCCTTTGAAACAGGGTGGAGACAGTCGTCACCATGCACAGTTGGTTGTATTGCCGCGCTACCGTTGATAGATTTGCTATCTGTCTGTCCATAAAAACGAGCATCCTGAACAGCGCGCAAACGGGCTCGTTGGAATAGGCGAAAATTTTTCAAAAGTAGCCAGAAAGTAGCCAAGTAGCCAACCTAAATTTTTTGTCGCCAGGCGGCTCAGAAAGTAGCCAATTTGGCGTAAAGTAGCCAAATCTGGCAACCCTGGCGCGAGCACCCGTTGGCCGAAAAGCGCGCCAGCTTTTGCTCGGGTGCGGTGGCGCCGTGCCGTGGCTCGAAACGGGGTATTGGCATCTGGGTTTGAGGCTTATTTCCAGAAAAAAGCAAATACTAAAAGTTGTTTGACGTCACATCTGTCGAGAGAATTAACGCATCCTCCTTTCCACTTTGGCGCGCATGCGCGCATGCGCAGTTTACGGAGCCGGCTCTCTGCAAGTTCAGGTCCCCTAAACGCTTGTGCACTGTACTTGTGCTATAGACCTCCTCCATGTTTACAAACAAACAAGGCAATCCAGGTGGCGCTGCAGTCGTCTGCGTTCCCACGGTAGGCAAAAAGCACGGGAGCGGCACCGTGGCCAAGCTTGTCAATAGCGTGTTTTGGGAGGTGCAGGCTCCCAAAATTTTGGCAGGAGAAATAAGATAATTTCTTGAGCCTCAGCGGTGCAGACAAAAGTGATACAATATACATATATATCACGTACACGGCACGCGGCGCCCGGCCCCGTACGTCGTACAAGACGGAGCGTGGGTTCAAGACGCACAAGCGAAGCTTTGCTGCCCGCCAGGGAAAATGAGCAACGTTATTATATATTTGCTGTTTTCGCCCATGCAAACAACCGCGGAATGCGTCGAGAATTTCAAAACCTTGAGTTCTTACAACTGCTTTCAGTCGAGTCACTAGACAGTGATTTTTCTCGCTCGTAAACAGCGAGCGCAAACCACGTACGAAATATTCCGCTCGGAACATATTGTTACGTGCTTTGTACGCACGGGGGGTTTATTTACAGGGATCGGTACAAACAGGACTGCGGCGAAGCGTACAAACGTTCCTCTGCCCTTGCTCTTTCTTTTTCTTCACCGATCTACCCGACCGCTCTTCTTCATCTTCCGTCGACGTTCTACGAAGGCGCGTTACATTTCCCTCCTCGCAGACGAAGCCCGTCGGGCGAGTTATAGAGAACCTCTGGTATGAAATCGCTTGAGGCGGGCTACATGGCTACATGCACCACCTGCGACTGCCGCGACCGTCGACCATTCGCCGTTATGCGTGCTATGACGTAATTCAGGTCATTGATGCGTTCTAACACAACAAACGGTCCGGTGTAGTGTGACAACAGTTTTTGACAAAGACCACGCTTACGGAGAGGTGTCCACAACCACACATAGTCACCAGGAGCATAGGAAACTTGTTGGTGTCGGGCGTCGTAGCGGGTCTTAGAACGTTCTTGTGACGATAAAATTCGAACTCTGGCCAGCTGGCGGGCTGCAGAGTGTCGTAGCAAGAGAGGGTTCGTCATGAATGAAAAATGGCAGTATGGTGTCGAGGGCACAGCGAGGCGTGCGAGCATAGAGAAGGTAGAAGGGACTGTAGCCTGTTGTCTCATGTTGCGCTGTGTTATATGCATGCGTAATGAACGGTAGAACGCCATCCCAGTCCTTATGGTCTGCAGCGACGTACATAGCCAACATGGTGGTAAGCGTCCTATTAGTTCGTTCTACCACACCGTTCGTTTGGGGATGATATGGCGTGGAGTGGCGAAAACTGCAGGCGCTGAGGCGAAGCAGTTCTTCGACAATGTCCGCTGTGAATTGGCGTCCACGGTCACTAATGATGACTGCAGGAGGGCCGTGCCGAAGAATGACGAGTCGAAGTAAGAAATTTGATACTTCAGACGCAGTAGCGGATGGTAACGCGGCTGTCTCACAGTAGCGGGTTAAATAATCAACGCACACAAGAATCCATCGGTTTCCTTTAGAGGATCGTGGGAAAGGTCCAAGAAGGTCAATGCCAACTTGCTCAAACGGGGCTGTTGGAGGTCTGACTGGCTGCAGTTTTCCATGTGGGCTTGAAGTCGATAGCTTAAAGCGCTGGCATTGCACACAGCTGGCTACATATCGCTTGATCGTTGAACGCATCTTCGGCCAGTAAAATCGCTGCTGTGTGCGGTGGAGTGTTCGGGCCACTCCCAGGTGACCAGACGTGGCGTCATCATGCGTCATTTCTAAAACTGTGATACGTAGGCTTTCCGGAACGACAAGAAGCATACGTGCTCCCCCAGAGGCGAAATTTTTCTTGTAAAGCACCCCTTCGCGAATGCTAAATGTGTTCTTCATAGGATCGTTGGCGGAATCAAACAGTGAAGTTAATGTTTTGTCCTTGCGTTGCTCGGTTCGGAAAACTCGGAGATCGGGGAAGGTTTGTGAAATTGGAGCCAAATATTCATCGAAATTGTCTGAGTCATTATCAGTCGTTTGAAGCGGCAAGCGCGAAAGACAGTCAGCATCTGAGTGTTTATGGCCGCTTTTATGCACCACAGTAAAATTAAACTCTTGTAGGCGTAAAGCCCATCGAGCGAGCCGCCCACAGGGGTCACGAAGACTCACGAGCCAGCAAAGGGAATGGTGGTCGGTCACAATCGTGAAAACATTCCCGTACAGATAGGAACGAAAGCGCTGTACAGCGAAAACAACGGCTAGACATTCTTGCTCCGTAACCGTGTAATTTCTTTCACATTTACTCAACGAGCGGCTGGCATACGCTATCACGTGCTGATCGCGTCCATGGCGTTGTATAAGTATACAGCGCCGATACCGATACCACTTGCGTCAGTGTGTACTTCAATTGGAGCTGATGGGCAGAAGTGGCGGAGGATTGGGCCCGAGGTCAAAAGAAACTTCAGATGACGGAAAGCTGAGTCACATTCGCTGGTCCAATTGAATGGTGTATCTTTATGCAGTAGCCTCGTAAGTGGGTAAGCGATGTCTGCAAACCTTGGTATAAAGCGTCGAAAGTACGAGCATAGCCCCAAAAAGCTCTGCAGCTCTTTTACTGATTTGGGCACGGTAAAACTTTTGACGGCTTCAATTTTCTTGGGATCTGGTCGAACACCTTCTTTGTCAACTAAGTGACCGAGGACAATTGTTTCACGATCGCCAAAATGACATTTCTTTGCATTCAGTACAAGACCAGCTCGTTCCATGCAATTAAGTACGATATCCAGACGGCTGTTGTGCTCACTAAATGTTTTGCCAAAAATTACTACGTCGTCCAAATAACAAACAAATTTGCCACTTTAGTCCACGTAGAATTGTATCCATGAACCGCTCGAATGTGGCAGGTGCATTACATAATCCAAAAGGCATAACGTTAAATTCGTAAAGTCCGTCTGGTGTTACGAATGCCGTTTTTTCTTTATCTGCAATGTGCATGGGGATTTGCCAGTACCCGGATCTCAAGTCAATAGAAGAAAAGTATGAAGCTGAGTGCAGACAGTCAATTGCGTCATCTATACGTGGAAGCGGGTAGACATCTTTCTTCGTGACTGAATTTAAACGGCGGTAGTCAACACAAAACCTCCATGTGCCATCTTTCTTTTTAACAAGGATAACTGGAGCTGCCCAAGGACTACAGGACTCTTGAATAATGCCGCGCTTTAGCATGTCTTGAACTTGCTCATCTATTACCTTACGTTCAGTTGCTGAGACTCGATAGGGCTTCTGACGTATTGGAGGGGCGGACCCTGTGTTGATCGTGTGATGAATACGACTGGTAGGCAGTGGCATTGAGTCATCCTTGGCAAAGTCGAACACTGTCACGTGTTTCAGTAG
Organism: Amblyomma maculatum; assembly: GCF_055883805.1. NCBI lineage: Eukaryota > Metazoa > Arthropoda > Arachnida > Ixodida > Ixodidae > Amblyomma > Amblyomma maculatum. The sequence goes on along the minus strand of NW_028146739.1, from coordinate 649,109 downwards.
TAGTTCCACTAGAATACGACGCTCAGTTGTAGAAAGAGACTTACTAATCATAGCCGTAACTTGGGTCTCCATGCCTGGTCGCACCTGCTGCTCAGTGACCGAGCTGTTTAACGCCGCGACGGAACCGGATATGCCTTCCTCGAAACGGGCGAGTTTTAGGCCCCGAGGCAACACAGTTGGCTCTTCGGAGTGGTTCACTGTCCATAGCTCAGTGCGGCCTTTAGTCACGGGAATGACGCAACGAGGCACAAGGATACTCTTCTTAGAGCAGGCGAATCTCGTAGGTTCTACTACAGCCTCAAAAGATTCGCATTGGTTCCGAATAGAGAAAACCCGCACGAATGCTGCAGATAACGCTGGCACAATTGTGTCTTCTTCCACAGCAAATACTCCAAATTCAGGTGTCGAGTCATCCACAGGAACCGAAAGTAGTGAAGGATTCAAAGCAATCTCTCCCGTACCACAGTCTAAAGTTGCACCACACTCTTGCAGAAAATCAATCCCAAGAATCACATCATGCGTAGACCGAGGCAGTACTGCAAATTCTACTCTAAACTTGAGGCCGCCAATAACAACATCCGAAGCACACACACCAAGAGGAACTAGAGGTTCACCACCGACACCACGGAATAACACTGCACGGTCACCACTGAACATTACTTTTCTGCCTAAACGGTTCTTAAAACTCAAACTCATAACAGATACTGTAGCACCAGTGTCCACAAGAGCCATTGTTTTCACACCATCAACCAACATTTCCAATTTGTTCTTTAACATAAACACGGGCAGAGGTATGGACGTCATCGACTCGCCGGCGGCCTCACCTCCATCGGCCGCGCCCCCTAGTTTCCCGGAGGCGGAGGGGTAGAACGACGTCGAGGGGAAGGTGACCTTCGCGGGCGCTGGGGTGGCGGCGTCACACTACGATCAGATGCAGGAGATGAATTCCGCAAATATGTCGAATGGTGTGAGTCCCCAGTAGGCATAGTCGGGGATCGCTGTTGCTCGGTGTGCAGCCGTCCGTGAATGTTCGCGTGGGGTCGGTAATCTTGGACAGTTGGAAAACGACGGCGGCAGTATCTAGCGATATGCCCCGCAATGCCACACCTGTAGCACACAGGTTGAGGGCGCCAGCGATCAGCATAAGAGTCCTCACTAACAAAGTCGCGACGTTGGTTGTAGCGAGGCTCTCGCTGCTGACGAACCACATTTTCAGAGTAGGCGGGCCTCTTTTCCATCGGCTGGGGGTCATAACGTTGAGTACAGCTGCGTTGATCGTCCATATGCGAAGCGCCGCTAGGTTGAACCCACGGAGTGGACAGGGCGGCAATATTTGCCTGCGGTGGTGCACAACTCTGCCGCACATATTCTTCACTACAGATGGCGTCCCTAGATCTTGACAATTCCTCGCGTACAATCTCTCGTATCATATCGGCCATGGAAACTGAAGGACAGGCTTCAACACTGGCTACAGAGGTGACATTGGCCAGTCTTCCGAATTTAGGTGTAATTCGTCGCAGCTTCAGAGCCTCAAATGTTCTGCAATGCTTTATAACATCAGCGGTGGTGCTCAGGTTCTCTTTGCTAATAAGAAAATTATAAACGTCTTCCGCTATTCCTTTCAAGAGGTGACCGACTTTGTCTTCTTCAAGCATAGTGGGGTTGACGAGTCTGCATAGCTTTAAGATGGCTTCGATATATGCAGTACAAGTTTCTCCGGGTACTTGCGCCCGGTGAAACAAAGTTTGTTCGGCGCGTTTCTTCTTTGCAGGTTCATCTCCAAAATTTTTCTTGATTTCGCTTGTAAAGATAGCCCATGTACTTAATGAATCCTCGTGATTATCGAACCAATCAAAGGCAGTGGCGGCAAGAAAGAACACCACATTAGCCAGCTTAGTAGCGGCGGTCCAGTGGTTGTATTTACTCACTCTTTCGTAGTGCTTCAGCCACTCATCAACGTCCTCCTCAGGTTTTCCGGAAAAGGTACGTGGCTCTCGATAATGGGGCCAGTTGTTCGCCGTGGATGTTCCTGGCTGCTCGGTACTGCTGTCTTCAGCCATGTCTGATGGCATTGGTGGTAGGCCAGCAAGTCTACGGCTTCTTCGGTAGATGAAACGCTCCGTGGTCGCTACCCAAGCACCTCTCACCAAGATGTTACGTGCTTTGTACGCACGGGGGGTTTATTTACAGGGATCGGTACAAACAGGACTGCGGCGAAGCGTACAAACGTTCCTCTGCCCTTGCTCTTTCTTTTTCTTCACCGATCTACCCGACCGCTCTTCTTCATCTTCCGTCGACGTTCTACGAAGGCGCGTTACAATATTATTGCACTCTCGGATGAACCTTCCCATCGAGCGGCAAACGACGTTGTTGCTAAGCACGAAGCCCCTCGCTAGCTTCGAGCAGCTTTAGTTAAGCATGGCAACAGTAGCAAAAAGGTATTGCGCCTTGGCACCGCACGGATTTTCTTATCCGTGCGTTATTCGTTGAAATCGCCACGCCGCACGTCTGTTGTATCTGTTCTTTTCGTAGGTGACTGTCAGCGTTAACTTTCGCAATTTCATCCCGGGTATTCAGGTTTTTAGCTTGCATTACAATTACCAGCTGCAGCAGTCGTGGTGGTTCCGTAGCTAGGGCGACTCAGTTCAGTCCCGGCTACCATGGCCGCGTGAACATGCATGATAAGCTCAGAATGCCACAACGTGCCATGCACCACGATGCAGTACGTATAAAAATCCTCAGAGAGTTTGAATCACGAGCCCATATATCACTCGGCCATGCTGAACCCCCCAACTCGCAATCAGAATCAACCGCATTGAATACAACTAAAACCGCTGGGTGCAAAAAAAAAACAAATGCAGCTCCAATCGAGAAAATTAGCGGCTGTCAACGCGCGGTGGCTATCTTCATCACTGATGAGACTAAAATAATCTGAGGTGAACACGGCGAAGGCTAGCCATGCAGCATAACCAAGAAGGAGTTCAACACTGATCACTCGCGCAGCAGCTCACTATCGCATACGTACAATTACCAATGTGAAAAAAAAAAAAAAAACGTAATTGAGGAATTGTTTACATATAGGTAAGCACAACTATGCATGCTCTAACAAAGAAACAGGCCTACGCATTACAATATACTGGCCTTTAAGCAGCTGTACAGCTCTGGCGTAAAAGTGAATAAGCTCTAGCTTAACCATGGCAAAGTGTTTGCCGCATATCCGATAAGCTGGCGTCGGTATCCAGCCTTGGCGCTTCACCGCGGCGACCCACTGTTTACGGCTACCTTCGTCGCCAAGAAATCTGTGCAAGCTCATTAAACTTCTCTTTCTGTGCCTTTCGGCACATGCCACGGTGACGCAACTAGTCGGCATGGGGTTATTTTATTTCCGGCAGCAGCAACCCATTCCGCATTCACGGTAGGCGAAAGCGACTGAAATGTTGTTTTGCCTACCACGCGAAAGTCACTGACGACGACAGCGCCACCGCATCTTCGTGACGTAGTCGGAGTGAAGGATGTCTATAGACCCTTTACAGCGCGAGCGCATGGGCGCTGCCATATTTGATCATGTGACTCTTCCGCCATCGCTGGCCTTCGAGCCTTCTGGTTTGACGGCTTTCGGCGCGCTAGTATTCGGCTGCACGGTGCGGCGTACCCGCTATCGCTGGGGGCAACGAGCTTGTAGACAGGCAATAAACTTCATGTGAATGCCTATAGTATGTGTAGGTGCTAAAAAATGTTTAATTTAACCACGTAGTTCATTTATTGCGTCCTCCTAAATGTCTGCATTGGCTAGAACGTTTCGACAAACCCGTCAGCCGTCGACTCTTTTTTTTTTTTTTTTGCTTTTTTTATCAATTCCCTCTCTAGTGCTCTTTGTGGAAAACGTGACTTACTGTAAAACTGAATAGATTACAAACTTATTATTCCCTCAAACTTATTTTTTTTTTTTTAATTTTCTTGCGCAAAGGGCGAACGCATGCTCAGACTATGCTGGCTGAGACGCATTATGAATGTTCATTTAACATTGTGCACAATACTTACTGCTCAATATGGACGCGCGTGTAATCCCCGACAATTGATAAGATATAATTTTATCTCCTGTAAACGTCCTGGCTTCAAAAAACTATTACGCTGCTTGAAGGCCGCATCAGGCGCTCAGCGGCGTTCACCTGCGCTCGGGCGAAGGTGACTAGAAACTGCACCGGAATTCAGAACGCACAGTACGCAGCCCAAGCAAGCGGGGATATAAAAAAATCTTATCATGGTAAATTTCATCATTGGCCCGTGCATTAGTTTCATAAAAGCAGCAGTTATTACATGTATTTCAGCAGTATACCTGTCTAATTAAAGTTTGGTTTTGTTTGTGCGGTGTTACGTCCCAAAGCGACTCAGGCTATGAGTGGAGGACTGCGAAAATTCCCATCCCCTTGGGGTTCTTTAATGTGCACTGATATCGCACAAAACACGGGCGCCTGTGTTTTTGGCTCCAGCGAAAAGCAGCCGCCGAGGCCGAGATTCGATTCCGCATATCCTAGGGAATAGTACCTAATTAAAGTAAACAGATTAACTTACATGCCCACACTAACTTTCCTTCTTTGCGCAATCAATTCGTATAATTGCATAGACATTAATAGCAACGTCAAGGTACCTCTTAACGCCCTGCGAAAAAAACTCGGCAGCAGTGCAAAGACTCAATATCCAATTCCTGAGAAAACGTCAGGGTCGTTCTCGCATTGTCATGGCTACTGCCGGTGCTAAAACGAGCTGGGGCGTGAGGTATAGCCATTCTCTTCAATTCACAGGCGCTTTCTTGTCCCAGAAAGGAACATGAACTCGTGATACATCTCCCAGAATAACGGTTGCCTAGGCCATAATGTGCACCTTATCGTCTTCTGTTCTTCCGCCAATAAACAACAGGGTCATTAGCTCTACTTCCTCGCAGAATACTTCGATAATACAGATGACACCTGCATCAAAGCAGCGCTGTTTAAAAGTCAGCTGGTATTCTTACACAAGATACACAGCAGCAGTTAGCACTGCGCGCCGATGCGTTCCGAAGGCCAGCAATGACGGCCGTCCTAGTGGCGCCACCTGTTAGGGAAGAGTTGAACTCCTCGCTGTAAACATACTTGCTAGTGTGCCGATGGCGCGCGCTTGCGTGTCCGCCGCGGTGATGCCTTCCCGCCGCCACCGCGGGGCGGCGCTACCAATAGCTAAGGTGCTATCGCTCCGCGTTCGCGGCCTCGGCAGCATAGGCGGCATATAGGTCCGGATAGCGCGCTGCGCTTTTCACTGCGAAACCTGTCTCTTGACGGTTTAAGCGCACCTTGTGTCTAAAAACAGTCTTGGTGGAAGACATTCATACCGTCCTAGTACTGTGCGGAGAAAATCATACGCTCAAATAGCGCTCGAGGAAGCGTTTAACAAATACTGTCTGGTCCATGTCATGCTATATATCTGTTTTATTTATTCAGCTGAACCGGATAAGGTCTGAAGCAGAACACATATTGACTTCCTGATATCCAGCGAGAGAAGAAATTTGAGAAAACCACCTAAAGTAGACACGTTGGTTGCAATAGTTTGTTAATCTTTGATTAAACGATCGAGTCCGGGCCGGATTCAATATATTGCTATGAAATATTCCGATGACGATTTTATTTGATCTAGAGCCACTCGATTGCGATCCACGCATCGCGATTGCGGATGTAAGGTATCGTATGCATCTTCCTTCTGAGTGAGCGCTCAGTCAGCCCAGGTGGTTGTCCCGAATTATGGGAACTATAATTCTCAATCGCGATCTAACCCGGAACGGGTCGACGACGACTGTTATTGTCCGTGTGACACAGGTATCCGAAAATACCCTCAATATTTTACACTGTTCATTAATCTAACTTTGAATTTTATTTACTCTTCGGTCTTTTCTTATGGTCCATGGTATATCGCGATGCCGCAGTCAAGTGCTACGAACGTCAATACGTATACGGGCCTCATGCTTTCGGATAGGTTACGTCGACGCTTCTGCAATTCAGTCATGCTTATTGCTAAGGTGATATATATCAGGTTAGTGATGTTTTATAGCGTCACATATATGCTACAGAAAAGAAGGGCGATCTTGCTTTTTTCGTAACATATATTGCACGCGCGCATGTTAATTCAAAGATCGCATGCGACAATAAACACAAGCAGTCTGAATCTGACTTCAGTTTTTGTTCTTACTCTTTATTCATTTGTTTTATTAGGAAGTCACTTAATTGTTGCTTCATACATAAATGATTATTATGCGGTGTGCTTTCTTTTGTAACAGAAGGAAAGGCAAGAAACAAAAGTGGTGATTGTATCACTGATTCTTTTTTTTTTTTTTTACAGTCTACAATATAGTAAAATTTGAGCAAAAAAGCGCAGCAACAATAAACAAGTAAAAATATAGAAATGCACCGCTAAAGGTTTTGGAGAAAGGCCGCACATATGACACCGCAATAATTTTAAAGTAGTCTGATACCAATTTTCGGTGGTATTTTTTTTTTTTTTTCACTTGCTAATGATGCGCTAGATATTCCTGTATAATTATCCACGTGGTTTCTCGCTTACCACCGCTAAGTAATTTATAATTAATTTTACTTTCTTCACCAGTTTCGGCTTCGCGGTTTCAGCAGCCGAGCGGTTGTTGTACGGTCACAATTGTCTAGGTCACGCGCGGGATTTAAAAAAAAAAAAAAAGCTTTAACCACAGACTCACTTAATTAGCTCCTCATTTTGCGCTTTCAATAGGGCCACTTGTTCTGCGCTCCATGCCAGTTTTCTCTTAGCTCTTCTCAGAGCGCGAGAAATGTTGCAGCATTTATATTTGGCTAGTTGCCCAGACGGCCATAGACGTCCGACGGTCGACCGACGGACGTCCGTTTTCGGACCTTCGGACATCCGACGGAAGTCCGGTTACGTTCGATATAGGTACAGCGGACGTCCGTCGGACTATCGTTCGTGGATCCGGATCGCGTCCCACGGACGTCCGACGGGCAGCCGGAGGCGGACATTCGGACGTTTCCCGGAACATGCTTGCAGGGCCCGCTATTGGTGTAAAAACTTGCCAATAACATTCGTGTAAAGCTCAGCAAGCATGTGCTATGGAAATTTCAGTCACATACTAGTGCTCAATGCCTTTGTCGTGAGAGTAAAGCAGACAATAGAATATGCAACAGGTTCAAGTTTCCTGTTGTCTGCTTTACTTTCACACACAAAGCACCGAACAGTAGTGTGCAATTAAAACTTCCATCAAAGAGGCACATATGCTAGCTGAGCTTTACACAAATGCACCATTCCTGAAAACATGCTAAGAACATAGGCATACCAGCATGCGAGGTTGTAAAAAAGGCATTTTTTTGCTTTATTGCAAAAACTGCATGCATAAATAGTCTACACTAAAAAAATATCTATGTTAAGGAATGGCATGGTAAAATGCAGGCCAACTGGAGTATTAAGAATCTACTTGAATAATTTTTTTTAATTATCCTTGGCCGTGACAGCTCTTCCCTTGGGGAGGTGGCGGAGGAAAGGGTGTTTATTGAAACCTAACATTCGGAATTAGCGAGGAGATGATCGAGTTCTCTGTGGGCGGCCTCCGCAGGCCGGGATTCCAGGAGCAGTTACTATCCTGTGCATTTGCTCGATCAGCTGTTGCTGGTCTTTCAGGCCTTAGATGGAAAGAGCAGGTTGGGCTCCTCCTGCAATAGAAGGGAAAATGAAATTCAAGTTATCTGTGCTGAACTTTGATTACACATCTCCAAGGGCAACTGCCAGTTTCTCTCAATTGCTTTTTCCAGATGGCACTGTACGCATGCATCTCCATTGAGAACTGTCACATACTATATAGAAAGGTCATATAACTGCAGCAAAACCCATGCAGAATAACAAAAGATACAAACGTAATTTGACCAGAACCTGGCATTCAGTATTTTAACGTTTTTATGTCGTCTCTTTGATCATGCCACTCAGACCAAACATGGCATGTTATGCTTGCTGCTATGCACCCTCAGCAATGCCCAAGACATGGAGTGCACATGCAGAGAAACTAAGCATAAAGGATGCTGTATATGAACATAAAGCACAGCCAGAGCATTGCAGTATTACACAGGTACGCATTGGCGGCAGAAACCTGCATTTTGAGCGGTTTACCAGGCAGATTTCTAAAGTAATTGTTCCTGCTCTGAAAAGAAGTGATCAATAATAACATCATTTAAAATTGTTACCTTTCTGTTCTGTAAACTGCACATTTCGTTGGTTCCCATGTATCCCCTACCGAAGACATTCCCTGGGCGTGTCAGGGGTATATCGACATAAACATCTAGGCTACAAGCGTCTAGAAAGCGTCTCCTTAGAGCAGCTGCGACGAAGTAACTTATCTGATAACATGCAAGCTGCTGCAGCAGAATAAAGATAGACATTTGACATGTGGCTAAAGCCCAATGTGTAAGCATAGCCCGCCGCAGTGATTGCGCAGTGTTCATGCTTCTACAAGAGTTAAAAGTAATTTGTTTACCCACAGCGCTATATGTGACATTACAATAGCAAGGCTTATAGTTACACAAAACACAAAAAGCTGACAACCACAAGCTCCTGATGTATTACCGGCAGCATGCAGCATGGATGTTAGTTACTGAAATATGGTTGCATAATTCTGGCAACCAGCTGTGCATGTATGTCATGGATTTCTCAACTACGCACAACAAATTACAAAAAAATAATAGTCTTTATAAACGCAGCCAGCTGTTCACAAGAAACACTGTAGCTTTTTTATGGGGAAGGTAGTGGGCGCCAAAGAAACTGCCCCTGTAAAGGCGCCTAATTTGCCCCTATGTAATATCGGGGACAAAAGTGTGTGGACTACACAAACTGCAGTCAAAGCACATAACTTTCACATCGACCAGGAAACTTGGACCATACTGTCGATGTGAAAGTTGAACGTTAGTTCTTTCATGTGTGCAAGAGAAATAAGGTCACAATTCGTTTACATCGAGATTCTAGTCCAAAATATCCAGACATACTGTCCAGAGACTTTCGCCCCCGCCGTATAAGCCACCACTTGGGTAAGAGATTAGTAAAAGAAGTGTATAAAAGACATTAGTGCTGTTGGACAGCCATAGCCATAAAAATGGTATTGACATTAGAGTACTGCCTTAAGGCGGGGCCTAGGGCATTACAAAAGCAAGAGTTAGTGTCCGCTGGTCCTCATTTGAACGAACAAAAAGAGGGGAGGGGGAAGAAATCTACCTCAACTATATGTTTTGAGTGACACCAAGCCGCAGTTAGCATTAAAGATATCACACAGTTTTGTGGAAGATTTGGGAGCGCTTTGCTGCTTTCTTACAGGATTGGACAAAAGAGCTCACCATCTTCAGAAAGGCATGTTATATAGAAATGAAACTAGTGAATTTACTGCATCTGGCCACAACAACTTGCACACAGAGAGGAAGATGAACTGAAAACTTTATACATGAATGTATGTATTTACAACAGGTGAAACAATGACCATGATCTATGCCGAAGAGGAAAGAGACCAAAATCTAGCTCAGAATGAGTTCTCCAGGCCGCGGGGCCGTTTCATTAACTTCGGGACTCCGCCCACATTTCTCATCCCCAATGACAACGAACTCACGCATGACTGGCTAACAAACATTTTGGCATGTCTTTCCACTTTCATAAGGTTCTTCACCCTCTCCCTAATACAAGCAATGCAAAAGGGACAACAAATTCGTTTCACAACAAACGGAATTTAGAGAATGGACCTCGAAATGATTGGCTCATTAGGTCACATGCCGAACTCTCTCCCCTAAGAAATAAAAAAAGAAAAAAAAATTAGAACCCATCAAAACGGTGTCCCACGTGTGCAACCATTGCCCAAAGCTTGCACCCTTGGTGGCTCCTTTTACAGGGCAATTATTGCAATTATTGGCATTCGAGTCAGCACCATTGCGGACCACATCAGAAGAGCCAACCCACATCCTCCCGCTCCGCATCATACCGTCACTGTTACACACTTGCCCTTTTTCAACACCGCCATCTCCCACCATTGTTGACATCCAGGGTTGGAATCCTCAACGAGACCCCACTCAGCGTGCCTGCACTGAATAATTGTCACTTTTATGGGCTCCCCAACAAAGAAGAGGGCCTTACACCCTTCAACCTGACAGTGTTTTTTCTTAGAACGATAAGCAGTTCTTCCAAAAGAGGTGCTCGTTTCAAAGCTGTGCTGCCTCCGGGTGATGGGTCCAGTCAGCGTACAAAGGGCCCCTTAGTACGCTTAGTACTAAGGGCCCCTTAGTTGTATACTGTTCGTAAAGCTCCTTAAATAAAAATGAGCCCCCTACATGACACAGCAATGAGAACAAACTGCCTGTCCCCGCGTCTTCGAGTGCGACAGCAAAGTCCTTGGAAGAGGGGACTTCTTTCCCTCTCCGGCTACGTTTCCGTTAAGCACTGTAGCTGCTGTAGCTGCCTCTCTGTGCGCGTCTCTCCGCCTCCTGTCCGAGGGCAAGTGGGAGACGGCCGCAGCTGGGCATTGAACAGGTGACCCAAAAAGAGCAGACTAATAATGGTGCTTAGCATACCCACCGATCCCTTACAGAAATCATTAAAGAAATGAAAGCAACACATCAGATAACGCTACAATGTTTCTAAGTGCAAAGTCGACAACTCCAAGTCATATAAATATATGTACATCTCCGCACATTAACTAGACAGAAACAGTGCAGAGTAAACTAATAATTCAGTGTCTAGCAACACTATTAAAAGGGGATAAAGGCCACGGGGGGCTACGATTATTAGTACCGTTTTGCCTTTAAACTACAATAACATACTTGTTGCAAGCTTAAAATCAAAGATTCACACCTGTCCCACCCACAGCAATGGAACACACATCTGACTCAAGTCTGCAGAGAAAGAGCAAGCTAGACTATTACAGACGCACCCTTGGTTATTTTTCTGGCATTTCTGAGGGTGAAGAATCTGACTTGTCAGTAGCATGTATATGAATAAGAATCCTATGACAGTAAATGCATCAGATTTTCTGGAGTGGCTTTTCTTTGCTGACCACATATGAGGTGAGCTATAATTTATCCAACTTGGCCTAGGTTTATTCTATGAATAACAAAGCTATAGCAGGTACACAGTCGTCCACTCAGGCTGAACATGCGAGTGCGCGGCATGCACTTTTTGAGATGCCACTGCATCCATCGCAGCTGCACACCGTAGCGAAGAGGCAGACAGCGTGAAGTACCAGCCTATAGTCCCTCTACCACCACTGGGGTCCCAGACTAGGGACCCCTTGTTTTTGTCAGGACAGGCCCCCTCAGGGTCAGCTAGTGAGTAACCTCCTGTATTTGTATCTGATGGAAATGTTTTCCACCACCACCCACAATACGCAGCTGCGCATCATAGCAGATGTGAAGCAACAGCTCCTGGTCCTTCTATGCATAAGCCACTTTGCCTTGATGCATGCTTGCGCACCATAGTAAAGAGGCAGACGACATGACACAGCAGCTCATGGTACCTTTACACATGAGCCCCCCATTGTACTTCGATACGCACCATAGCAAATATACAGATTACGCCACACAGCAGCTCCTGGTCCCTCTATGCATAAGCCATTTTGCCTCAATACGCACCTGCGTACCTGAGCGGAGAGGCAGAAGTGAAGCTGCAGCTCCTGGGCCCTCCATGCACAAGCCACTTAGCATCAATGCATGGCTGTGCACTGTAAAGAGGCGAAGGACGTTAAGCAGCAGCTCCTGGTCCCTCTACACATCAGCCATTTTGCCTCGATGCGCATCTGCACACCGTAACAAACAGCCAGATGTGACAAAGAAGCTCCTGGTTTCTCTACACATAATCCCCTTTGCCTCAATGCACGTCTGCACACCGAAGCAAAGAGGCAGATGACGTGAAGCTGGAGCGGCTGGTCCCTCTACGCACAAGCCACTTAGCCGTGATGCATGGCTGTGACGGATGCATTGCTATTTTGCAAACTGCATGCCACACATTCCCATTCAAGCTAAGAGTGGACGACTGTGTAAACGTAAAATACTGGTTATTTACTTCAATGGACAATGACAAAAAGTAACATGGTGAACAATGTAAAAAGAATTTGCTGCATAAAGTTTGTTGAAACCAGTTCTACATCCTACATGTAAACAAGCTAAAACCTTAATGTCGAAGGGATGTCCTGTGTGTTTAAAATCATCACGCTCAAACAACCTCAACACTGACAATCATGATTCAATATTAATGATATAGATAATGATACAATACTCACTTTTAGCCATACCAAAGAAATGAGAATGCAAAGGGATGTTGCTGTTTTTCCCCCGTGGATGACAGTTTTCCATGTTCAAAGTGCTGCTTCCTGTTGGCCTACGAAATCGGCTACAGCAATTGGCATCTGAAAAATTTTTGGAAGCCTCATGCTAGTCTTCAACGAGAAAAGCATTGCCATACAGAAGCAGAACACAAATACTTTTACAACACACTAAAAGCACCAACTGCGGTGCTGTTTTTAGGATGACTAGGTAGAGGTTTTGCTGTAGCAAGCCAAATGTTAGCCTTCAATAAGGAAAGCATTCCCATACAGAAACAGAACACAAGAACTTTTACAACACATTAAAAGCATCAATTGCACAAATGCTTGTAAGATGACCAGGTACAGGTTTCTGCTATAGCCCACATCATGTGACCAGCGGTTATCAGAAGCCTTGTATGTGACCATGATGCCCTAGATTCAATTTATGGCTATCACTGTATTAACAAGCATGGGTTTAAAGCTACTTTAATATGATAATCTAAGAACAAGGTAAGAGCTTTCAGTGTGAGACATAAGCTCAGTATCATGCACTATAAGGTGCTGCATGGCTCTAGTGTAGCTTTGGCATTATGCAGTGAAGTTCTGAGGAGCCTTTAAATATCTGTAAGGACAAAGCAACAACAATTTTGTTTTTATCTCACTTTTGCTCAGCTCGTTTTTTTTTTTTTCTTTTTTTTTTTGTTTTTTTTTTTGAGCCCGCGGCTTGCATGGCTTCCCAGTATGCCTGTTTTGCATAAAAGCAGGCGTTGCAGGCACCAGAGCTCACAGCCCAACTGTATCGCGGCGGCAGTATGTCAAATTCGTGCCAGAACAGCGCAGAACAACGGGTCAAGAAAAAGACAAGTGCTGACTTTTTTTTTTCTCTCATCTCCTTGTCCGGTTGTTCTGCGCGGTTCGGTCCGACATGCATAACCAACATGCGCAAGGTGCTGTCCTGGTTTGTCAAAGCTGAAGGAGAGTACTAAACCTTTAGTTATTTAGTAGCTACAGCCGTTCCTTCTAGAAACTGTAGTTGCCGTAAAGCTCGAGAGAGAAAGATCAGCGGCTGTCCATTAAAAAACTCGCGACGTTTTCACAAGTGCAGGCATGTCGCACGATAGGCTCGAGGAGTGCAAAAGTTTTCTCGTATAGTCTTTACAACTCAGCACGTTGCGCATGGTTAACAAATTAACTCATTTAAAGCTCGGGCAGGCACTCCTTTATCAGAGACAGAGAAGTTGCGCGGCTTACTGGCGCAGCGTCCAGTAATGCCGAGAAAGATGGCCCTCAGAATTGAGGCTGCACTTTAGTTAGTCGGCGCGGAGCTATCCTGTCAGTCTCGCCTAAAACACTCCACCGTTCGGCTGCTGTCCTTACCCAGAAGCTCACCACTATCGGTGCATCGAAAGAAACAAAAGTTCGGTGAAATACTTACTTTGGAATCGGCGGGTGAACAAAGTGTGCCAGCCGCACCAAGCCACAGCAAAAACAATGCTAGCAGTGCATTACAGCCGTAGGTATTTGTAACTGCGCAGAAAATGCAGAACACGGAAACGTGAAGCCATCTTCCATGACTAAACTTCAACTTGTCAGGTGGATTGGATTGGCTCATTTCAGATTTTTTTGAGGATAGGTTCGGTTTCGTTCTTTTTGAGCTTGCTGCTTGCTGCGTCTATTTAGCCACTGATTAAAATTTCACCGAAGCATCATGATAGAAAAATGTTTAATGGTCATTTAACTTTTTATCAAAAATTTTTGATGGAAGAATTCAACGATGAAACATGCGGAAAATAAAAAAAACTGTTTAATGGAAACGCTTTCTATCGCATCGATTCGCTCTGGCATCATATAGTGCAGACTTGACGGCATTACTGATTTATACGCAGTTCAGACGAGCACAACGACTACAAACTATATCATAGCTGTGTAAAAGCAAATCCAGTGGCGGACGTATGGCGGCTGTCCGCTGGGCGAACGGATTCGACCATCCGCTTTCGTACGTACGCCGGAATTCCGGCGGACGTCCGAAATCGGCCGCCGAGTTGCGGCCGAGTTCGGTTGTCCGTCGGACGTCAGTGGCCGTCTGGGTGCATGCTTTTTCCTTCTTTCTGCGCATCTTGTGTAAGCCTCCGCTGGTATTTGCATTAAGCGCAGCTAACCCCTTCAGAGTTGACGGTCAAGCGACACTTTTTCTGCAAAATATATTCCCATGAATGATATGTGCTTCCTGAATCAGCTGGTTGCAGGCCACATTCGAGCTTTATAGATATTGTTGTATTGTACGCGCTTGTTTTTTTCTTTTCCGAGAATATACACTGTAGTGTCCACAGAACTGCATTCAGGCTTCCAAAAGTTATCACTTTTTCTATGTACAAAGTGACAAAGGTTTTTTGTTTTTTTTTTTTTTTTTTTTTTTTTTTTTTTTTTTTTTTTTTTTTAGGCTCGATAACGCGCGTAGGCTATAGATCCAGCGCAGGTGCTTCAGTTAATTTGGTCCAAGTTGCAGGTATGTAAATTGAGTCAAACGGATCCCGAGGCTCAAAGCTGCACGTCTGCTGCTGCGGGCATGAGTTCTCGCTCGGCTCTTCTGCTGCCAGCTCCTTGGAAGCATTGTCAAACCATGGCCGGTCTCGAGGGAGAGCGCGTTTCTCTCTTCTCTTACGGCCTCTCCAATGGGGTCTGTTTCCACCGCCCGCCGCGCCTCGGTGGGGTCGCCACCGCCCCACTGCTGCTCCTCCGCTACAGCCGTTCACGCGCAAGGGAAACGGGCGCTCGCTCTTCGCTCCGCCCGCATCGGTTGCAACCGGCAGGTTCTGATATTTCACCCCTGGTTCACATGCAAGCGAAAACGCTAGCGATTTCTGCCGCGGCGACGCAAAAACCTGTTCTGAGCTGTCGCGGCGGCTCGAGCGGCGAGAGCGACGTAGTTCCAACTCGTTGGAAATTTTTCGCTCTTGTCGCTGCCGCTCGCCGCTCAGTTCGCTCAATCGCTTGCATGTGAACCAGCCTTAAAGGCTTATAGGAAGAAGCCGTAATCAGCGTCTGATTTTTCGTGTATGAGCAACAAAATAGTCAATAATGCGCGTGCGCGCGAGAGCGCGCGCGCCTTCGTCAGTGCTGTCGCGCACGGTCGAATGAAGTTTCGGGTGCACTTACATCAACACTTTTTGCCCCTAAATTTTTCACAAAACTATATGTACCATTTTATGCAGTGTGCCTTTGAAAGCTGGTAAGCTGGTATAACGCGACCTGACGCTAGTGCATGGCAAACTGTTCGGTGGAAATTCTGTCAACCGCTGCCGTTTTCGTTTAGAGCAAAAGAGGCACTGACGAAAATTCATAGCACGTCTCAGATTCAGAGTAAGGATCAAACATTTACGCATACAGTTAAAATTTCAGTTGTCTAGTGAAGTGGGCTGTTCTAGCTTCGTTTAAAACAAATCAGGAGGTTGAAAGACAGCAGATGTATACGTAGTCTCGCGAATGACGCACACGTAAACAGTCATAGTTTAACACAGTGATGAAAAAAAAAAACGACATTTAATCAAGGAAATGGGCGTAAGCAGATATGCATAATTGAAAAGAGCAGCAAGCAATAAAAAAAAATGTCCTTCAAAGTTAACACATTGCACTCATTCATCAAAACGGTACATGCGGCTAGAAAATTAAAGTCTCAAAATCTTTCTGGACGGTTTGTGAACATAAGGAGCTGGCCTTTCGTTCCTGTCTGTCACCTTCTTAGCATAATTGACAAGAAGCTTTATTCTGAGAAATTTCTCACATATTAAAGAAGCGGACCTTATAGCATGGCTATTGTCAATGCCTTCCGGACAACTCAGCCAAGGTGAGTCCTCAAGTGCTGGCTGGATTAAGATTTGTAGGACTTCAAGGACATTTGTGTATGGTCCCAGACGGCCACTGACGTCCGACGGACAACCGAACTCGGCCGCAACTCGGCGGCCGATTTCGGACGTCCGCCGGAATTCCGGCGTACGTACGAAAGCGGATGGTCGAATCCGTTCGCCCAGCGGACAGCCGCCGTACGTCCGCCACTGGATTTGCTTTTACACAGCTATGATATAGTTTGTAGTCGTCGTGCTCGTCTGAACTGCGTATAAATCAGTAATACCGTCAAGTCTGCATTATATGATGCCAGAGCGAATCGATGCGTTAGAAAGCTTTTCCATTAAACAGTTTTTTTTTTTATTTTCCGCATGTTTCATCGTTGAATTCTTCCATCAGACATTTTTTATTAAAAGTTAAATGACCATTAAACATTTTTCTATCATGATGCTTCGGTGAAATTTTAATCAATAGCTGAATAGACGCAGCAAGCAGCAAGCTCAAAAAGAACGAAACCGAACCTATTCTCAAAAAAATCTGAAATGAGCCAATCCAATCCACCTGACAAGTTGAAGTTTAGTCATGGAAGATGGCTTCACGTTTCCGTGTTCTGCATTTTCTGCGCAGTTACAAATACCTACGGCTGTAATGCACTGCTAGCATTGTTTTTGCTGTGGCTTGGTGCGGCTGGCATACTTTGTTCACCCGCCGATTCCAAAGTAAGTATTTCACCGAACTTTTGTTTCTTTAGTGGAACTTTTCGATGCACCGATAGTGGTGAGCTTTTGGGTAAGGAAACAGCTCTGTACAGCAGCCGAACGGTCGAGTGTTTTAGGCGAGACTGACAGGATGGCTCCGCGCCGACTAACTAAAGTGCAGCCTCAAGTCTGAGGGCCATCTTTCTCGGCATTACTGGACGCTGCGCCAGTAAGCCGCGCAACTTCTCTGTCTCTGATAAAGGAGTGCCTGCCCGAGCTTTAAAGGAGTTAATTTGTTAACCATGCGCAACGTACTGAGTTGTAAAAACTACACGAGAAAACTTTAGCACTCGAGCCTATCGTGCGACATGCCTACACTTGTGCAAACGGCGCGAGATTTTTTTTTTTTTTTTAATGGACAGCCGCTGATCTTTCTCTCTCGAGCTTTACGGCAACTACAGTTTCTAGAAGGAACGGCAGTAGCTACTAAATAACTAAAGGTTTAGTACTCTCCTTCAGCTTTGACAAACCAGGACAGCACCTTGCGCATGTTGGTTATGCATGTGGGACCGAACCGCGCAGAACATCCGGACAAGGAGATAAGAGAAAAAAAAAGTCAGCACTTGTCTTTCTTGACCCGTTGTTCTGCGCTGTTCTGGCACGAATTTGACATACCGCCGCCGCGATACAGTTGGGCTGTGAGCTCTAGTGCCTGCAACGCCTTCTTTTATGCAAAACAGGCATACTGGGAGGCCATGCAAGCCGCGGGCTCAAAAAAAAAAAAAAAGAGCACGAGTTGGGCAAAAGTGAGATGAAAACAAAATTGTTGTTGCTTTGTCCTTACAGATATTCAAAGGCTCCTCAGAACTTCACTGCATTATTGACAGCGAGATAATGCCAAAGCTACACTAGAGCCATGCTGCACCTTATAGTGCATGATACTGAGCTTATGTCTCGCACTGAAAGCTCTTACCATGTTCTTAGATTATCATGTTAAAGTAGCTTTAAACCCATGCTTGTTAATACAGTGATAGCCATAAATTGAATCTAGGGCATCATGCTCACATACAAGGCTTCTGATAACCGCTGGTCACATGATGTGAGCTATAGCAGAAACCTGTACCTGGTCATCTTACAAGCATTTGTGCAATTGATGCTTTTAATGTGTTGTAAAAGTTTTTGTGTTCTGTTTCTGTATGGGAATGCTTTCCTTATTGAAGGCTAACATTTGGCTTGCTACAGCAAAACCTCTACCTAGTCATCCTAAAAACAGCACCGCAGTTAGTGCTTTTAGTGTGTTGTAAAAGTATTTGTGTTCCGATTCTGTATGGCAATGCTTTTCTCGTTGAAGACTAGCATGAGGCTTCCAAAAATTTTTCAGATGCCATTTGCTGTAGCCGATTTCGTAGGCCAACAGGAAGCAGCACTTTGAACATGGAAAACTGTCATCCACGGGGGAAAAACAGCAACATCCCTTTGCATTCTCATTTCTTTGGTATGGCTAAAAGTGAGTATTGTATCATTATCTATATTATTAATATTGAATCATGATTGTCAGTGTTGAAGTTGTTTGAGCGTGATGATTTTAAACACACAGGACATCCCTTTGACATTAAGGTTTTAGCTTGGTTACATGTAGGATGTAGAGCTTGTTTCAACAAACTTTATGCATCAAATTCTTTTTACATTGTCCACCATGTTACTTTTTGTCATTGTCCATTGAAGTAAATAACCGGTATTTTACGTTTACACAGTCGTCCACTCTTAGCTTGAATGGGAATGTGTGGCATGCAGTTTGCAAAATAGCAATGCATCCGTCACAGCCATGCATCAAGGCTAAGTGGCTTGCGCGTAGAGGGACCAGCCGCTCCAGCTTCACGTCATCTGCCTCTTTGCTCCGGTGTGCAGACGTGCATTGAGGCAAAGTGGTTTATGTGTAGAGAAACCAGGAGCTTCTTTGTCACATCTGGCTGTTTGTTACGGTGTGCAGATGCGCATCGAGGCAGAATGGCTGATGTGTAGAGGGACCAGGAGCTGCTGCTTAACGTCCTTCTACTCTTTACTACAGTGCACAGCTGTGCATTGATGCTAAGTGGCTTGTGCATGGAGGGCCTAGGAGCTGCAGCTTCACGTCTTCCTCTTCGCTCAGGTACGCAGGTGCGTATTGAGGCAAAATGGCTTACGCATAGAGGGACCAGGAGCTGCTGTGTGGCGTAGTCTGTATATTTGCTATGGTGCATATCGAAGTACAATGGGGGGGCTCATGTGTAAAGGTACCATGAGCTGCTGCGTCATGTCGTCTGCCTCTTTACTATGGTGCGCAGGCATGCATCAAGGCAAAGTGGCTTATGCATAGAAGGACCAGGAGCTGTTGCTGCACATCTGCTATGATGCGCAGCTGCGTATTGTGGGTGGTGGTGGAAAACATTGCCATCAGATACAAATACAGGAGGTTACTCACTAGCTGACCCTGAGGGGGCCTGTCCTGACAAAAACAAGGGGTCCCTAGTTTGGGACCCCAGTGGTGGTAGAGGGACTAGAGGCTGGTACTTCACGCTGTCTGCCTCTTCGCTACGGTGTGCAGCTGTGATGGATGCAGTGGCATCTCAAAAAGTGCATGCCACGCACTCGCATGTTCAGCCTGAGTGGACGACTGTGTACCTGCTATAGCTTTGTTATTCATAGAATAAACCTAGGCCAAGTTGGATAAATTATAGCTCACCTCATATGTGGTCAGCAAAGAAAAGCCACTCCAGAAAATCTGATGTATTTACTGTCATAGGATTCTTATTCATATGCATGCTACTGACAAGTCAGATTCTTCACCCTCAGAAATGCCAGAAAAATAACCAAGGGTGCATCTGCAATAGTCTAGCTTGTTCTTTCTCTGCAGACTTGAGTCAGATGTGTGTTCCATTGTTGTGGGTGGGACAGGTGTGAATCTTTGATTTTAAGCTTGCAACAAGTATGTTATTGTAGTTTAAAGGCAAAATGGTACTAATAATCGCAGCCCCCCGTGGCCTTTATCCCCTTTTAATAGTGTTGCTAGACACTGAATTATTAGTTCACTCTGCACTGTTTCTGTGTAGTTAATGTGCGGAGATGTACATATATTTATATGACTTGGAGTTGTCGACTTTGCACTTAGAAACATTGTAGCGTTATCTGATGTGTTGCTTTCATTTCTTTAATGATTTCTGTAAGGGATCGGTGGGTATGCTAGGCACCATTATTAGTCTGCTCTTTTTGGGTCACCTGTTCAATGCCTAGCTGCGGCCGTCTCCCACTTGCCCTCGGACAGGAGGCGGAGAGACTCGCACAGAGAGGCAGCTACAGCAGCTACAGTGCTTAACGGAAACATAGGCAGAGAGGGAAAGAAGTCCCTTCTTCCGAGGACTTTGCTGTCGCACTCGAAGACGCGGGGACAGGCAGTTTGTTCTCGTTGCTGTGTCATGTAGGGGGCTCATTTTTATTTAAGGAGCTTTACGAACAGTATACAACTAAGGGGTCCTTAGTACGCTGACTGGACCCATCACCCGGAGGCAGCACAGCTTTGAAACGAGCACCTCTTTTGGAAGAACTGCTTATCGTTCAAAGAAAAAACACTGTCAGCTTGAAGTGTGTAAGGCCCTCTTCCTTGTTGGGGAGCCCATAAAATTGACAATTATTCGGTGCAGGCGCGCTGAGTGGGGTCTCGTTGAGGATTCCAACCCTGGATGTCAACAATGGTGGGAGATGGCGGCGTTGAAAAAGGGCAAGTGTGTAACAGTGACGGTATGATGCGGAGCGGGAGGATGTGGGTTGGCTCTTCTGATGTGGTCCGCAATGGTGCTGACTCGGACGCCAAAAATTGCAATAATTGCCCTGTAAAAGGAGCCGCCAAGGATGCAAGCTCTGGGCAACAATGGTTGCGCACGTGGGACTCTGTTTTGATGGGTTTTAATTTTTTCTTTCTTTTTTTTTCCTATGGGAGAGAGTTTGGCATGTGACCTAGTGAGCCAATCATTTCGAGGTCCATTCTCTAAATTCTGTTTGTTGTGAAACGAATTTGTTGTCCCTTTTGCATTGTTTGTATTAGGGAGAGGGTGAAGAACCTTATGAAAGTGGAAAGACATGCCAAAATGTTTGTTAGCCAGTCATGTGTGAGTTCGTTGTCATTGGGGATGAGAAATGTGGGCGGAGTCCCGAAGTTAATGAAATGGCCCCGCGGCCTGGAGAACTCGTTCTTGGCTAGATTTTGATCTCTTTCCTCTTCGGCATAGATCATGGTCATTGTTTCACCTGTTGTAAATACGTACATTCATGTATAAAATTTTCAGTTCATCTTCCTCTCCGTGTGCAAGTTGTTGTGGCCAGATGCAGTAAATTCACTATTTTCATTTCTATATAACGTGCCTTTCTGAAGATGGTGAGCTCTTTTGTCCAATCCTGTAAAAAAGCAGCAAAGCGCTCCCAAATCTTCCACAAAAGTGTGTGATATCTTTAATACTAACTGCGGCTTGGTGTCACTCAAAACATGTAGTTGAGGTAGATTTCTTTCCCCCCCCCCCCCCCCTCTTTTTGTTCTTTCGAATGAGGACCAGCGGACACTAACTCTTGCTTTTGTAATGCCCTAGGCCCCGCCTTAAGGCAGTACTCCAATGTCAATACCATTTTTATGGCTATGGCTGTCCAACAGCACTAATGTCTTTTATACACTTCTTTTACTAATCTCTTACCCAAATGGTGGCTTATACTGTGGGGGCGAAAGTCTCTGGACAGTATGTCTAGATTTTGGACTAGAATCGCGATGTAAACGAATTGTGACCTTATTTCTTTTGCACACATGAAAGAACTAACGTTCAACTTTCACATCGACAAGTATGGTCAGAGTTTCCTGGTCGATGTGAAAGTTATGTGCTTTGATTTCAGTTTGTGTAGTCCACACACTTGTCCCCGATATTACATAGGGGCAAATTAGGCGCCTTTACAGGGGCAGTTTCTTTGGCGCCCACTACCTTCCCCATAAAAAAGCTACAATGTTTCTTGTGAACAGCTGGCTGCATTTATAAATACCATTATTCTTTTTGTAATTTGTTGTGCGTAGTTGAGAAATCCATGACATACATGCACAGCTGGTTGCCAGAATTATGCAACCATATTTCAGTAACTAACATCCATGCTGCATGCTGCCGGTAATACATCAAGAGCTTGTGGTTGTCAGCTTTTTGTGTTTTGTGTAACTATAAGCCTTGCTATTGTAATGTCACATATAGCGCTGTGGGTAAACAACTTTACTTTTAACTCTTGTAGAAGCATGAATACTGCGCAATCACTGCGGCGGGCTATGCTTCCACATTGGGCTTTAGCCACATGTCAAATGTCTATCTTTATTCTGCTGCAGCAGCTTGCATGTTATCAGATAAATTACTTCGTCGCAGTTGCTCTAAGGAGACACTTTCTAGACGCTTGTAGCCTAGATGTTGATGTCGATATACCCCCAACACGCCCAATGAATGTCTTCGGTAGAGGGTACATGGAAACCAGCGAAATGTGCAGTTTACAGAATAAAAAGGTAACAATTTTAAATGATGTTATTATTGATCACTTCTTTTCAGAGCAGGAACAATGACTTTAGAAATCTGCCTGTTAAACCGCTCAAAATGCAGGTTTATGCCGCCAATGCGTACCTGTGTAATACTGCAATGCTCTGGCTGTGCTTTATGTTCATATACAGCATCCTTTATGCTTAGTTTCTCTGCATGTGCACTCCATGTCTTGGGCATTGCTGAGGGCGCATAGCAGCAAGCATAACATGCCATGTTTGGTCAGAGTGGCATGTTCAAAAAGATGACATAAAAACATTAAAATACTGAACGCGAGGTTCTGGTCAAACTACGTTTGTATCTTTTGTTGTTCTGCATGGGTTTTGCTGCAGTTATATGACCTTTCTATATAGTATGTGACAGTTCTGAATGGAGATGCATGCGTACAGTGCCATCTGGAAAAAGCAATTGAGAGAAACTGGCAGTTGCCCTTGGAGATGTGTAATCAAAGTTCAGCACAGATAACTTGAATTTCATTTTCCCTTCTATTGCAGGAGGAGCCCAGCCTGCTGTTTTCATCTTAGGCCTGAAAGACCAGCAACAGCTGATCGAGCAAATGCACAGGATAGTAACTGCTCCTGGAATCCCGGCCTGCAGAGGCCACCCACAGAGAACTCGCTCATCTCCTCGCTAATTCCGAAATGTTAGGTTTCAATAAATACCTCCTCCTCCACCACCTCCCCAAGGGAGGAGCTGTCACGGTCAAGGATAATTAAAATTATTCAAGTAGATTCTTAATACTCCAGTTGGCCTGCATTTTACCATGCCATTCCTTAACATCGATATTTTTTTAGTGTAGACTATTTATGCATGCAGTTTTTGCAATAAAGCCAAAAAAATTGTTTTTTTACAACCTCGCATGCTGGTATGCCTATGCACTTAGCATGTTTTCAGGAATGGTGCATTTGTGTAAAGCTCAGCTAGCATATGTGCCTCTTTGATGGAAGTTTTAATTGCACACTACTGTTCAGTGCTTTGTGTGTGAAAGTAAAGCAGACAGCAGGAAACTTGAACCTGTTGCATATTCTATTGTCTGCTTTACTCTCACGACAAAGGCATTGAGCACTAGTATGTGACTGAAATTTGCATGGCACATGCTTGCTGAGCTTTACACGAATGTTATTGGCAAGTTTTTACACCAATAGCGGGCCCTGCAAGCATGTTCCGGGAAACGTCCGAATGTCCGCCTCCGGCTGCCCGTCGGACGTCCGTGGGACGCGATCCGGATCCACGAACGATAGTCCGACGGACGTCCGCTGTACGTATATCGAACATAACCGGACTTCCGTCGGATGTCCGAAAACGGACGTCCGTCGGTCGACCGTCGGACGTCTATGGCCGTCTGGGGTAGGTGCACGACAGCTTTTTCAAAAAAAAGACACAACCTTGTCCAAGAGGGCTACAAACTGGTTTTGGATAATGCGGTCTGCTAGAATCTTGTCCTCGCTGAATAGTGTACATGGGGCTGCTTCTTTCGCTGGTTTCAAGAAGGATAGCACAAGCGTCACACCCGAAGTCACTGATTAACTTCACAATGTATCCAGCGACGTAAGCTAAACCAGAATACGTGACAGTGGGTAATGGGATGACAGGAGATATCATCACTTCTTTCAGTTCCTCGGTTACTGATTGCGGCAGAGCTGAAATGATTTCGTCGGTGTCGACACTAGGTGCGCGCAATACAGCGCGACATACAACTCCTATAGTCACATCTGAATAAATAGCACAGAGAAAAGCTTTTATATCCATTATTGAGGAGTGTCCCTTGAGTAACAGTGGCGCATGTGTAATAAGCAAAGCATTCTACCAAAATAATGGGGCAGCGATTGCTCTCTAAGGCAGGCATTACTGCACAGATAGTTACAAGGAACTATTAGTTCAAAAACATACTAGAAAAAGAATGAAAATATTGCTAGGAATTAGTGCTTGAAATAGATTTCCTGTTGTTTTCATGAAATAATCATATCGTGTAAACATTTCATTAAACCAACGTTTATTTGCAAAATTAAAATGTTTATAATACAACATAAAACATTTGCTGGTCTATAAATTGTAGCAAAATTGAAAACAAAACTTAAAAGCGTTTACTCTGACGTTATACTAATACTTTATGTCATGTAAGCATTGTGCAACTTACATTACATTTTTATAAAATTATTTTCATCTTCGGTGTTACCTCGATGGTTTCTCATCTAGCGCTGAAAGACGGTTTTGCCATTGTTGCTGTTATGTTTGCCTTGAAGAAGCTTCGATGTGATCACTGCTCATTCACTTTTTTTATTCATCTTCTTGTACAAGCTTGGGAAACAATTTAGATTAAAATGAACAAAAGTAGATACCATGCCGCAATACATGTCATATGCTTGTCGAGCGTTTGCTGAGCGACAGTGTTTTTTAATATAAAGACTCCATTCACGTGCGTAGCACGCTGACAAGATGCCGCTGCAGCATCTACCTTCTGTAATTTTTCATTTAGGGGCTGCACTCACCACGAAACCCGCGGGCGACAGCGCGAAACCAGGCAAAAGCCACCCGCCGCCACTGAAGCAGATGCGGAGCGAACAGTGAGCAGGTCGCGCCCCTTGCGGCGGCGGAGAGCGTGACTCAAGGAGAAAAGACCTGAACTTGCAGAGCCGGCTCCGTGAACTGCGCATGCGCGCACAAAACCAAAGTGGAAAGGAGGACGCGTTGATTCTCTCGACGGATGTGACGTCAAACAACTTTTAGTATTTGCTTTTTTCTGGAAATAAGCCTCAAACCCAGATGCCAATTACCCCGTTTCGAACCACCGCACCAGTGTTGCCAATTTAGCTACTTTGTAGCTAGATTTAGCTACTTTTGGACTCAACCAGCTACCAAGAAAGGTAGTTAAGCTACGAGTAGCTGTTTTAGCTCCTTTCTTCAAAATCTAGCTACAAATCTAGCTATTTTGGTGAAATCTAGCCTAAATTTGGCTACATTTTGGAAAATTACGATTCTGGCGCGAAAAACTTTTCCACAAACGCTACACATGAAACTGACGTCAGGCACATAGCGCCATCTTGTAGTTTTTAAAGAAGACGCAAACCAGACAAACTTGCGAGTACTTGCGAGAAAGAAGGAAACACTTGAAAAGAGAGAGGAGGATGCAATACAATGCGGCACCTTAAGGGTGTTGGTATGCCGTATGCCTCGCCTCTGCCTCTATGGAGCTGGAAAAAGAAAAAAATAGCTCACAAAGCAGAGAGGCGAAGCGATGCGGCCATGCGACTGATGATGCGGCGGCACAGCTTCTGACGGGTGTCGCCTATCGAGCAGCGCTGGGGTTCCGATAAGCATTGACGTCGTGCTCGCAGTACACTATTGTGCATGTGTGTACGCATTCCTATTACTTAAACTATTAAGGCTGGAATCAACTGTCAGATTCGACTCTCTTTGCGGATCATGCGCGGTCATCGCCGAGCAGATGAAAAGGTCAAGAGGCCCACCGGTCCGAGTTACGCCGAGTAGTGGACTGAAGATATAGTCTGGACAGTCATTAAACCTTTCATAACTCTCCGTTCATAGGCCACTGTGTACGCGCAAAAAGTAGATAAAAGTTCATTTTTTACATGTTTACAGAGCAGTGATGCATTCGCAGCTCGTCTTTTCTTAGCGCGCAAGTCTTAACGCTTTGCGAAAACTATGTCTGCCTAAATTATCGGAATCGAAACCTGAGCACATTTATCATTCGTTATTCGTTATTTAGCACTTGTCACAAGCTTGTCATGCGTAGTCGCGTGCAGGAAACCATGTCGACCATGTCTTGATAGCTGCGTTTCATTTTTACAATAATACTGCTGCCAATAAATGCGTTATATATCCAAAATATAATTTAAAAATTCTTGGAAAAAAAATTTAGCTACTTTTAGCTCCTTGCTAGATTTTTTAGCTACTTTTAGCTACTTTCACGCTGCCATTTAGCTACTTTTGCTCACCGACATTTGGCAACACTGCACCGCACCCGAGCAAAAGCTGGCGCGCTTTTCGGGCAACGGGTGCTCGCGCCTTGCGAGCCCTAGGTCGCTTTTCATGCGTCGGCTTGTTTTAGTTTGCGGGGCATCATCCCGATAGATGCAAATTCGATGAAAATCTGATTCAGTTTGTGGATTGTCGCCCTAAATTCAACAGCGTAGCCTTCGGTCCTGTCCCTGGCCTGTCTGCAGCCTCCGACTACGGTGAGTCGTACGCGAATGATGGTGTTTCGTACATGCCCGCGAGCTCTAGGTAAAGCATTTGTCGGCGTTCTGCTACCGTCTTGCAGCTTTTTTAACGAGTTTTTACACGGCAGTGCAGCTATGCGGTAGTCACAATTACTGACGCGGCGTAATCACGCGACAGTCTCCGGGCGAAGGCATGTGGAGACTGCATAGTGGCGTCGATCCCGTTTCTTCGCGCTTGAAACAACCGTTGCATACCTGCTGCTGTGCACCGATCAGTCGCCGGTTGCTGTTGTCTTCGGGGTGCACTGGGGTATTGGGACGTACGCGGCGACTTACAGATGATGTCGGGAGTCACGGAAGTTTGTAATTTGCTTTTTTTTTTTTTTTTTTTTTTTTTATAAGATTCTTCGTTTGTGGTCTAGTTTGTTTGGGCAGTAGCAGGCATTTTGGTGTGGTGCGCCAGCGTGAACGCGCTGGTTTATGATCAGGAGGTTTTATTGCCTTCCTCGCAGCTACAGCAGAGTGGCTGGGCCCATAGAAACGGTCGTGCTTCTGTCAAAAAACTGTCGTAAGGTATTTATCTATGCGGCCCATACGTGGTGCTGCAGTGCAAGAGGTCAGCTTCTTTACAGTGTCGACGAAGTGCTAAAGAAGGGGAGTTGCTGGCTAGCTGAGAGATAGTATAAATGTAAACTGGCCCAGTGCGAAATGAGCCCCGGAGTGAAACGAGCCTACTGCTCAGCATAAAATTGCTACAAGATACGGGCGTATACCCGCACGAATTTATTGTGCTTGTATGCTCACACGTTCCACTGTCGAGTACTCACATCGGTGCATGCAGCAATGAGGGTGACTCTTCGGCTATCATAGGTTCTTGCCCATGAGAGTATCTGCCCTTTTACTACGAAAATAACTGCATTGGTAGAACTCGCTGAGCTTATTTATATAGATTTAACACTTCAGATGCATGTCGCTACCGCAGAGTTCCCTAATATATATCTTTTGCCTGCTCCAACAGCGTCATCACTTTGAGAAAACTGGGAATGATAGCAGAAACAATGCCTCCATAAATAGTGGGCAGTGCTTGGCTTCAAGCTGCTGTCAAGGCCATGGACAGCTTATTTGAAAAGAAAGCAATAATTAACCTGAGGTGGTACGTTTTGTTGAGGGGAGTGAGGCACCGTTGCGTGTACAGCCTTTGTCAAAAGTGTAGAGCCCGGGGGGTCCGCTTCTGAGCCGAATAGTGGCACTGATGTAGAATTAGTTGAGGCCACTGAAGGGGGTAGGACAAAAAATCTTCTTGCCATCAACAAAGTTGGAATACCGGAAATTCATTACAAGCCGCAGGAACTGGCCCAGAAGCAGACCCCCTGGGCTCTACACTTTTGACAAAGACTGTACCTCGTAATCCTGTCAAAGAGCTTGGCAGTTGCTGCTATAAGCACTCTTCATTACAATTCCATGCAAGCCGCAGCATATTCCGCACTTACTGCACACATGATTTACCTTAGTCTCTTTGTTGCTATTTCAGTGTTTTGCAAGTGTGCTAAATATTTGTATTTGTGCTAGCATTGACTGCTAGTCTCGTTACTGCCTTTTTACTTCTGCGGCAGGCACTCTCACTTGCTTTACTCAAATCAAATTCTACTGTGAGTGAGTTTGCTGAATTTATGCAAACTAAATGTAATTGCTGTATTACTCTCATTTATTTACATTTACAGAGGCAAGGAATACTCGGGGCCGACGTACGAGTTTCCTCCACCAGTTGGATTCCTCTGCTACCTCAGTAGTGCAGTGAGCTGTGACTGGTGTGACCAAATGGACACTCACTCCTTCTACTGGTTTAGAGCGTGCTCCTAGTTAAGTTTAAAATATCTTGCTTGCAATGTATTTAATCTTGTTGTGGTATATTGTCACCCTTGCATTTGCTGATATGTTATTATTTGGAAAGCATTCAGAGTGATTTTGGACGCATGATTTGCAGTGGCGGGAGGTCGAGAAACACAAATGTGTGACTGCAATTTTTTGCCTCTCTAGTTTTCAGCCTTTAGAATTAAAGCAACAGATTGATATGTGAACAGGCCTGGCATGGATTAAAGAGTTTGTCATATACAACAACACTTGACCCTTGCGGGGGTAACACAGCTGTGGTTATCTGAGCAAAAGTTCTCTGTATGTGATGGTGTCCGAAACACGGCATTGTCTTAAGTAACTTGGCATGGAATGGCCACTTCTTGCATTCTCTTGACAGCATCTATTGTAATGTGTGCTAGGCGACATGCCTTCGGATCTGTCTGCAGCAGTTGCCTTGATGTATCAAGATGGGGTGGTTGTTGCGAGTTGGAAATTCCTATTCTCCAGACTACACCAATAAAATGCAGTGAAGCCAAATACCAGGAACCAATGTGTTATGTGGTTCATTGTGAAGGCTTGCCATTCTCGTAACTTTGCCAAATTGCTAGAAACATTATTTTTAAGCCCGGTCTTCTTTTGCTCATAGCACAACTCATTTCGTGCATTTGTCAACTTTTTGTGGTTTATGGTTGGCACATTTTGCAGAGGGTGACAAAATTTGAGCTGGTGTGCCTCGAAGGTTAAATATCTGTTTATTGAACTCTTCTCGGAAAGCTACATGCAAAATCCTGCCTAATGTGGCTGTGAGGGCTTCGCACTTGATTGATGTACCGGCGCTTTACTTGTGGCAGCTGGTCTACATTGTACAGGACTGCCACTTTGAGGAGCACCAGCACTGCTATGAAGCAGATTCACAGCATTGTTCCTGGTGGAGGCAAACCACTGTAGATGTCCTCATTCCAGTGCAGCTTCAGCCAGTGAAGTTTCACAATGCCTGTGTTGGACGAACAAGAGGCCTATGAACTTGAGCATTTCACTTAGTCATTTCTTCCAAACATCCGTCAAAACAAGCAACCTGTTGGTTTCCCCAAAATCCCTGTACAATCATATTTATTTCTATTTTTACAAATAGTTTGTATCATAAGCTGGAGAGCCTTCACTCAAGTATACACTAGGTTCCTATCTACGTGAAAACTACACGCTTGTGTGCCAGTGTCAGCAGATCGTTGCTAACAATTGTGGAAACCCTCCTAAACAGAGATAAAACTGAGGACATGCAGCGATCATGTGTACATACTCAAAAGCAAGTGGGTACGGAAACTATGTGCACCTTTGGCCACTAGTTGGCATTACAGGTGGTTGTAGTACCTGAATCGCTAAAAGCTGAAATCAGAGCTTCTTCTGACAGACTCTTCTGGCTTCTTTGCTGCTAGTGCGATAAAAAAAAATCTGTAGCTGAAGTTGCTGAATCACACAATTTCAGTGTTTTTTGTTGTGCGGCCTGACATGAACATTTCTTCATCTAAGCTGCCACCATTCTTCAGATACAGATCGCTTGAGTGTCACCACTTGGTGCGATGTTACTCTGTGTCACCAGGGGTAGAGACAGACAATTGGAGGAGGATGATACGCTACAACAGGACATGTACTTGCAGACTAACAGGAAAAATAAGGAGGCCTTAGGAAAGCTAAAGAATACGGTAAACGCCGCTATGAGGCTCACTGAAAGAATCGCCAATCTAAAGAGAGGATTGCAGGAAAAGGAGTCAAGTCATTTGGTACAGGCATTCGTGATCAGTAGAACAGTTTATGCGACGCCTTGTATGAATATGGACGTGACGGAGGAAAACAAGGTGGACGCTATGATTAGGCTGGCGTATAAGGCGGCCCTTGGGTTACCTAACATTGCTTCTACCGAAAGTCTGGGATTCATCATCATCAGCCTGACTATACCCATTGCACTCTCCCATATTTCTCCACTTAACCCGGTTCTGTGCTAGTTGCATCCGCTTCACCCCTGCAAACTTCTTAATCCGCCCATCTAACTTTCTGCCGCCCCCTGCTACGCTTTCCTTCCCTTGGAATCCAGTTTGTTACCCTCAGCGACCATCGGTTATCCTCTCTTCGCACATGTCCAGCCCATGTCCATTTCTTCTTAATTTCCACTAGAATGTCGGTAACTTGAGTTATTTCTCTGACCCACTGTGCACGCTTCCTCTCTCAATGTTACCTCTACCATTTTTCGTTCCATAGCCCTCTGGGTTGTTCTCAACCTAAGTAGAACTCTCTTGGTTAGCCTCCACGTTTCAGCCCCATAGGTGAGTACAGGTAAGATGCAACTGTTGTATACTTTCCTCTTGAGCGATAAC
Organism: Amblyomma maculatum; assembly: GCF_055883805.1. Lineage (NCBI taxonomy): Eukaryota > Metazoa > Arthropoda > Arachnida > Ixodida > Ixodidae > Amblyomma > Amblyomma maculatum. The sequence goes on along the minus strand of NW_028146739.1, from coordinate 618,251 downwards.
GATAAGCTGCTAGTCATAATCTGCGAGTGCTTGCGAAATGCGCTCCATCCCAATCCTGTTCTTCTTGTTATTTCCTTTTCATGGTCCGGATCTGCGGGTACTGCCTGTCCAAAGTAGACATATTCGCCTACTACTTCCAGTACTTCGCTACCTAATGTAGACTGCTGTTCCTTTCTGAGGCTGTTGAACATTACCTTAGTCTTCTCCATATTGATTTTCAAGCCTACCTTTCTACTTTTCCTGTCTCGGTCATCAATCATTATTTGCAGTTCATCCCCCGAGTTGCTTAGCAAGGCAATGTCATCAGCAAATCGCAGATTACTGAGGTATTCTCCATCTACCCTTATCCCTCACTGCTCCCATTCCAAGTCTCTGAATACTTCCTCTAAGCAAGCTGTGAATAGTACTGGGGAGATTGTGTCTCCTTGCCTAACACCTTTCTTTATCGGAATTTTGTTACTTTCTTTATGCAGAACTATGGTTGCTGTGCAGCCACTATATATATCTTCCAGCACTTCAACGTACGGCTCGTCTACCCCCTGATTTCGCAATGCCTGCATCACCGCCGAGGTTTCAACTGAGTCAAATGCTTTTTCGTAATCAATGAATGCTATGTATTAGGGCTGGTTATATTCCGAGCATTTTTCTATCACCTGATTGATGGTATGGATATGATCAATAGTAGAGTACCGTTTCTGAAGCCCTGCTTGATCCTTTGCTTGATTGCAGTCTAAGGTTGCCCTGATTTTATTAGCGATTACCTTAGTAAACACCTTATACGTAACAGACAGTAAGCTGATTGGTCTAATTTTTAAGGTTCTTAGCATCCCCTTTCTTATGAATGAGGATAATGTTTGCGTTCTTCCATAGTTCCGGTACTGTCGATGACACCAGGCACTGCGTATACAGGGTAGCCAGTTTTTCTAGCACGATATCTGCCCAGCACAGCCGCCCCAGGAAATACATACTTGCCACTCACATTGCCACTGCTTTCCTGCGTCCCCATTCCAACATGTGAGAGCTGTCATTGGAATCTTGCGAGCAGTTGCATGGTTGTGCTGTTTACCTTTAAATCTGTCAGTGAAGAACTTAGTGATAGATACTGATTGATAATGATAATGACAGAGATTACTATGATGTCATGACGTTACCAGGCGACTCAAGCACATGTGAAGGTTAACCTGATCCAGTCGTCAGTGCAGCGCCTTTCATTTGCCATTTGCTCTAACGCCACATGACACAGCATACAAAAGCAGACGCAGTACAGCAAGCATCAGCAGCATTTCAAATTGGTTTACAGGAAAGAAAAGGCGTATCTCACACTTCTCCGCGAACACCTGAATCGAGCCATAAGGAAAACGAGGAAGGAGGTGCCATAGTGGAGGGCATCAGACCACCATGCAATAAAGGCTTTCACCTCATTGCTCTTTAGTGGTCCAAAGTGCCCTTAGAGTTTTTACTTTTTGCTCGTATGAGCATTCAGTTCAGTGCTGCATAGTGTGATGTTAAAAAAGCACGAGTACCAGGGACCGATGCATTTGTCACCTGCAGTCGCTCATTGCGACCTTGGCTGTTCCTTTTATGTTACCCCGCCGGGATGGCGCAGTGGTTAGGGCGCTTCCTAAGGATGCGGGATCGAATCCTGGCCTCGGCGACTGCTTTTCGAATGGAGGCGAAAGGCAAGGCGACCGTGTGCTGTGGAATGTCAGTGTACGTTAAAGAACCCCAGGTGGTCGAAATTTCCGGAGTCCTCCACTACACCGTCTCTCATAGCCCGAGTCACTTTGGGACATTAAACCCCACCAACCATTCCATGTGGTTCTGCCAGATATACAGTAACTTGGCACTAGCTAACAGAAAGTCGCTGTAGAGAGTAGTGATGTGGTACTAGCTGGTATTATATTGCGCAGGGCCACTCTAGCATTTTTTTTTTTCCCGGAAGCTTAAATGGAATTCTTTTTGACTGGGGCAGAAAAGTTTCGCAATTTGAACGCCCGTGCTCTTCTCTAGCGTTGCTCTGTGCCTGCACTTCACTGCAGTGCAGGCTTGAGCCAGCGGCAAACGTATACATAACCAGCGCTGCCAGCTTTGGCGAATTAGTCTGCTCGAGGTTGCGGTTACAAAAAATAAAAATAAGCATCAAGATACCCCGCATGCTCACTTGAGATGCAGACTAAAGGTCGTTCCTGCAGGAAGCATAATCAAATTCAGATGTGGGTTTCAGTTTGAGCACAAGCAGAGTGGTGAGTGCTTTTCCACATTAACAGTGTTGAGCTGCCCTTCTGCCAGGAAGTGCTCTTTGCGAACTGATAAGTACAGTAGAACCCCATTACAGTAAAGTCACCGGGACCGGCCAAAATCTTACTATATCAGTTGTTAGTGATGACACGGTCCTGAAGATACTATCTCGTAATTAAAGTCTGCTTACTAAGCACATCTTGTTGCTTTATGAAAAGAACGCTCTAAAATGCCTTCCATCTCTCTCTTATCATCTCTGTGCCATTTCCTTTTTCATTTTTTTTTTATTTTACAGCTTGTAGAAGTACCTGTTTAGCATGAATGCAACATGGATACGAATACAGCCGAGCTTGATTCCAGCTGAGAACCAAAGCATTGCGTGAGCGCAGCATCATCTTCCGCTGTTTCCATCTTTTAAGAGGCAATAGATGAAAAATGCGCGACAGTCCAGCACTGCAAAACCTCACAAGCCACGCCTCCAATTCTTGCCACTACTCCTTCGTGCTGAACAGTGTTGTGTGAATGTTCGGCCGTTTCTTCGCTTCCCTTTTTCTTGCTGCACTTTTACTCTATTTTTAAGTGACCGGCCGTCTTCTTTTTGTGTTTGGTCAGCTTTACATTTTTCCCGCTACGCGCTGCATGTTTTCCCTCACGGCTCCAAGGCCTTAAAGTTGGCTTCTTCTCAGTGCTGATGAGCCTAGCGGTAAAACCATAAAAAAAAAGCACTACTTATTTTTTTTTTAAGAAAAAATTTCCTCGCGATTCCATGTAATGCGTGTGCAGCAATGCCATTTCGTGAGAAGTCGACGCCACGGCCAGACGTTGTTTAGTATAACCTAGTTTTACCAAAAGCACTACTATGATGGGACTTCAGTTTCACATTACTATAGCAGGGTTCTACTGTACAATGATAACCGGTCATAGAGGCTCCTCCATATTTCACGAGTGGAATGAAGTCCAGTTTTGTGCCCATTGCAGAAACAAGCTGAACAAGCTGGTCATTCTATGTTTCAGTTTTCTGGAGAAGGTGCTTTGCAGCAATACCTAGCCTTCAGGGGCCATACCTCCTAAGAGATATTCAGAAAAACTTGTCCAAGAAAAAGTATAGACAATGAATACGATCTGTGCAGGGGAGTAAGAGCTAGGAGTTAGCATTGCTGTTCTCAATGCAGCTGATGGGTTACGACCATGCAAGCGGGTTGTGCCACCTAATCTACAAATCACAGTGCGACACATTGTACCCGTTCTCCACCCTCTGCCTCCTACCTTCTCTTCATCATCCCTCTTGTCTCTACTTTGCCACCTGCCAATCAAGGTCTCAAAGGGACGAACAACACAAGCTGTCTAAAGCCACCACTTGAAGGAAACCAAATTTTGGTTACATGTTGATATGACAGCGTTAAAGGCTGCCATTCACCATAAAATTTGGTATCAGGGTTGTGAAAGAAAAATTGTGGGTGATAGCCGGGAATTGATTGGTGGCAGGGTTGTGCAAAGTCACTTGATCATATGATATGGCAGATTTGGCAGGAGCTGCCAACTCAAGCTTCTCGAATCAGATGGGTAGGTGAAATGAATCGAACCCTCCAGGACTCTTGCATTTCAAGTCAGACATGCTACCCGTAGACCACAAAGGCACTTCATACGGCTAGGTTAAGGGAGGCTTTATATTTGTGTCAGGCAGTCTTTCACATAATGTGGTAGTTCATGACTCTATGCTAAAGAGTATGTATAAGATAATGGAAGTACCACCATTGCCAAAAATAACCAGGCTGCGTGCTCCGCTTTTCAGCAAAGTAGCAGATAATTCGTACCACTTCTGAAACTGTAAATCTGTGCAAAGTAGTAAAGGCAAGCTGCAGTCCTCACTTCTCAACAAGTTGTGATCCTCTAGGAATTCATGTTGACCTTAGGATACAAGCTAAAATAAGGCCTTGCCTTATTTTTACCTCTCTGCAAGTTCGATCCCTGCAAGGCACAGGGGTACAGAAAAAAATTAAGGCAGATTGCAGTCATGTACAAGACTGATGACACAATGATGCTGTTTCTGTTTGCCTCAAGTTATCCGTGATTATACTTCGAGACTCATCGTGGCTATCTGTTGTCAGCGGACAAGTGCAACAGATATTATGCCTTTTCTTTCCTGTAAACCAATTTAAAACACCGCTGATTCCTGTGTGGTACGGCGTTTGAGGAAGCGACAAATGAAAGGCGCAGCACGGATGCCTGGATTGGATGCCTGGCAACGTTAGCTTCATATATGCGTGAATCGCACGGTGAAGTCATCGGTCATGACCGGACATGATGTCATGTGGTGACCTCAGTTCTGGTTATTAGACATGACTGGATGTGACATCATGATGATGTCACATCTGGTCATGGTGACATTACTGCGAACACATTAAGCTGCGCACAATAGATGAAACAACCTCCAGCTTAAACAGCATCACTGTTGAAAGTGGGCGTTGTGCAGTCTAGTTGAAGATTTGGGCGGCTGTATGCGAGCAAGGAACTGAGTGCTGTGATTTAACTTCCCAAAATAAATGCCACCGAGTGGTACTTTTTTCTTAATACACGTCATATATTTACTAGAACCACCTTACCCTGTATTTTACAGCTGTAAATGCTGCAAAAGGCAAATTTTCTAAACATGAGAATTTTATTCTGGCATGGCTTATATTCTCTAATCTCCAAAACAGTTTTCTTGGGTTCCTTTACTTCTGGAAAACTTGGGGTATTGTTGGAACAACTACGATGAGAACAGCAAATTTTACAAATTTGAAATTAAAGTGTATGAGAACATGCAAGATGGCGACCATGGCACAAACATTTTTTTTTTTCGCCTAAAACAAGCTGGGGTAATGTTTGTCGTAGTAACCCAATACAGTCCTTTTCTAAACTGACGGCGGTCGAGCGTAAAAATTGCGTCAAATGGCATGATATGGGTCTGTGTGCAGGCTTCACACAACTCGTACTCTCAGGCAAGTCCAGTAAAAGAATCTGACTGCTGAGCTGCTACCCGGCACAACAGAACCCAGAATGCAACCTAATCCTATGTTAGCCTGCATACTTAATATTTTTGAGACAAAGCATTCATAGAAGGTTGAAAAAACTCGTACATGCAGAATGCGATCAAAAAATCTGGAACAAGTTTCATGACACGCACGCCATTTTTCACAGCATATCACACAACTTGGAAGAAAGTCGACAACTTCACTTTGAAAGCAAATTTTTGTGAAAATGTACAACACCACTGGGAAGGAAAACAATTGAAGCAGTCGAAACAAAAAAATTTGGTGGCGTATGTGTCAGTGAACCCTCAGTGTCTATTAAAGAAAGTGAAATCAATGATCTTCGACACTAGTAGAACCTGAATAGCGCTGTGTGATAAGGCTGTCCATAAGTGGCAATAAGCAAAGTTAAAATCAAAACAAAACCAAACTTGACAGAACTTGCACCAATATCACTGCTATGCTAAAATAAAATACACAGACACCATATAACCACTGTTCACAATACAAGTTCTACAAACCTGATGCGAATTTTTATATCATAGCTGTAACGATACTAGCACAGCCTGATAATTACAGTACACTTAAACAATCACTCTACCTGCCTCTATGCATATATTGTATGCATATAGGCACTATGCACATATTGTACTTGACTACAAAGTTCAGCATGGTAGTTAACAACCATGCACATGAAACAGCTCGGGTATTGAAAAGCCTCTTCCAATCATGTTCAAAACCAATATATTCTGATCAAATCAACATGCAAAATGTAAATCTTTCGTAAAAAATTTCATTTTGCACACAAAGACAAAGGTAGCTTTACTGCACATACTGTAGCACGAGTTGAATGCTCCGGGCAAATTTTCATAGTGCTGCAGGGTTTTTATGTGTTTATTATATGAACGATGCAAAAAAAAAAAAAAATCGGTGAACTCCATAAAAGGTGCCACATTAGAACAAAAATTAGCAGTGCTATGCCTAGATAATTCCACTGCAAGAATGCATCTGTGCTGACTCATGCTCTATTGCCATAAACAAAGTACAGTATGTGAGGAATACAAGGGATGGAGGTTTGATTCCCAGTGTAGACAGTATTTATTTATTTTATTTACCCCACTAATCACACATGTGCTCTGTGCTGTCGTACAGTACAGCAAGTAATGGCATATGGTACCTGTAGTAAGACATAGTTCATGCTGGATACATCGGCTGTCATGCAAAGATGTAATCAATGCAATTAACACTTTTTGTAGTGGCTTGAAATTGTTGACTGCGACCCCGAGCAGTTCGCACGTGAACACTGGCAGCCACTGTGATTTCGTAGTATCGATGACAGTCGCCGCAGATGATGAGGGGAATGTCTGGTGCCCTCACAATGCATCAGCCATCTCGCAGATAAGTGCTGCCCTTCAGCGCCACCATTGCAATTCTTGTTTAAATGGCTATGGGTTGTACAAACTGGAAACTCTAGCAGACTAACAATCTTGTGCATTCACAATGCCGTAATAACAACATTGCGTGGGTAGTAATTTAGAAAAAATAAATACATTCACAGTTAAAACTGGTTCACTGGACAATATTTTGTAAGTAATAATTCAACAATACTGCACAAGAATTTTCAAAACTCCTCTGAGCCTCACTAGGGCACCTATGAATGTCGTGCAGCCTTGGTGGATGGAACCGTGACAGATTATTGTAGATGAAAATGTAGCCATTAAATACTGTCCTTTTTAAAATGCGTGATAGAGCGTTACACTGCAGTGCACAGGTGTAGAACATAAAAACATGGCTGCAGCTGCGAGCTATCAGGTGGCTGTCGCACATACTCCATGATAGTAAATCAGGTATATGTATCTTCCATGGGGCAGGTAGCTAGTAGCAGGCTAGGCAGGCAAACAGGGTTCGTTCATGGCTCTGGTCCACCAAGAATGTGACAGTGCTGCAAGTCATCTATACTTGGGAAGATTACCTAACATGCAGACAACTACTGTAAAGTCAAACACTGAAATTACAAAAAAATTAAGTTGATAAATGAAATGTACTGCCTTTGGATCTGAGCAAGAATGAGAACAGAGGCAAGCCATTTGGTAAGCCTGTTTCGATGCATTCCCTAAAGCCACATCTCTATGCTGTTCTGACCAGTTTATTTGTTTTACAAGAATACACTAGGAAAGAACCAAGCGATCGCACATTACATCTACGTTGTGCACTACAGTTATAAAAATAAAAATCATAGCTAACGAGTACGTGACCCCGTTCGGTAATGCAGTACATTTACTTTGCTGTACAGCGTACCACTCGTCTCGGGACTGACGGACAGCGTGTTAGGCCCTTATTATTTGCCAAAAAAAAAAAAAAAAAGCGAAGCTTAATTTCTAGTAAATCAACATTACACACTATTAAGAAGCGGTCAACACACTTGAGACACAGTTCTATATTCAGCTAGTCTGCAAACTATTACCACAGTCATCATACATAAAAGCAACAACAGGCGCATACATGCAGCATGTGCTGAAAAGGCGCGTCCGATGCAAGTGCAAAACTGACGTTGGCCTCGGTCATCTTACGACTGCTAGGAGAAAGCTACATGCCTCACATTGACACTAAAAATTAATTCAAAGCACTTCTGACACGAACGTAAGCCTTCGATGTCTCTGTAGTCACAATGCCTAAACACTTTCAGCGGAGCGCTTTATTTAGTTCTGCGCAGGCAAGCTCAGCACTTCTCTCAGACAACCTCAAGTGCAGCAAGAAAGTAACCTTGCTGCAATGTTCACAGTTAAACGTCCCGAAACAAATCGTTCCCAGCTAATTTCACACAGCGATTCGCGGAAGAATCGCGGTTCTAGCGCAGGCACCATGCTTACCAACATGGCACTCGAGTACGTTAATGTTCCACAAATCAATATATTATGTAACTCATTTCCTTCCAAAGAGCAATCAGCTGGCTTTCTATTCGACTTACCAAAGTGATGCTCACCGTGCGAAGTGCGTCGCCTGTGCTGTATAAACACAGAACACAGCCATTTTATGGTTCGTTAGCATTAACAACAAATAGATAAAGCGCAACACAGGGTCCGCAAAGCACTGGAAGGAGAATAACTAGAGTCAATAACGCGTCAAACATTTTTTTAAAACGTTTCATGTAACGCGCCGCAACTCAAAATAATTTAGCGGAGGGGGCGATGATGATGATAATGGCGCACGCACCATCGTATCTAAAATTGTTGCAAATGAAACTATACAGTTTCAGTTAAACAAAGGAGGTAGTGACGCATAAACTACAAGTGCCAATTTTAATTATCTAAAGGTTTCCTTTTACTGAATTAATTTTTGTTGGTATTGGACGTTTTCGCCACCTGCAGCGCTGTCACTCAACCGTTGCAACGGCGCGCCATTTGAACCGGCTGGTTGTACGGTGCTCGCACAAGTCTCTGCTGTTCTCTCGAGTTCTCTCTTCTCAGTTCAGCTCTCTCTGCAAGCCTCCCAGAGGCTGTATGACTCATTTATCTCGCCACAAGTAACTTTTAAACCACAGTTCAGCAATGCGACACTAGAGCCATTCAATGAAGGACTACACTTATTCCTAGTCTGGCATTTATTTCCTTTGCGCATTTTCACTCTGTCCATTCATAACAAAAACTTGGAAGAAAAATCAAGAGGCTAAGTGGGCTTCCCACAGTGCAGTTACATATCTATAGTTATTTCATAAATTGGCAACACAGTTTTGATTCATCATCACTGCCTGCAATAGGTATGCTGAAGGGAATTAGTGGTCTGCAATCATCGCTGCTTCATGCGTTAGCTGCAGCCGCTAACCTTGGCTCATTTGCCGACATTATCTCTTCATCCCAGTGCCTGGTATCTCTTACTTGTTTCACTCCCTCGAAACCTAATCGATTAGCTGAAAAGCCCTATTTCCTGGATCACATGTCCCTCTCTAATGCTTCTTTTCAGTTTTCTGCATCTTCATACTAAAAGATGTGCACCATGTGCTGCAATCTCAACTGCAGGTACTCTACTGCAAGATGCCCAGCACTCTGTGTCATATGGTATGGTGTTGCGGCAGCATAGAAGTACCACCCACACAAACCATCAGATGAGGACCTGCTTATGCCCTCACCTTTTTGGACCAAGGACGCCACCTGCCCAGGGCAAATAGGGCCTGCTCATTTCAATAATAGCTGATTACTACTTCCTTGTTATGATTACCTTGAAACTGTACTTTAATCCACATCTGTGTTTGGGAAAGTTTTCCAAATTATTTTACTTTCTATAACCTGCTGCACTGTCCTTTGCTTAGGTATTTTAAACTAATGCTTTAATATCCACTTTTCAGCCTTTCAAATGATCACATGATAGCAAGCTGCCTTTTATTACATTATATATACAGCACCTTCCCAATTTACATTCACCTCTTTTTGCTCTTGGGGAAATGTTTCTCATGGTTCAGATTCAACCTGGCTTAAAAACATTACTCCCTTCCTACGTCCGAAACCTTCCTACCTATGTGCAGCAGTGACTTTGTGGCTATGCATTCGACTGCTAATCCTAAGGTTTCAAGATTAAATACATGGCTACATTTTGGCAGAGGCAAGATGTAAAGACACCTGTGGGCTACACAATGTCAGTGCATATAAAAAGGACACCAAGCAGTCAAAATTAATTAACTCTTTCCCATGCTTGCCGTCTTTCATAGACCGCATTAGGTTTTGGCATTCCCGATCCCTGTGTGCTATGTCAATACCTCTACCTGTTGTAAAGTTGCTCTCATCACAAAGGGTTGAAAAATAAACTTTCATCTTGTAGTTTCTTTAGGTCCTTGAGCATGTGCTGTTATTGAGGCAGTGGGCAATATTTGGCTGGGGCCTTAGACATGCAGTAGCCCAAACCAGATTCGAAATCGAGGAAACAGTTTAGCTGAAACAAATGTCGATTTCAGTCTCATCGACATCAACTGCAATGCCCGTTCTCTTTTTCTACAGGAATATAATGTAGACATGATGCAATGCTGTTCACCCAAATGTTTTCCGATTGTCATGGCTACTACAGTTCAAAATAATGAGACCAAAGAGCACGACACACAAGGAATGCTTATTTGCAATGAAAGCATTTTATTGCAAGCTATGAAGTAAATACATTTGTCGTGAAGAACAAGCAAAAGATTGCAAGAAACCATCAAAACAAAATTTAAAACCCCATCTAGAAAAGCAAAAATCTAATGCCATGTTTTCATGGAAAGCAGCCATTTTTTAAAAAAGGCTGCTCTTTGAAGCTACTCACAAAATTATTTCAGCATAATGCTCATTTGCTACAATCCTCTTTTTTTCCAACTAGACACAAAGTCTACAAGACCTTGTGTATAAAATGTCACCAACCAGCACGTAGCTGCCATGCCATCAGCAAAACCATGCGCCCAACTGCTCATTGCACACCGGCCAAAACTCTGCACTGCCTTTGGGCAAGTGGAAAACAGCTGCAAAGCATCTTAAAACCCATCCACCTTTTGTTTCTATTTTAAGGTGCTATCATTTCTCCTGCTTCAATCATTCCTTTCGTTTTCAGGTGCGATTCCATAAACTGAACTTGTTTATGAACCACCCTAGATTCGAAAATGTGTTCAAACCTGCTGTCTATGAGGCAGCGCCTTCAGAATGCGCGGTGGCCAAAAATACTTTTGCAGCAGACTCATTAATAACAGAGCTACAACCATCAAAACCGGTATGTTTCTCTCCTTCCCTTCCATCACCAAAGAGTCTCTCCCTCCTCCCTGGTTGACTAGCCTCCACAAGAGACAATACGCGTAGGGCTGGTACATGTAGGCTCCCTAAATACGCGAAATGTGGAGCGCCATCTCTTAGTGCTTTGAGAAACTATGCCCGCCATGTTGGTTCGGTCAACAAAATGAAAATGCTGCCCTGTGCTGGGTAAAAACAGCTACAAGAATGCATCAAATGCAGTCATTATGGCCCCGACTTTTACAGGCATTCTTTTTTTTCTTGCTGGTTGGTTTGTGAGGTTTAACGTCCAAAAGAGACTCAGGTATGAGAGACGCCATAGTGAAGGGCCCCGATAATTCCGACCACCTGGAGTTCTTTCTTTAAGGTGCACTGACATTGCACAAACACGGGTGCCTTGCTTTCTGCCTTCCATCAAAACGCTACCGCCTCAGCTTTTTTTTTTTCTTGCTTTCTGCTACCCAAGCACCACCAGTGACCTTTGTTTGAAGGTTGAGAAGTGAGCTTTGGCTCATCCAGCTACAATGCCAATAAGGAGGAGGAGGGGTGAGGCTGAGCTCAATGGGTAGCCGAAGCATAGGTGCGAGGCCTCTGGCCTTTCTTAGGAAACCAAGCCCGTGCATGTATGGATGTTCTGTGTTTTCTGTATTCATGGTTATGCACGGTGTACCATGGCTGGATTCGAGTGGCGACGGTGCGCTCTTTATGACCTATGCATGGAGGGTGCTTCCTGTCTGCTACAGCTGTGAAATCGTGGCACTGTGTGGCATCGACGCGTCTACTCAGTGATGCCGTCATTTGGTGTGCAACAAGCTGGAAAAAAAAAAAAAAAAGCGGAGGCTGGCCAAGCCTGCACTTTCACCCGGTTGTGATTCTTGCCAACGAGATGTCATGAACTTGAGCGTTCAGAGTGACCTGCAGTGATTTTTGTCGTTGTACTGAGAGTTATAGATGATAGGTGTGCCGGCCATGAGCCATCCTTACAGGCTCTGGCTGTGTATCAGCATCTTGCCGAAGAGCCAAAACCAGGGAAAAACTCGCATAAAATATAGCTAAATTATTGGAACTGGAAACCAAGCCCGTGCATGTATGGATGTTCTGTGTTTTCTGTATTATGGTTATGCACGGTGTACCATGGCTGGATTCGAGTGGCGACGGTGCGCTCTTTACGACCTATGCATGGAGGGTGCTTCCTGTCTGCTACAGCTGCGAAATCGTGGCACTGTGTGGCATTGACGCGTCTACTCAGTGATGCCGTCATTTGGTGTGCAACAAGCTGGAAAAAAAAAAAAAAAAAAGCTGAGGCTGGCCAAGCCTGCACTTTCACCCGGTTGTGATTCTTGCCAACGAGATGTCATGAACTTGAGCGTTCAGAGCGACCTGCAGTGATTTTTGCCGCTGTACTGAGAGTTATATATGATAGGTGTGCCGGCCGTGAGCCATCCTTACAGGCTCTGGCTGTGTATCAGCATCTTGCCGAAGAACCAAAACCAGGGAAAAACTCGCATAAAATATAGCTAAATTATTGGAACAGAGTTCTCCATCACTCGGAAATTGATGAAAGGAAACACTGCAAGTTTTTCAAACTTGCAGGCGTGGGCACGTCGTTCAGAGGAAATAAAGTTCAAATGCGTGGCAAAAAACATACGTATGGGTCCGGACCGAAGGAAATACCAAAAGCACACTGCGGCCGAGAAGCTCAACTATTGTCATGAAGTTAGCTTCGTTACAAACTAGCCGCAGAGTTTAGCAACATAGGTGGCAGGCAAAGACAAGGGTCGGAAGGCTTTCCTACTATCCTATCCTTATATGAGGATGGTGATGAATGTCTCCTGTTATTTCGAGGTGATGCTGCGCACGCCTCAGAACAGGAAAAGCAGTTACAGTGAATGCGCTGTTCAAAGTGCACAAAAAGTGCAATAAGAGCAGGTTACCTTTTTTTTTAATTTGCACTAACAACTTAAAACAGGTCAACGACCAGCCTGACTTGCAGACACGTGAAGGTGCCCGAAATTTTGGTACATGTGCAGAAGCAGACAGAAATGTGCCCAAAAGCGAAAAGATGCCGTCACACTGGCATATCATTTGAAATAATGCATGTAGGCAAAACAGGTACTCCTCCTTGCTCGGCCACTAATTGTAACAGGCCTGGCAGAACAGGCCCGAGAGGCCGAAAATGTTCATGTGATAAATTCTGTGCTTCTGTAGCCATGTCAATGCATTTTTGACAGTTCCCCTCATATCATGAAGGAAACAAAGTTACAGCAGGAAGAAAAAAATCAGCTTTTGTGCAGCATAATGGGACTGACCTTACAATAGTATGCTGCTACTTGCCTTACTGCAGACTGATAACCCAAATCACTGTTGTATTCAGATGGTAATTAGCACATGTTGCGCACTGTAAGAAATAAGACAAAGTAAGTATTACTACGATCAAAATATGCTAAATAATACTGTTGCCTGAGCCTACACCGCACCGCTTTTGCGCACACAAAATTGAGACTACATAATTTCTCTAAGTATTTCGCTCACTCCGTAAACTGAACACTTGAACGCTTGAAGGAGCGAACGCAGGTGCGCACCGGGCGCCGCCACAGAAGCGAGTGGCCAGGGTTGGGTAAATCCTGCACTAACTTCACGGGGAAGAGAGCACTGCTTGCTTATAAGAGCTGCCATTATATCTGCGGCGAATGCGCAGGCTGTATGAAAGTGCGCGCCGCTGCCACTTAAGTCCAGCCGTTGGTGTATGAATAGCACAGTGCACAGAACACGCTGAAGCATGCATAGACAAGGGCCAGAAACTAAAAGCCTTCTTTCTTGTGTGAGTGTATGCATGAGTGAAAACGAAATGCAAGACAAAAAAGTGCGTGACATCAGCAGACCAAGTGACACCCCTCGCCCATCAGTCAGAGAGAAACCAATGGATGCAGTATCTGTGGGTACCTCATCGACAAAGTTCGATGGCCAGCGCAAAGGATGAGAAGGTTTGGCTGTTTTAAAAGGACCATGAGTGCTTTGGTTTGCATTTTGTTGCTTTCCAGTGTGTGCATCGCTGCAGTATTTCGCAGAGACCATGTCCAACGCCTTATCGGGCTTGGTTAAAATGTCAGCCTGGTCAGTAGCCCTTGAATATGTTAGCTCTCTTAAATGAACAATCTGAAATAAGCAAGGACATAAGTTGTGCTGGCCATATTGTGGACTGCTTTCAAGACAATGTGTGTAATGCCAAATAATCTGAGAAGTTGAATAAACCGTTTGGGGTGCCCTGTTTTGTTTTCTAAATATGCATTGTAAGACCATTTAACACAGCTTGGCCACCCAACTTGTGCACACCAGCTAACACAAAGCTTTAGCAGTGCTACACTAATCCCTCTGTCACACAAACACTTCCGATCCTCATTGAACTCAATCTGCATTCAGGCTTTCAAGAAGGATTGAAGCATCCGGTGCTACACGAGCGTTTTCAGTCAGCATTGAGAAATTTCCTACGTGGTCCGTCGTCTGCGTCAGTCGCAATGAGTCTCAAAAGGAAATTTAAGATTGGGGTAATGATTGCACGATTTCAGCGTACACAGCAGCATTCTGCTTTTGGCACCTCAGGTCACCTAACCTATCTTCCCAGCGGTCAAGTGCTACAGTGCAGTTTCTCTTCCACTCCACAGTTTCCACACTGACGCAGTCGAAGAGAACGCCACCTTAGCTTCCACTGGCAGTAGACTACGGTGTCAATATTATAAAATTAGCCGTTCTACGAATGTTCTATCATGCCTTTTAATACATTTATGTGTTATTATGTGCAGTTCTATTGCATTTATTGGTTTTCAAGTTTTAGAGCTCGTTGATGACGAGGGTGTCAATGACCGCTTTTCAGTGTGCTTGAAATCTCGAGAGCGATTGAGGAAGCAACCTTGAGTCAAGCAGGCTCGAACTCAACTGCACTTGACAGTTGCCGTGTGACAACCTCGATCTACAATGAGTTGAATGTATATCCAGTTCAATGAGGATCGAAACTGTTCGTATGAGAGCAGTTTAACTCGCATCTTGCAGGAACAAGCAATCTATATACACCATTCCAATAAGTTACTCGGTGCCACCATATTGTTCGCTCCTCCTCTCTGGACTGCTGCAAACCGGCTCTGCTTCCACTGTGCTAGCACCAAATGCACAAAGCAGTCCAGCAGGTAATATGGTGACACCCCGTGACCACTTATTGGAAAGGTGCACACTGCTATGACTATGCTACAGTATGCTAAGGAAGTGAACACACAAAAAAGCCAGGCAATCATGTTACTCTGGTAACGAATGTTTAATTGTGGCTGGCCTTGCATATGGCGGGCAGTAATGCATGTACCCCTGTCTTCGGACAGGACAGCAGGGTTGTAAGCATCTCCAGCAAACACTGTGCGGATGTTCGTTTTGTTATAAAAATTTAGGAGACACTTGAGATCTGTCTTTAAGAGTATAGCATGGTAGCGTCAACAGCTCCCATCTGCAGCTTCCCTCAAAAATCCTTGATCGCATACATGCACCTTGCTATTTTATAAATGAAGTCTTTAAAGAACTTTGCTGCAACCTACAAAAAAAAAAAAAAAAAAAGTAGGAAGTGCTTAAGAGCTCTAAGATCGCTAAGGCGAACACAACCCGGCACCAGAATTAGAATATGTGACTAATAAGTATGGTGCAGGGAATGCAGCCTTATAGTTACGCACGTCAAATGACAGATCGAATACCACACGCCCATCCTCCGAGGTCCTGTGAATAAGCGCATAAGTGGCCCGCGTATGCATGGGGTTGCCATTACCCTCTTTGTCACCTCTCTGCAGCGGTTTGCACAGCCAGGATGCCTCCTTTCCTCCTCTCTGCAATGCGGCAACAGAGCACGCACCTGCCAGAGCTCTTCACACGCAAGTTCCAGTATGAAGGACGTTTCTTGATGACAATTTCTGACCACACTTTCTGTACATGACGCACATGAGCCAATTAAAATACAGCTATTTAAATGCCCTCTAGACACGTGAATATTATGAATATAAGCATAATACATAAGATAAATTCTCAGCACTGGGTAAAATATTCACAAAGTATTGTCAAACATGAATATAAAATCAAGAAATTGTAATAAAATCTTGAGGATATACAAAAGGCAGAAAAATGGTCATTTCTTAAACTACAGCTTGCAAATGAAGCTTTTTTTTTTTGCCTCAACTCCTTCAGCACCATGTAATTTGTTTATTAAATGAAATATTTACACAATCTTGCTATTAGATAATACTAAAATGCAGGTATTTAGATGCTCAATTAAATAAATGCCCATGTTTTTGTTTTGGCTTTATACATAGCATAAAAACTTTTTCTCCGAAATTTGCAGAAAAAAATCAAACAAGTGAAAGAAAAGGGGGCATGAATATCAAAATAAGACAGCAAGAAAAATAATTCAGAATACTAAAAATATGCTACACTGCCTCTTTTATTACTAGTTTAGGTTCTGAAGTTCATTTTGAAGGTGTGCTGTTCTCTCAGAAATATAGCTAAGTTGCTGAAAACACCCATTTTTATGCTCGGCCTTGTTCTACTCATTTTACAGTTTATAGTATTGGCATTTCCAAACCTTTCAGGATTTATGACTGAATTATTTGGTGACATGTTTTCCAGAAGGTGGGAGAGTTTGCCATTAAATTTGAAAATCTGCAATAGAAGCTTGGTGTTCAAACTCCACTGAATTTGCTTGAAGAAGTTCCACACTTGAAGTTCTGGAGAAGCCATATCAAGTAGTACCAAGCTTTCATTACTGCTGAAACCCAGCGAATGGAAACAGAACAGTGGGAACACAAAATGAGCATGTGTAACTGACCAAGTGTGATCAGAGATTAAAACTAAGCTTTTCTTGGCCACTAGCTGAAGTCCGAGGCTGACATTTGACTGATTCATCATCTGAGCTGAACTGAGAGCTAGTAAAATTGTCTCCAAGAGACTTCGCTACTATTCTCATAAACAGAAAACTACAGCAGAAGCAGCAGAATCGTGTGAATGGTGCCAAAGACCTCTTTATTTCGAATAATTTTTTAAATGTCACACTGTGCCAGAAAGAACAAAAAAAAAATAAATAAATAAAAATAAACAAGCTGCACACAAACAGAAACTATGGTTGTCACAATAGCCCCACTGCGGTAGTGCAGTGGTTAAGATGCTAGATTACTGTGCCGGAGTACCCATGTCCAAACCCGATCGCTGGCGGCTGCTTTCGATGCAAACGAAGTGGCACCTGTGTGCTTTGTGATGTCAGCGCGCGTTAAAGATCCCTAGGTGGTCAAAATTACTCCATGGACCTCCACTACGGCACCCATTTCTGTCTTTCCACTTTGACTCCCTCCTCCCTTCCCTTACGGCACAGTTCAGGTGCCCACAGAAACAAGTGACAGATTCTGTGCCTTTTCCATTCCTGTGAACTAATTACTATAATTACTTTTGTCATACTATCTGCCTAAATGGGGCTACATGTTCCAAATACATAAATTTACGTCTGCCAGTGTGTGAGAACGACCATTCATATATGAATGATTGGCTTAAAGCAGTCCTGAAAGGTATAAGCCCTAATCCCTTAATTTGTGCCGGTATTATCTCACACACAATCATCAGCATATAACCATAATCTACCACATTGTGCCTAAGACCACCCAACATGGGTATAAAGCTCTGTTTTAACAAAGCTGTATGAACATGGAGTAGCATGTCTGATACTAGATCCAAGGGTCTCGGATGGTTCTATTCCACCTCAACCTCTCACCTCAAAGGAGCTGCCTGAGTTAGCAGCTCCAGATAGCGTTGTCCTCTCTTTTCTCGATCCTTTGTCTCTTTTTCGCTTTTCCACAATATGAGCTCCAGCCAGTTCGGCCATATCATGTGGCCTCATGACATCGCAGAACCAGACAACCAATCAGTGCATGGCCATGTCACCTGCCAAAGGCATGGTTGTGATTTTTCTCAAGGGTGACGCCTTTTACGCTACCGCAATAAAGCAACTATTCTAAAATAAGTCACTTCTTGTGGAGCACTTTTCACTACTGCTGCTGCATTGTATGATATGGGCAGTTCAAATTATGTCCCTTCTGTAAAGAGCAGTTTGTTTGCACAGCCTCCTATCCGATGTGGATGTAGGCTATAATCCAGCACACAACAGCGGCAGGGCAGACACATTAAAAAACATGGCAGCCCTTACGAAAGCCAGCTGCTCCTTCAGCTGATAGAAAGTCCAAGATTTTCC